>NW_015548223.1:574265-587563 GCF_001515605.1 Sinocyclocheilus anshuiensis | reverse complement strand
ACTGGACTGTTGTTATTATCTGTCCTTTTGCCTTTGGTGGATAATAAATCCTGTCTTTTAGTGTCTGAACAATACAATAGAGAGCAGTTGACCTGACCTGACCAACCCATCCAGTGTTTACTAATCAAACACACTCATGGCTCATTCATTGCTCTCTTTTGTCTCAAATATAAAGCCAAACCACAGATAGAGCTTTTAATGACTTGTCTTGCTGTTGACGTTGTTCTGAATGACTGTGACTAGTTAAATACATTGCAGATCTATTCTTAAACAAGCTTCTGTTTCACAATGACATTGAGCTTTTGATGTAGAGCGATAAAACTGGTTACATAAGACAAGACGGTACTATACAAAATGCTATAGTAGAGAAGAGAATGATGACGTGAGTTTGTGTGTGTGTGTGTGTGTGTTTTGCGGTTCTCAAACTGTACTGGTGTGACCCGTTTTTTTTTTTTTTTAAATATCCAATTTTTAAATACAAACTCTGCATTATTAAGCCTGAATCTGTTGTTTATGTTTCACCACTTTGAACATCTTTAATGTTGCTTTCAGTCTCTCAAATTCTTTCTTTGTTCTCCAAATCAAATTGTCAAATATCCGTGTTTCCTCAGAGGAAGAGCAGTTCTCCGGAGACGGAGGAGAAGGTGAAGAGGTTGAGGAAGAAGAACACTGAACTCGCCGTCATCGCCAAACGTCTGGAGGACAGAGCACGAAAACTACAGGAAGCCAACCTGAAAGTGGTGCGTACACAATTATGTGTCTTCATATGATTTAGTGTGTGGAGTTGATGCACCACAGCAGGATTTTTAGCACTTACACTGCAGGCAAAACCATTGTTTTTTCATGCATGGGTCAGTTTTAAGGCTATTTTGCTTCTTCTTTCAGACTAGTGGAAATAAAACATTCAAAATACACATTTAAAATACATACTTTATCTATTTGCATCTGTAGAATTCATTTCAAACCCATATCTTTAAAGAGTTTTTTCTTCACCTCAGCAGCACTTACACAAAACTTTACAGTTTTTTTTCCCCCTATCTATATTCTGAAGGGTTTGTTTTTTACACAGAGAGGTTTGTTTACATAACACTCACCTGATTTTATACAACATATTATTCCTAAAAACATGGTAAAAATGTTTTTTTTTTTTTTTTCTGGCTGTTGACAGTATTTGACAAGAATTTCGGATCTGGCTTTAATTAGCATTTAGATTTCTGTTCTGGACATGTATGCAAATTAGTGCATATTTAATTAGATCATGTCTTTTTTTATTTGCATATTTCAACATAACATTTCAGAAAACTTGTAATAGAACACAACTGTACCACAAAATGTACTGGAGAATTATTGATATCTATTAGTTCATTTTTTACCCTATACACCTGTTGTGTTTTGCCTTAAATGCATTTCATTCATCAGTGTAAAAGTAAAGTCAGTCTCTTTAGGTTGGATTTTCCTTTTAGGTGTCATTATGACGACGTTACAGACATGCAATATAGGTAAATTGGACAAAAGTAAATTGGCCGTAGTGAGTGTGTGTGTGTGTGTGTGTGTGTGTGTGTGTGAATGAGAGAGTTTGGACATAAAGACACCGAATCCTCGCCCTTCACCCCTCTGTATGTCTATTACACTGTAACTCTAGTCCACTTGTACGGCCACCTGTCAGCTCCCAGGTGCTCATGGGTAATGACTGACGCTCACAGCACAACACCTGTTACACACTTTTATCAGTCCTGTCTCTCTCTCACACATGCCCTTTGTTCCTAGTTCAGCTGATCTCTCTCTCTCTCTCACACACACACACACACACACACACACACTGGACATACGGATGCACTACAGTCACGCCCTCTGTTCCTAGATCAGCTGATACTGTCTTTTAGTTTGTGTTCTTTTAAATAGTTCAGATGTTAAAATACTTAAGATATTTTACAGTGTTTCCAGAGGAGTGTTGTATTGATTTGCCCAAACATTTTACAGTGCAAGTCAACTTGACTTCACTATACTATATTAAAGTTCCTCTTCTTTTTATTGTTATTTATTTGCAGTTAAAAATACAATAATAATAATAATACAATAAGAAATAATCATTGATAATTAATTGTTATATAATAATAATAATTATTATTATAGCTTTAGATATTGTGTCTGTTTTTATAAACTTTATATTTAAAAAAAGTGTAGAAATTGTTTTAATGTCCGTTCAAACCAAGAATGATAACTAAAGATAAAGATAGCTATAATGATAACTATTTTAGCATCCAGACCAAGTTTTACAGTCAACACTATATTAAAGTTCCTCCTCTTTTTGTTTTTTAATTTGCAATTCTGCTCAAACCTTTTTTTTTCTTCTTTAATTTATGTTTTTATAAACTTTATATTAAAATGTCATACTCGTTATAGTTGTGGTGGACTTCACTATTGTTGTAGAAATACAGTGATCATAATTTAAAACTTAGTAGAACGGCCCTTTAAACTGTTCAGTCAGTGATGACATCATTTGTGAAATGTACATATCGAACTGTGATTGGTTTCTTTCTTGCATTTATTGCAAGCACTGATATTTCCTTCAGAAAATCCAAGAATAGCATCTGATTGGCTGGTTTATCTGAAGGCGTGTCCTCTCAGTCATTTCTGATTGGTGGAATGATGTGATTGACAGCTGGAGTAATTCGTAGCACTGACTGTAGTTGTTGTAGATGATTTCTCTATAAACTGTCTCTCTCTGGCTGTTTCCAGGCAAATACTCCGATGCCGGTGAAAGCGGGCGCTGTGGAGCAGTACAAGCGTGCGTTTGCCCGTCAGAGAGCCAGAGACCTGGCGCAGCACGCAGACACGCTGCTGTGTAAAGACAAACAGATCGCAGCGCTGCAGCAGGAGTGCAGACAGCTGGAGACGCAGCAGGGACAGGGGAAGGTACACAAACACACACAGGAGCGCATCTCCCTTACAGAAACCATTCGGCATCTTTAACAAGTGCCATTTGCCACATCACTAGTACTATTAGTTTAATTATGACTGTTTTGCATCAGAATCTCAGCTATAGCTCAATTCTCAGAGTCTTCAGAGTTGATTTTTGCCAACAAACTTCGTCAGCCATAGTCCTTTATTTTAATTTAATTTAATTTAATTTAATTTTATTTTATTTTATTTGTCTTCAGAGTTGATTTTTGCCAACAAACTTCGTCAGCCATAGTCCTTTATTTTAATTTAATTTAATTTAATTTAATTTAATTTAATTTTATTTGTATTATTTTATTTTTTATATTTTATATTTTATTTTATTTATTTTTTTTATTTTTTTATATTTTATTTTATTTTATTTTATTTTGTCTTTTGGCTATTCATTTATTTTCAGAATCAGAATAGATCTATTCTGTTGTTCATATTGTTTTTTTTTTCTTCTTAAAAAGATATTCAAATATCTGACCAGCTGCATTATTTGTAATCATTTCAAAAAGTAAAATGATTTATGTGCAGTTGCTCATATATTTCAGCTCTCAGTTTCCTTTTCGGAGTCTTCAGTGTTGATTTTTGCCAACAAATTTTAGTCAGCCATATTTAATTAAATTAAATTTAATTTTTTAATTTAGTTTAATTTTATAATTTATTTTTTATTGTATTGTACTGTATTTTATTTTTTTGTTATTTTATTTATTTAGATATCATGCAGTTAAACTTAAAATATCTGACCAACTTGTTGTTTGTAATTGCTAAATATCTAACAGGATTTCTGTGCACTTGCTTGTGTATATCAGCTCTCAGTTCCCTCATGCATTTTCATTATTATGACTTCTGTCACCACCTGCTGGAGATGTCATGTACTGCACATAGTCAGCATTTACTGAGCACACGCTTTTAGTACATGGACATAAATTTGGAGTCTGAACCTGGCACAGAAATGTTTTTGTTACACCGCAGGACTATTTATGTGAACTGCTCCTAAAGCTGTGAATGTCTTTGAGATGATTGATCTTCGCATCTCTCTCTCAGGGTCCTGTGGGAGTCAGTGAGTTTGAGCGTCTCCTGAAGGAGTCTCAGAAGGAGGTGTTGCGTCTGCAGAGGCAGCTGTCTGTCACCTCCACCAGAGACCAGAGCAGTGTGACGGCAGAAAGCCCTTCAGAGAGACAGGACAGAGACGGCAGGGTGAGAGCAAAAACACGCCCATGTTTCCCAACACTGAGCAAACATAAACACACTCTGATACAACACAGGAACGCTTACTCATAAAGACATATTTTATTCCTTATATTTTGCAAAAAAATATTCATTATTTAAATGGGTCAATGGCAGTGTTATTTTAGTATTATTGAGATATTATTATTGTTTTTATTAATATTTTTAAGTAGTTTTTATTTGTATATTTTTCATTTTTATTTTAATTTTAGTTGAAGTTTTAATAATTTTGTTGTGTTTTTGAGATTTTTTAAAACACGCCTATTTAGTTTTATTATAAAAATGAATGAAATAATTAAAAAATATATTTCAAGAAAAAATATATTGTTTATGGTTTTAGTTAAATATAATAACCTTGGTCAATGGTCACATTTTTAATTTTCCTATTCAGCCCTCAGTGTACATATTATTCATTTAATGTGCAGTTCTTGGTTTGATTTTAAGGGAATTTTTGTTTAATTTTGTATAGTTTATTTTAGAAAATGAGTCTAGTTTAGATTATTTTAGTGGTCGGTTGCCTTGTGTAAAAAACCACTGGCCTGCATCAAACTAACCAGTCTGGCGTAATCTTCTCAATCCACTGGTAAACTGTTGTAATGCTGTTAACTGCTCGGCCATTTCTCTGTGCTCTGAAGTGTCATTGATATAAAAGGATATCTAGAGGATTCTTCCTGGGCAGAGTCATTTCCTCTGTGAAAGCGGCTGGTCAGGAGTCGGATTATTGTGCGTGTGCGTGTGTGTGCGCGCGTGCGTGTGTGTGCGCGCGTGCGTGTGTGTGCGCGCGTGCGTGTGTGTGCGCGCGTGCGTGTGTGTGCGCGCGTGCGTGTGTGTGCGCGCGTGCGTGTGTGTGCGCGCGTGCGTGTGTGTGCGCGCGTGCGTGTGTGTGCGCGCGTGCGTGTGTGTGCGCGCGTGCGTGTGTGTGCGCGCGTGCGTGTGTGTGCGCGCGTGCGTGTGTGTGCGCGCGTGCGTGTGTGTGCGCGCGTGCGTGTGTGTGCGCGCGTGCGTGTGTGTGCGCGCGTGCGTGTGTGTGCGCGCGTGCGTGTGTGTGCGCGCGTGCGTGTGTGTGCGCGCGTGCGTGTGTGTGCGCGCGTGCGTGTGTGTGCGCGCGTGCGTGTGTGTGCGCGCGTGCGTGTGTGTGCGCGCGTGCGTGTGTGTGTGCGCGTGCGTGTGTGTGCGCATGCATGTGAGTGTGTGTGTTTGTTATGATGGGTCTGTTCCTGTAGGGTTTTTTCAGGGTTTATTTTGTGTTTACACTCAAAGGAATGTTGTTTCTGCTCTTTGTGTGTGTAAGAGAGAGAGAGAGCGAGAGCGAGAGAGAGAAAATGCTTTCCCGTATACCAATTTAACACTCAACTATGACTCAACCAATGATGTGAGTTTGGGGTGGGACCAAGGCTGGATTGGTAATCGGGCATACCGGGCATTTTCCCGGTGGGCCGACGCACTTAAGGGGCCGATAGAATGTTTTTTGTTTTTTTATCAGCACAATAACACACTCAGCAAAATATCGTCTAATTATCGTTATCGATAAAATCCCATAAAATATCGAGATACAATTTTTTGTCAATATCGCACACCCCTAACTGCGATAGGCTAACCGAGACTTGTCATTTGCACTTATATATTGTTGCTCATTTGTTCGTTTTGACTGCTTTTATTGTCCTCATTTGTAAGTCACTTTGGATAAAAGCGTCTGCTGCTAAAAATGACTAAATGTAAATATATATATATATATATGTGGTGGTGGGCCGCCTGGACCAAAAAATGCCTGGGCCGATTTTTTCTCCCAGTCCAGCCCTGGGTGGGACTATCTGTTTGGTGGCCAATGGTAATTAGGGGTGAAGCAGGTGCAGTAGGAGTGTTTAATTAGCAAAATGTATGACCATTTTTTCTAGTTTAGTGCTTTCAGTATTGCAAAAATTATCACCTTTAATGGAATAGTTCACCCAAAAATGAAAATGTGCTCACCCTCAGGCCATCCAAGATGTAGATGAGTTTGTTTCTTCATCAGATCTGGAGAAATGTAGCATTGCATCAGTGTCTCAGCAATGGATGCTCTGCAGTGAATGGGTGCCGTCAGAATGAGAGTCCAAACAGATGATAAAAACATCACAATAATCCACACCACCATAATCCATAATAACGCTTCCTCCAGTGAAAAAGTAGTTTCATCTGAATCAGGAGAGAAATCTGCACAGATCAAACACCGTTTACAAGCCAAAACAGCTCTAAACAAATATGTGGGTGGATTTTGATGTGCAGAACAACAGAAAATGGTCTTTTTCACTGGAGGAAGCGTCATTATGGATTATGGACTCATGTTTTGGCCAGAAGCAATGGTTTAAAGTTAATAAGTCTTATTAATAAGTTAATAATGATGGATTTGTTTCTTACGAACACGCAGCTTTTCTCTTCTCAAGTCATTAACTGATGGACTGGAGTGGTGTGAATTACTTGTGATGTTTTTATCAGCTGTTTGGACTCTCATTCTGACGGCACCCATTCACTGCAGAGGATCCACTGATGAGCAAGTGATGTAATGCTACATTTCTCCAAATCTGATGAAGAAACAAACTCATCTACATCTGGGATGGCCTGAGGGTGAGTAAATCTTCAGCAAAGTTTCATTTTTTGGTGAAATGTTCCTTTAAGTCTTAATCAGGTTGATTACATCAGTTAACACACTGTCTTTCTCATCAATATGCATTTTGTTTGCATATGTACATTGTGTGTATATGTGTGCAAAAGGCTTCTACCTAAATGCTTGAGGTTAGTTAGTGAAATGTCCAGTTTTGACTGCTAATCTATGTTGCACTCACTTTAATGACAATTTGAAGTTTCAATCTCAGCTGTCCTCACTGTCTCTGTAAAGTCTGGATGAGAATGGCGGTGCAGGGTAATCTGGTCATTTGCGACACACACACACACACACACAGAAAGAAAGGGGCCATGTTGCGTGCGCTCTAATCCCCTTTGACAGCAGAATGGTACGGTCCCATAATCCTCTGGCTGTTGCCGTGGTAGCGTTGAGAGGGTTTTGGATGGTAACTACGACTTCAGCCCAAAGCGAACCAAAGATTCCCGCAGCCGTCCCACTCGCGGACACTTTGCTTTCCATCGGCTCACAGGACGGGGTAGGTAACATTTACATGTAGGTATGTGTTAATACTTTGAGCTGTTGCAGAGATGAACACATCATGTAGCCGTGATAATTGCATGCATTCTGTAATGATGTAACATGCATGTGTTATATGAGATTGAAGAGTGTGAGTGTTGAGTGTGTGTGCCGTCAGCGCAGGAGCGATTATAACACTCACCTGTCCTCATCAGCAGACAAGCGCTGGCGTATGATTACGACCCTTCCAGCTTCTCAAAACTCGCTTGTACAGTTTTGTCTTTGCATGCATAAAATGCGTGCATTATTGTGCATGAAAGAATAGCTACAGAAGAGTCACTTTTAGGTCTAGTTTGGATGATGCATAACAAAATTTGGTGTTTTACAGCAATTCGGCTCAGCCAGATGTGTGAGTTTAAATATGCAAACAGATTGCAATAGCAGAAGTAAGAGATGCATGAAGACAGTCAATGCATTTAATGCATGTGCTATAAAAGCAAACCAGTGGCAGGCAGGCCAATCCATTGAGGTACTTTTTAAAGAAGTGATCTAGTTACCCGTTTCAGTAGTCCACAGGGATTACAGCAATGTGCTTATAACGAACGGAGGCCGGCGTATGGCGTAGAACCGACTTAGTGCAAATAAAATAAGGCTTAAACCGAAGGTTCGGTTTCAGATCAGTTTATTTGACTGAGTTTTCATTCTTAAAGGTGCAGCCGAATTGGATGGTGAACAAGTGTTAGCTTTAGCCGCCAGCAGGCCTGTGCATGAGGACTCAATATAAGGCAGTTTAACCCATAAAGTCTGTAATTTGAGGGTTAGTTTTGCCTTAAATGTAGAATAAAGATGAATACTCTCATAACTGTTTATCAGTGCAGATCTCATGTAATCAGAATGGGAGTTTTGTGCATGTTAGCTTTACAGCTAATATCTATATGCTAGTGTTTTACTAAAAGTTGACAAACGGTTAGCAGATATGCACATTTAAACTTCTAGGAAAAAGGAAACTGTTGAACATCTTTGTTCAGGACAAGTTTTTGTCTAACAAAGTGTTCTCTAGATCGAGACCTCGCCATAATTCGACCTGTCGGTGACTAGCAATAGCAATTAGCGTGTTGTGGTTAATGACTGGGACGGAAACAAGATGCCA
This sequence comes from Sinocyclocheilus anshuiensis, assembly GCF_001515605.1. NCBI lineage: Eukaryota > Metazoa > Chordata > Actinopteri > Cypriniformes > Cyprinidae > Sinocyclocheilus > Sinocyclocheilus anshuiensis. The sequence goes on along the minus strand of NW_015548223.1, from coordinate 579,122 downwards.
GGTTTAAAATATGCATAATCACAGGAAACAGTACTGCCATTTATGAGCTCAATGATATATTAAGTACGAGTTGCTCTGTTTACATGCTTTATCACTGTTGCGTTTAGGGTCTTTTCGGGACCATATGAACACAGAAATGCGCTTAAATGCAGACTTGTTCATAACTTTAATGCAATGCTACAGGCAAATCATTGTTTTTTCATGCACAGGGCAATTTTGCTTCCATATCATGTCTTCTTTCAGACTAGTGAAAACATCAAAAATACACAATTAAACCTTACTTTTATTACACTTTATCTTTTTGCATCTGTAGATTTCAATTCCAATACATATCTTTATAAGTCAGGAGTTTTTCTCCACTTCAGCAACACTTAAATATACCAAACTTAACAGTTTTATTCCTATCTATATTCTGAAGGGTTTTACAGAGGAGTTTGTTCATATGTCATATACCGGAAATATTGTTTTAATTTTATTTCTAAAAACATGGTGAAAATGTTTTTTTTTTTTTTAAAGAGTGTTGACAGTATTTTCTGATATATGGAGTGATAAAAGGAATGTCCTCTCTGTAAAACCTTTTAAAATATGTCAACAAAATTCAACAAGATTTTATCCGATGTTCGGATTTCAGTTCTGGAAATGTATGGGAATCATTTATAATAATAATGTAAGATAATATATAATTTGTATATTTAAACATAACATTTCAGAAAACTTGTAATACAAAACCATTGTCTTGATGTACTTTGATTAATCTTTGATTAGTGTATTTTAATGCATTATCTTTGATTAATGCACTTTGATTAAGAGACCCAAAATTTTAATTCTGTCATCATTTACCCTAAAGTTGTTCAAAACCTGTAAGAGTTTCTTTTTTCTGTTGAACATAAAAGAAGATATTTTGGTAACCAAACAGTTGATGGTCCCCAAGCTACTATACAAGTCATTGGGGACCATGAGTTGCTTGGTTTCACACATTCTTCAAAATATCTTCCTCTGTTTTCAGCAGAATTCATACAGGTTTGGAACAACTTGAGGGTGAGTAAATTATGACATAATTTTCATTTTAGGGTTAACTGTCCATTTAATATGTGTTTTTGATCATCTATCCAGCGCTTCCCAATAGTTAAATATTGTGGCTGGATGTGTCGGACAGTTAATTAAAAGTGGACGCACAGATCTGTCATTATACAGGTGTTTCAGGGACTCTGGAGTGTGAGCCTGGTCAGCTGGCTAGATGCCACTCCTGCACTTTTACTCGTTTCCTTTAAATGTCAGATCATTTCCACTGCAGGTTGTGTGAAAATCAGATGACAAAAACAAAATGCTCAGTCAAAAGTAGAGGAGATTCAACTCAAAAAACACAAATCTCACACTAGAGGAAAAGTACCACACTCACTTAACAAACAGACTTTATTTCTTTATATTTCTTCATCGAGCTAAATAATGACGCCGTTATATTTTTAGAGCTGCTTTACAGCAGAAATCATATTTGTTAAATAGTTGAAGCTCATTAATACTGTAATTTTCTTACCACTGTAAAGCTGCTTTGAAACCATCTGGATTGTATAAAGCACTATAGAAATAAATGTGACGTGACGATAAACGTTTCAGCCAACTTCATGACCTTCATCAGACATCAACATGATCTGATTATTTGTAATTAAAAGGAATATTGGTAACACTTTACTTAAAGCCTTTATATACAGTATAATGCTTTATAAAATAATTTTAATGCATTAATTATGCCTTTTAATGCACCTTATAATGCATTGTATGATCTCATGAATAACTGTAACTGCAGTTATAATACATTATAATACTTATCTATTTATTGTTGCACCTTTAGAAAAATATAATGCATTAAAACACACGACAAACACACCATTATAATGCATTTTAATTTTGGTTACAATTATTAATGAATATATATCCATTACAGCGTGCATACCTTTATAATGCATTATGCATAAAGGCTTTAAATGTTACTGGAATATTATGTCTTCTGACAGATTTGCGAAATTGTCATTTGTGCAATTGTGAAATGTTTGTTGTTCTATTCACTACAGAATTATTCTGTTTTATGCATTGTAAATAAACAATTATAATTCTTAATTTGACGTTTTCCATTTTCTTTGACATTGAGAAAAATAACTGCTAATGAGATCACAAATGCACTGAACAAAATTTGGTGTAGAAACATGTTCACTTATAAATTGCTAGTAAATTTCACTGTTAATTACAAAGAAACATCAAGTAACGCATTGAATTAACAGTGAAATATAAAGACTGAAATATTATTTTCTTGTAAAACGTATTCCAATAATATTTGTTTTATTTACAACTTCCAAAATTATTTTTTTTAAAGTGTGCTAATGAAAAATAATAGAATTAGTCACTGAGTTCTGCTTGGTTATTTCATCATGTGAATCATTTTGGGCCTCCACAGATGTCGGAGATTTCAGCCGCATGTGGAATAGCGTGTGATAAGCCTTCAATTTGAGCTAATGAGGGTTTTATGCTGCTACTTGTGAGTGGTTCAGGCAGGTTTATCATTTTGCATTGCTGTGTAAACTTGTTTTGCTTGTTACTGTCGCTTAGATTTTGTATTACAACCACTTCTTCAGCAGCCTTGGTTCCAGAATTATTTTCTGGAATTTAGAAAAATTATTTTATGAAATATCAAGTATCTCATGATGGCATTCATTGTTTACACCGGCCTGAATGAAATCCAATACTCATTTCTTACTAATTTTGTGCTGCTGATTGCAAAAATAGTGTCTGTTTTGCTGGAGCACGTTGCATTTCCGTTGCATTTTCTCACAAAATATGATGTATGAAAATATGAATTTTCCATTTTTCACCATTTTTAAGGTGATTCGTCTTGACAGATTTATCTGGATTTATCTAGATTGCTTATTTTGTAACGTTTTTTTTTATTAAATGGAGTATTTGAGCATATTTTTCCACTCCTTTGCATATTGTAAGTTAAATAATACATTATGGATACTTGTTTTTGTCATTAAAACTGAAATATTTGACTGCTTTTTTTTTTTTTTGACAAGTGCATTAAAGCTGATATATATATATATATATATATATATATATATATATATAATTCAAAAAATGCTTTTAAATTAGGTTACAGTAAATTAAAACAATGTTTGCAATCCATTAAACTTGCATAATCTGACTTATCTTGAATTTTGAACATCAGCCAATATATATATATATATATATATATATATATATATAATACAAAAAATATTCGTTGTTATTGTGAAAAAAAAACTACATGATGGAAAGTTTTTATTTGTGTTTCTAAACATAGCACTTAGCAAATGATGTAATATTAGGCATTTTTTGCAAAGCATCAGGACTTTTTTGTGTTATAAGTTAACAGTATATTTGAAGTTTATTACAAAATAAACATGCATTTAAAACTTTAAATCACTAACTTGATTTCAATAGCTTCTATCATTGCTAAGTCTGCTTTGAGAGGTTAATGCTTTATTATTCAATTTCTCTTTGGTGAGCATGAATGGGATTTGAACTTCCTGAAGCGGACTGTTGCACTCAATCATTATAGCGTGATGAAATCACACAATATTCCTCATCATTATGGATCTCTCTTGGTAGAATATAACTTCTCTAACAGCTGAAGTTTGGCCAGTAAGTGAGAGTGTGTGTGATGCTAATGAGTCTGAATGCTGACGAAGCTGATGGATGGCTCCTCGTTGGCTGTTTGATCCTGTTACTGGGTCGTGGCTTTGAGAGCGTAAGTAGGTATGGTCACTAAAATTAGCCGCTAAGGCATTTGACCCTTAACCTGCTGAGTAAAGACGAGCTGAGAGCAAATGTCATCTTTTCCCATGACTGATGCTTTAGACAAAAACTAGCCAAATGGGCTTTATTAATGTCTGTAGAAGTGCGAATCTCACAAAAACTGACAAGAAATGTCCATGTTTTTATTACACTTTTTTCCTTCTTAAATATGCTGTTTTACTCAGAAATAGGTCATATTATGGAAGTAAAAAGAATTGCATTTCACGTTTCCTGTTGACTTTAACAACATTAAAAAAAATGTTGCTTTATAATTATTTTCATGAAAAATTCATGACACCACGTCCCTAAATTATCAGTACTGTAATGTGAAAAAATCTAATTCTCACTATTGTAAAGTGGAGAAATGTATTTATTTATTTACTACAAAAATTTTTATTCAAATTTTACTGAAATAATAGCAAATTTCAGAAATTGCTGGTAAATTTCACAAACGATAATAAAGAAATGGCAAGTAACATATTGAATTAGACATGAAATTTTGAAGTAGAGTTTTTTTTTGTATAAATGTACTTTAGTAATCTTTGTTTTATTTACAAAAATCTTTTTTACAGTGTACAATTGTACATTTACATCATGGTAGTGTTTGTCTCATTGTTTTTTTGTTTTTGTTTTTTTTAAACAGAAATGTCTGAATCTGGAATTTATTTTCTGTGTTATGAGAATTATACATTTTTTTGATTTAAAGAAATTTATTAAAAAAAAAAAAAAAAAAAGATTTTTCTTTTTTGTTTTTGAGTGAAATATTTCTTTGAGCTTTGCCCAGCATCTTGTCATCTTCAGCACATGCATTATCATAAAGCATGCATGACCCTCAGCTGCTGCGTGTTTGGTTGCAGTTTATAAGTGTTTGGTTTTTTTTTCAGGTTGTGTTTGAAACCCCGCCCACAGTAGTAGATGAGGCCCCTGTTAAAGGGGAGGAGACTCCTGCAGAGGGGGAGGAGTCAGAGACACAAGTGAAGCCCGAACAGGGCACAGGCTCCACCCACCAGGAAGAGCAGACCACAGAAGAGC
>NW_015548223.1:570972-574072 GCF_001515605.1 Sinocyclocheilus anshuiensis | reverse complement strand
GTCTTCAGTTGCTGGTAAGAGTCACATGATCACAGACATAGAGATGTACTGTTTACATGTACATTTCCACTGACATCAAATATATAAATAATTATATATGCACAGATTTTACACCATACCCCAAAAAATGCCAAAATACCTGAATTCATGGGAGCCTGGGACAAATATATGAATTAAATGGGCAAAAATATGCAAAAAGATTTTCACCGTCGGTTTAAAAACTGTGATGGAAAAGACGAAAATCTTCAAAAATCCTGAAAATCCCATAGCATATGTAGAATTTTTTTTAGTTTTGTTCAGCTGTAAAATATTCTATTATATTTAAGAAATTGCTATTTTCTGAATTGTTGAAAAAAAACCCGAAACAAGTCATCTCTATTTATAAAGCACTTTATGCTATACAGATTTTGTCAAAGAAGCTTTACAGTGTTAAACTATAAATAAATTATATAAAAATTATTTTTTTATTTTTTATGACACTATTATGTTTATTATTTATTACAATTGTATTCAATACATATTTTAATTAGTATTTGTTTTTGGCTTATGTTCCTCATTTGTAACTCACTTTGGATAAAAGCATTTGCTAAATTAATAAAAGTAAATGCCACTGAGCCAATTAAACTAATTGATCAATTAATTAATAAGAATCGATTAATGTACATATTTTTAAGTTAAATATTTAGTAAAACTTTAAGACATTTGAATAAATTAATACATCCTTTTTTTTTTGTTTTTAATTAATGTTAAAAATGTAAAACCTTTTAGTGGATAGAGAATTTTTCTAGCATATATATATATATTTTTTTTCCCTTGCTCAGTAATCATGAATGACTGCAAAGGTTTTCTTTTAATTTGATGAACATATCCATGTTTCTGAGCATGTTGTGCGATGTTTCTGCAGGAAAGTGAGTTGGGCAAGAAGAGGAAAGAATGTGAAGTTCTTGAGCATGAGGTGCGGAAGAGACAAAAACGATGTCTCAATTTGGTGAGTGTTTTTCTAATATTTTAATGCTTACAGCTCATATCTCCTGCATGTCAGGCTGGAAGACACGCTGCGTGTGTTTGTTCACAGGAGAACCAGCTAGTGGACGAGCGCAGCAGAAATGAGCACTTAGTGGAGGAGGCAGAACTCCTCAGGAGAAAGGCTCAGCTGCTCGACCAGGTGAAACATTGTTATATTAAAAAATTAAAGGAATAGTTCACACAAAAATTAAGATTTGCTGAAAATTAACTCACCCTCCGGCCATCAAAGATTAGGATGAGTTTGTTTCTTCATCAGATTTGGAGAAATGTAGCATTGCATCAGTGTCTCAGCAATGGATGCTCTGCAGTGAATGGGTGCCGTCAGAATGAGAGTCCAAACAGCTGATAAAAACATCACAATAATCCACAAGTAATCCACACCACTCCAGTCCATCAGTTAACATCTTGTGAAGTGAAAAGCTGCATGTTTGTAAGAAACAAATCCATCATTAATATGTATTTAACTTTAAATAGTAGCTAAAATACGAGTCCATAATAACGCTTCCTCCAGTGAAAAAGTGGTCTGGTCTGCATCAGGAGAGAAATCTGCACAGATCAAGCACCGTTTAAACGGCTCTAAACAAATATGTGGGTGGATTTTGATGTGAGAGACAACAGGAGATGGACTGTTTCACCGGAGGAATCGTTATTATGGATTATGGATTTTATCTGTTTTAGTTCAAAAAGTCTTAATGATGGATTTGTTTCTTACAAACGTGCAGCTTTTGGCTTCTCTAGTCATTAACTGATGGACTGGAGTGGTGTGGATTACTTGTGGATTATTGTGATGTTTTTATCAGCTGTTTGGACTCTCATTCTGACGGCACCCATTCACTGCAGAGGATCCATTGCTGAGACACTGATGCAATGCTACATTTCTCCAAATCTGATGAAGAAACAAACTCATCTACATCTTGGATGGCCTCAGTGTGAGCACATTTTCAGCAAAGTTTCATTTCTAGGTGAACTATTCCTTCAAGTGTGTTTATGCACCCTCTGGCTGTTAAAGGTCAGTGTAAACTGTGTGTTTCTGTAGTCGCAGGCTGAAAATGAGGAGCTAAAGGAACAGCTCTGTGTTTTGAACGCTCAGCATAGTTCAGTTCTGGAGGAGAACCAGCGACTCCGTGCAAAGCTGGAGAACCTAGAGCAGGTCCTAAAGGTAAAACTCTCTCATTTAATCCGTTTCTCAACATGTTCACATTGCATTCAGTGTGTAATCGGTTTGTTTATTTGTGTGTGTGTGTGTGTGTGTGTGTGTGCGTGCGTGCGTGCGTGCGTGCGCGTGCGCGATGGCAGCACATGCGAGAGGTCGCTGAGCACAGGCAGCAGCTGGAATTGGAGCATGAGCAGGCACTGGCTATCCTCAAGTTCAAACAGGATGAGATCAAGCGACTCCAGCGGGTAGGTTGCACATCGTTATCATAGTAATGGGAATTTAATATAGGACTGTTTGTGCTTTGTGTTCCTGAATGCAAACCCTGATGATCTGTTAACATTTGGTTCTAATCAAGGGTTATGTGATGAATCACATTTCTTGCGTGAGTTGACATCATGTCAACATGTCATGCCTGGTTAGACCATAGTGTCAAAGTTTTATGCAAAAGCCACTGACATTATGCCACAAATGCTGTGGATAAAGCTGTACTTCTATTACACCCAGAATCATTCTTGAATATTTCAGGAGAAAAATATATGTGTGGTAGTGATCCAATCTTTACTTGCCTCTCACTGTCAGAGCATGATAAATTGTACAGCTGACAAACAATTTTGTTTTGATCAAACAGTTTTGATCCTAATATATATATATATATATATATATTATTGCCTATTATTATTATTATTGTTATTATTATTATTATTTACTAAAATTGTGTTTGGATTTTAAAACATTTAAATTATATAAATTATTATTTATTATTACATTATTTATTACAAATTTATTTATTCATATTTTGATAACACTTCACAATAAGGTTTCATTAGTTAATGTATTAACTAACATGAACAAACAATGAACAATACATTTATTACAGTATTTATTCATCTTTGTTAATGTTAGTTAATGAAAATACAG
>NW_015548223.1:559986-570736 GCF_001515605.1 Sinocyclocheilus anshuiensis | reverse complement strand
GTTCATTGTTAGTTCATGTTAATTCACAGTGTATTAACTAATGTTAACAAGCACAACTTTTGATTTTAATAATGCAGTAGTAAATGTTGAAATGAACATTAGCTAAGATTAATAATTGCTGTAGAATTATTGTTTATGTCTAGTTAACTAATGTTAACTAATGAACCTTTTGTAGTGTTACCCATATTTTTGATTATTTATTTTATATTATTGCTCCTCATTTGTAAATCACTTTGGATAAAAGCATCTGCTAAGTGAATAAATGTAAGTGTATAATGTAAATGATTATTTATTGTTTATTACATTTTGCTAAAATTTAATTCCTTAAATATTTGGCTCTGTGTCAAATTGCTTATGTCCCTCATTAATTCCTTTAGATAAAAGCACCTGCTAAATTAATACATTTAAAGGCATAATTTTAATTATTATTACTTATTATTTACTAAAAGTGTTCTATTAAATTATTTTTTGTTGGCTCTGTGACAAATTGCAAATCTGCTAAATGAATACATGTAAATGTAAATGCCAAAAGAGCCAATTCTCTGCCTCTGAGCCTTATTAAACTAGTTGATTATTTAATTCATAAGAATTGATTAATGTAGATGGTTATTAATTTGTCAATTTAATCCACTTTTCAGTTACAAGCAGTTTTTCATCTCCGCTACTAGTGTTTTGTAATGTTGTTACAGCATGATTTTGTGTTTAAGAGTGTCTTCTGGTTCTGCAGGCTCAGTTATTTGCTAAAACAGAACATGAAGGTGTCGTGCAAATGCTGGAGGTGAGTTTCATGTCTCGTTGCTTTGTGTTTGTTTTTGTCATGTTAGTTTCTTGTTAAATTAACCATTTAAAGTGCATTAGCTAAGGAGCTGTGATGATTGGATGATAGAAACCGACTGTGTTTATAATGCTCTGAGTTTTAATGATTGTGTATTTGTGTGTTGTTTAACTGAATTGTGTCTTTCTCAGGATCTGGTGCAGCTCGTATTGCACAGAGAGCTTGTAGAGTACATCGTGTGCACTTCCTGTTTGATGTGTTGCATTTCCTCTTTCTCTCTTTAAACTGCATCACTGATGAATGTATCTGCAACCTGCAGAGGGCCCTGTTTACCTACTAGTCCAATTTTTCTTTTTTTAAGTATTTGAGTTGTTTTGCATACAATATTGCCATAGCATCTATTCAAATTTGAATAAAATTAAATAATTGTAATAAAATAAATATGCAGTATGGAATAAAATAAAAGAAATACTCATTCAACAAGGCATGCATAGTGCTCAAAGCAGTAATTTTCTTTCTTTTGTCCAAAGTGACTCACATTGCATTTGACCTTTATACTATATCAGTATCAGAGGGAATCTAACCCTTGATCTTGATGTTGCAAGCAGGTTCCTGATTGTTTTTTGAGCGTGTACTGCTCAGATTTTTTGCATGACTGTCCTTGCATTTGATTTGGAAAAAAATACCATATGAAGCGTTTCACTCTAGTAACTTGAAACTTAAAAATAACGTCATAACGCTCTTGTTTTTGTGCATTTTGAGTCTCAAGGCTTTAGATGCGCTCAACAGTGATGTGGTTCAACAGGTCCTGGACTGCAGCATTTAATAATCTAATGTAATATCTGCTCTGACTGCTTTTGAAATGCATGATGTTTCCTCTCTCTCTTTCTGTCCTATACTTTGTGTTTTGTTGGCTGCTAACCAGAATACACTGGACTGCATGCAGGTATCAGACCTGCTCAAACACATTCATTCGGCCCTTTAGAGCCAACTTAACTTTAGTTTCTAGAGCTTGTGTGTGTGTGTGTGTGTGTGGTTTATGCAAGAAGGTTTTCTGAACTAGACAAGGTTTTAGCACTCAAATAAGTGCAACAGGGCCAGAAACACTACTAAAAGTTTTGTTTTATTAGCTGGAGCTGATCAGCTTTTTGTGTTGCAGTGTGCTAATGCTTTTTGCGGAGTATTTTCTATTTAATATCTTAACATTAAATGTGACACTTAAAAGTTTGAATGTGACACGTAGACTTTTGAGGTGAGAGTTTTACAGGAAACCCTTTATTTTTAGAGTTTGAGCAGTGGCTGAATAAGTGACAGTCGGCCAGTTTGTGTGTGTGTGTGTGTGTGTGTGTGTGTGTTTGTGTGTGTGTGTGTGTGTGTGTGGTGTGGGTGTGTGTGTGTGTGTGTGTGTTTTTGAGCCTTGTGCTCTCAGTGTGCCAGGAAACTGAACCACAGAGCCGGAAGTGAAACTAGCTCGCCGTACTCTCTCAAACTCTTGAGTTTTTAATGCTTTTACTACACGCTTGTATTTTACACTCAGTGAAATGGCTTTAACCTCTTTCCATTGCCCTGCTTACCTCCTTTTCACTCACTGCTTTATTTATGAAGCTTTATTGTGTTGCAAGATGCTTTTTTTTTTTTTGCAAAGACTGTGCATATATCATGTGGTGATTATAGCAGACTCAATGTGTTGATGTAGTTTTCTAGAAAAGCTACACACCAGGTTTTTATGATTTTGTTTTTTGTTTTTCTAGGTTTCAGTAACACAAATCTTAACAAATGTAAAAACTATTAAAATAGTCTGTATATATAATTAGCACTTATTATTAGTGATTTGAACAAACCCCCAAACAATAAATAATCTTTTTTTTTTTTCTCAAAATATATATTTTTGTTGTGGTGAGGTTTGCTGTTACTGATCAGACTTACGATTTTCACCTGATGATAAATTATATATATATATATATGTATGTATGTTTAATTGTTAATGAGGATTTATTTTCTTGCAAAATGCTTTTTTACAAAGTCTGTGCATGTTTCATGTGATTACAGCAGACATAATTCGTATTAATATTGTTATCTAGAAAACCTATGCACCAGGTTTTTATGATTTTCTAGGTTTTAAGTTTCATCAACACAAATATTAACATATGTGAGAACTATTAAAATTAATGAAAATTATTCCAAACAGCCATATATTTTGTCAAGGTGGGATGTGCTGTTACTGATCAGATTCAAGATTTTAATTATACATTTAAACAAAAAGTTTATTTGTTTTTGAACCTTTATTGTCTTGCAATGATGCTTTCATAAAAAAACAGCTTGCAAGACTGTGCATTTTGTATATCAGTAATATTATAGATGTAGTATTCATTTTGTTATCTAGAAAACCTACACACCAGGTTTTTATGATTTTAGGGTTTAGCTTTCAGTAACACAAATATTAACAAATGAGAATTATTAAAATATTCCAAACTAAGTAGCGCTTATGGTTAATGATTTGAATGGACCACAGACACTTCACAATAAACTTCAGACTTTTGATTTTCATCTGTTGCATGATAAATAATATTGTGAGTATACAGTTATAGATTTTTTCCTTAATTTGCACCTCCATAAGATGTGTTTTCTTTAACAATTTGTTAAAAGATGATAAATATTTTTTAAAGATTATTTTTATATACTAAAACTCTTCTCAAATTCATTTAGTGTTATTTTTTTAGTTTTTGAGAGCACCTCCCACTGAAGTTCACAAAAATGTCTTGAAAACCAAAAAATTGAGAGCTCAGATTGACTTCTGAGTTAGATATTTTAATTTAGATGAATAATGTATAATTTGACACAATTATAGATGATGTCATCTTCATCGCATCGTCACATGCTCTGATTGGCTAATCCCACATGTGCATCATTCATCGCTTTGGCTGATTAATAGCATCTGCATTTCTTGATGTGTTTAACATATGAATGCAGCGCATGGATATTAACTAATATTTGCATATTAATATCGATCCTGTGTGTAGGCAAAAGTTCGGGAGCTGGAGGAGAAATGCCGCAGTCAGAGCGAGCAGTTTGGGATGCTGTCACAGGAACTGGATAAATTCAGGGTTCAGGCCTCAAAGATCGACCTGTCGGGCCCCGACCTGCTGTCCAGCCCCAGCCTGACCCAGCTGACCAATGGGGTCGGCCTGTCCAGTGAGACCGGTATGCAAAAATACTGATCATTACCCAACAGATAACAGATCCTTCTGTATCCTTTCAGATCTAAAGTAAGGGGTTTGTATCAGATCCAAGTTTGTAATGTTGTTGATTTATTTGGCAACTGATTGGTTTGGTTCAAGGCTGTTTATTGAAGAGTTGTGTGTCGCTGTTATGCTTTACTATTGCTGAGAGAGATTTTTGTAGCCAATTTGTTTGTCTGAGCACATGAAACTGCTGTGCAAGTATTGATTCTTGAATAACTGAGTTCCTGTCTTGTTGATTCCTGTTGTACATATAGACCGAAACAAAAGCGGCGGATTTCCTTTCAGCTCTGTACCTAGAGATGAATGCTGCAAAACCGGCTGCTGTTTTACATCCTCAATCCACTATTTTGTTGGTGTTTTGCAGTGCAGTTTGTTGTGATAGTTTTTATGAACTGCAGCATCAGAGATTGGTCATGTGCGTCGGTCCACTGATGTAAGATAAAACAGCAGACTAAAGCCTAGTGAGCTCGTGTCTACATAGGCATCAGTCTCAGAATCCTCAATGAAATGCAGCCAGTTATGTGAATGATTTGAAACGCTCTACATAGGCAGCAACACTTTTATATGTAAAGCACAGAGTTGATTCCAGTGGAGTTTGACATTATCATTAGTTTCTAAGTTAATAATGCTAATAACCATTATACTAATATGCAGCAAAAACAGTTACTTTTTTAATCAGATTGATTTAGTGTTTTTTTATTTAGATTATATTCAGTACTCAACATGTACTTTGGTAAATAAGTTTGGGGCCAATAAGATTAATTCTTTATTTTTGGAAAGAAATTAATACTTTTATTTCACAAGGATGCATTAAATTGATCAAAGTGACAGTAAAGACATTTTTAATGTTACAAACGATTTCCGTTTCAAATAAATGTTGTACTTTTGAACTTTATTCATCAAAGATAAATGTATCATGTTTTCCACAAAATTATTGGGCAACACAACTGTTTTCGGCATTGATAATAATGAGAAATGCTTCTTGAGCAGCAAATCAGCATATTAGAATTATTTCTGAAGGATCATGTGACACTGAAGACTGGAGGAATGATGCTGAAAAATCAGCTTTGCATCACAGATTTACATTTCATTTTAAAATATATTCAAATAGCAACCAGCTATTTCATAATATTACAGTTTTTACTTGGGATGCACGATATTGGATTATTGCCGATATCCGATATGCCGATAATTTTCAACTTATTTTGGCTGATAGCTGATGCTGATGCCGATACCGATATATAATTATTTTTAATTTTGGTTAGTTTTTAACAAGAACTTATTTGTTAGAATTAAATAAACAGTAATAAAGTTATTTTATAATGACAGTACATTGAAGATTTGAAAATAACTATAAATAAACTATATATTAATCACTGCATTTTTTTTTTCAGAAAGATGCAGTGGTAACCTTAACATTTTGATTTATGGTTTAACATTTGTAAATGGTCTAAAGCAAAAGAGTTGTAAAAATTCTGAAAATCTTTTAGAGCTCATAATTTGTTTAAAAAATATAACATATTACACATTAATGAATAAATCAGTATATATAAAATTATTTAAAGTGTCATGTTTGTGATTTTTTTTTTGTTCATGTAAGCTATAGCTTCTGATCTTTAAATCAAAACATACTCATGATTTTACACAAACAGAAACGCAGTCTAAATATTATTTGTGTGTTTTGCTTTCATTTTATTAGAAGTAGGCCAACAGCGCCCCCTACGGAATTAAAACACTTTACTGAGCAGGCATTAGGACCCGGGGGAGGCTGCAGCTGCATGTGCTATTACTGTTTACTCTTTCATACACCGAACTCGTCATTCTGTACGTACATTCTCAGTTTAAATGCGGCGATCCAAAGCAGTGAATCTAATCACCATTCAGGCAAAACTTTGCTTCAAGAATGAGTCACAATGCTGACGTGATCTCTCTTGTCGGCAAGACATATCAGCATAATTTTTCATATCGGGCCGATGCCGATATTTACATTTAAAGCCATTTACGGCTGATTCCGATATTGGTCCGATAATATCGTGCATCCCTAGTTTTTACTGTATTTCTGATCAAATAACTGCAGCCTTGGTGAACAGAAGAGATTATTTTTAAAAACATTTGAAAAATCTTACCGACCCCAAACTTTTTAACAGTTGTATATCTATAATAGTTATAGTTTCTCTTGATTTTTTTCCATCGTAATGCATTCTGGGTTTGCCTACACACTACAGTACGTTGCCATAGAACATGGCCAAAACAAGCTGTCTTTTAAGGTAACATAGTATTGCTGCTTAGCTTTTGTGTCAGATCACACCTATGATGTCTAGGTCGGCAGCTCACTTGGTTTTGGAGCACAGCCTAAGAATGAGTGTCTGAGATCCATAAGTGGATTGCTTCTGCATTATCCCCTCTTTTTCCAGGCACAAATGCCTCATGGGAAGACATCGCGTTCTGGAGTTTGGAGGGTAATGAAGCCCTCTGTGATGCCTCCGAGCCTGGTACTATTGAATTCAGTTTGGTTCTAGGCTGTGACGTCACATGTCCGCTTGCATGAATAACACATGGAGTGTGTCCGTGTAGTGAGCAGTGGGTGGCAGTGGTCACATCCATGAAGAGTTTAATATGATCAGTCCTGAGCTAGAGCTGGGCGATATGACAAAATATAGCGTGAGAAACCAATAAGTCATAGCGCCCACCCCTAACCTGAACCGCTTTGTGATTTGATTGACGTTTTATGTGTTGACGGTGGTACTGTTTGCAGATCTCACCTTGTTAGCATAGGTTTGGTTTTGTTTTTGTCATATGATCACTTACGCAGTTGGTAGCACATTGCATGTCTCTCAGCTTTGTGAGGAAATAATTGGCTGCTTTATTCTGATGGATCAATCAGAATTTCTGAGTTGCTGCTTGATTGACTATGTTCGGAATGGTTTACTAGCATATTACTTACATTATTTTTGCAGTAATGCTTATACATACACTACCAGTCAAAAGTTTTGAATAATTAAAATTAAAAAAAAAAAATGTTTCTGATAGAAGTCTGTTCTGCTCACCAAGTCTGCTTTATTTGATCAAAATACAGCAAAAACAGTGAAATATTATTACAATTTAAAATAACTGTTTTCTATGTGAATATATTGTAAAATGTAATTTATTTCTGTGATGTAAAGCTGAATTTTCAGCATCATTACTCCAGTCCTCAGTGTCACATGATCCTTCAGAAATCATACTAATATGCTGATTTGCTGCTCAAGAAATATTTCTGATTATTATCAATGTTGAAAACCGTTGTGCTGCTTTATATTTTTGGAAACTGTGATAAATTTTATTTTTCATGATTCTTAATTTAAAGTTCAAAAGAACAGCATTTATTTGAAATAGAAATATTTTGGAACATTATAAAAGTCTTTACTGTCAGTTTAATGTAAAATAAATGCTGTCCCTTTGAACTTTATATTCATCATACAATCCTGAAAAAAATGTGCATGAAATTCCTGAAGGATCTACCACTTTAAAAAAATAAAATAAAATACAATACAAAAGAGCAATTTATCACAATTAAGTACTCCATTATGAACATAGTCCTGATCTTCTGCTGCAGGTCTGGATGCAATATTATGTTTATCGCACAAATAACAGCATGTTTAAATGTTAACATGCACTGCTATGCATTTTTTGCATTTTTATTTGCTTCTTTCTAATGAATTCTGTTAAAGCTGCAGATCAAAATGCTCAATTAAAATTACATTTTATAGCATGCAGTCGATGCATGAATGTGAGTAGAGGGGGGAGGTGATGGTCAAAGAGAGATTTCTACTGTAGTCTCATAGTGACGGGGGTCGTGACCCTTATGCAAGCAGATGCTTTTCATTTAATCAACCCTGATTCTAACCTGTAGATCATAGGGGTCGACTAGACACATAAACACATGCATGTAAACCGCAGCTCAAAGCATTATCCCACATCTGTGCACAGACACATATGCATGCTTATATCACTTATTGAGGACAGCACTAGGGATGCACTGATACTACATTTCTCAGCCGATACCAATAACCGATTATTCACAATGATATCTGCCCGTACCGATAGTTTAGTTTTCTTAAAGGAAAAAAATCTCTCTCAATTAATGCTGTGAACTATACAGGGAACCTTCTCATTTGGTACAGAATATTAGAGGTTAAAATTAACAACAAATCTATTATATTCATGCTATTTATTTTAATATATAATAATCACACTCAAATAAAAACATAACCCAATTGCACATAAGGGAGCTTTAATAAAACTTGTCTTTATGACAGATTTATTTAAACATACATATATGATTAACAGTAAATAAACTGGGTAACTTTTCTGAAGGGAAATGCAATGTTAAGTGACGTACTGTTCACAAGTTGTTTTATTTGACATTCCTTCAGTTGAAACGCAGATTGAGCGATTAGATGAGACATCATAGATTTCAATAAGTTGTACTGTATTGTTCAACACCTTCTGATGTTCATTCATGTTCATTTCACGCTATAACTTGTAAGTGGAAGAGACTCCGCTTGAACTAAAGCGACTACAGCCTTCTGTCGCGACACTTTAAAGAGCATCAAAATGGCATTTATTGTTTGAATTTTGTGATTAAATGGACATTATTTGAGAGCTGAGACTTTGTTTCTTATTAGAAGTAACGGCACAAAGCTCTTTGCGATTATTGGTTGGGAGGCGTACACAAAATGTTTGGTGGAATAGAACCTGTTAATTGCGTTAATGCGTTATTATTGCTTTAACTTGGGCAGCCCTAAACTCGACGCAGGAAACATTTTCTTCATGCAAACTGCTGTCTGACAAGTTTTTCTGCCCCCTTTTGATTGACATGATATAATCGGCCCTAATCATCGGTTGTTTGTTAACAATCGGCTGATGGCTGATAGTGCAGATAATTGCTTTTATTAGCCGATACCGATTATTGGCCGATATATTGGTGCATCCCTAGGACATAGCGTAGACTTCTCATTTTGATATAAAGCTGTTTTTAGAATAAAAATAATTTATGATCAGCATTATTTTAAGTTGTATTTCTCTGCAATCGTTGCATGTTAGATGTGGCTGCAGTTTTGCGGACAGGCTCCACTCCACACGCGGCTGAACGGTCACGTCCCGATCGCTCACCGACCGTCAAACACCGAGAGCTGCCCACCATCAGCGTGAAGTCCGGCTCCACGTCCAGCCGTACACCACCCAGATCTGAGACCACTCACCTCTCACCCAAATCCGCTGGATCTCACCCGGCCAGTCCCCGAAAGACCAGCCCTACACATGAGGTGAGAGGAACGACCAGTGTTTACATGTATGCATTTAACAGATGCAAAAAGAGTAACATACAATGGTAGCATACAATACAGTGGTACAATTATTAGACATCTGGATTAGTGTTGTTATCGTTAAAGGGGTCATATGATGTTGCTAAAAAGAACATTATTACAGCTCTTCATGACATGGCGGCGGCAACAATACTACAGCGAGAATAAAAGTTCCGTCTTCTTTCTTTGCGTGAACATTTGGGCGGCGTTATGCAAATCTTCCCACATCGTGACGTAGGTATGTGGGGGCGTGTTAGAACGAGCCGTTTTAGGTAGGCGTGGCTGACTCTTAACTTTTATAAAGAATATCTCTTTGGATTTGAGACTTTAGTCTTTGCAACTTTACAGATCTTCTTTATGCACCAAGAGCTTGTAACACTCCAAAGAGAAAGGAAAACTTGAAATCGCATCATATGACCCCTTTAACTAAAACTATATAAAAAAAACATTTATGGTAATTTAAATAAATGTTAAATTAAAAAAAATAAGAACTTTTTTTATTTTTGTTTAGCAACATTTCTCATTTTCGTTTAAGTTCAAGTACTAAAACTTCTAAAACTGAAATAAAAACTACAAAGCCATAAAAAACTAATAAAAATGACAAATAACAGAATGACTGAAACTGAAATAAAAATGTAATTAAATAAAAAATACAAAAAATGGGGGGGGGGAATAAAAGTGAATTGAAAATACAACAAAACACTATAATATTATATTAATACTACTGCAATAAAACTCAGTGCATGTGTCTAGTACAGGGGTCAGCAAACTTTTTGAAAAAAATTATTAAAAAAATGATTAAAATCACTAAAACTAAAATGGAAATAAAAATGATTAAAAACGAAATAGACATTTTTAAAACGAAATAACAAAAATAGTTGTAGTTCAAATCATTGATATGTAATATTAAATACATAGACATAAAAAATTACATAAAATAATAAATAAATAGACATATTTAAAAAAAAACATTTAAATGACAAAAGCAATGAACTTACTCAAACTTCAAAATTAAAATATAATAAAAAATAAAAATGAATTCAAAATATAATACTATAAAAACAATAAATAAAATAAATAAAAATGGCAAAAATAAAATAAATAACTGTAAAATTAAAATAAGAAAATAATTATATTATAGTTTATATATATATATATATATATATATATATATAAACAGAAAAAAAATATATATGTAACAGAAAAAATAAAACATTTAATTGTATCCAAAATATAATAAATACTACAATAGTATATTAATGATATTAAAAAACACTGCTTATAAGTGCATGTGTCTAGTACAGAAGTTGGTAACCTTTTTGACATGAACTGGGACTTCAGAATGTCTTAAACAGCTAAACAAAGAACTTATCGAGCTATTACAGAGA
>NW_015548223.1:535126-555354 GCF_001515605.1 Sinocyclocheilus anshuiensis | reverse complement strand
TATAGTTTATATATATATATATATATATATATATATATAAACAGAAAAAAAATATATATGTAACAGAAAAAATAAAACATTTAATTGTATCCAAAATATAATAAATACTACAATAGTATATTAATGATATTAAAAAACACTGCTTATAAGTGCATGTGTCTAGTACAGAAGTTGGTAACCTTTTTGACATGAACTGGGACTTCAGAATGTCTTAAACAGCTAAACAAAGAACTTATAGAGCTATTACAGAGAAGTTACAGAGCTATTTCTTTTGCTGAATTATTTTTATGTAGAATTGTCTAGAATACAGATCATTTGTTGGGTTCTGTCTGGGTTCGATTTCATGAATGAGTTTACCTGGGAGCGTTTGTTTGAGCTTTAGCTGTGAAGTTAAAAACTGTTCCCGGGTCAGAGTGCAGGCGCTCATGGTGCGCGTGCAGCTGTCTAAAGCTGATATTCAGTGAGATAATCCTGTGCAGTGCTGCTGGATTGTGACGGTTGTAGTAGTTGTAAGTGATTATCCATAAAAGGTTTTACCTTTGAGCTATAAATACTGCCTGCATGACTCCATTTACTTCTTACTCACAGCAGCACTATATCTAGATGATGACTCTGCAAGTTTAACAAACCACAGACCTGTAATTATTATTTACTAATGACGATTCTACATGTGCTGCATAATGTGAGATGCTGGTATTGGACTATTTTTGTCTTTTTAAGTAAATGAGCACAATGCATGTATAGTTTTTATTGGTTTTTAGTGACTTAGTCAAATGTTTTTGAAGATGAGGGTGTCATGCAATCTGTCCATGTTGACTTCTTTGTAATTAGATTGATAACGTTGCATTTGATTGGAAAGACAACAACAAAAAATCAACTGGGTAGTGTTTTCTTCCTTTTCATTAAAAGTTGATCAGCCTATTGATTTTACTATCCTAACTATGCACAATTATATGCCAAGTTGCATTATATTATTTAGATTTAGCAGTGTTTTTCCTGCTGTACCATACGGTGTTATTTTAGTGTCATTGAGATCATTTTTTAATTGATAATTTGAATATTTTTTATATTTTATATTTGCATTTTAATTTTAAAGTTATAGTAATTAAAAAAAAAATTTCTATATATGTTTTCTGTATCGTTTTTATTTTTTTATTTCAGTTTTAGTTTAACAAAATGAAAATGAGAAATGTTATATTTTATTTCAGTCAATATTTATTTTAATTCTAATTCAGATTTAAATTCAAAAGCTTTGTCTATCCGCATAAGGTAGAAAATAATTTTTAGACAAAGGCTCAACAAACAAAACAAACAACACAACAACGTTTATAAACAAAAATATTACATAGAACCCTCTTAAAACTCTTTTTTTTAAAAAAGCTATAAAATTAATCAAAAAGTTCTATTTCAAATGCTAGTGGTGGTAGAGATGAATGTCTTCTTATACTTGGCCTTTTTCACCGAAGATATTTTAAACCATCTTATAGAGTATTCAATAAAAAAAAAAAAAATGGTACCATATTAGAACTCATTTACGACCCTTTTTTCACAACCCACAAGTTTGAGATGTACTGGTTTGGTAATCTCATTACCTAATTGTTGACTGGTAAATGTACATTTTAAAGAGACATAAAACCCGTTTCATGCATTCAATGCTCTTATTTCAGTCATCTGTTCAATATTCTGAGTGTGTGTTGACGTGTGTTTCAGGTGGACACTGCTAGTGAAGTTGAGGAGTTGGACGTTGACGTTTCTCCGGCGCTGTATTCGGTCACTAAAGGAGCAGCAAAACTCCAGGTCTTCATCGCACGTTACAGGTAAATAGCATTAAACTTCATTTATTGATATGTGCTTAGGAGTTTACAGCATGTGCTAAACGGCAGTGTCGTGGAGAAAATCAACCCATGAATGGTTTGCTTGAATGATACAGTTGTTTCTGCATATTAAAGTAGGAAAATATCTTAACATCGATCAAATGACACTTTAAATGGAGGTTTGTTTTATTGTCTAAATGCAGTTACAATCCCTATGATGGTCCTAATGATAACCCAGAGGTCGAGCTGCCCCTCACAGCAGGGGAGTACATTTACGTCTATGGAGACATGGATGATGACGGCTTCTATGAGGGTGAGTTTATTTATTAAAATGTTGTATTACTTTTTACCATTTTATTACTTTATTATTCTTTAATTGTTGCACTCAAATGAGACCAGCATATCTTCCGGTGTGTGGAGCAAGAAAAAATTAAATGTTCACATTTCCAGAAGGATGCACAAACACACACACACACACACACAAAAACAGATCGCAGAAGTTTATCAGAAATAGGTATTTATTTTTAATTATCATGGTTAAAAACAGACAAGTGAGCTGACTTTTTAGCTTGTTGCTTTCTTTTGTAGTGATCATTCAGTATGCGTAATTCAGTATTGTTTACATTTTGTAACATTTGTAAAAAAAAAAATAATCATTGATTTTTAGTAAGTAATAAAATACTTTTTCATAAAAGCTGAAAATATATATTTATAATATTTTTATTAATGTTTTTACATTTTTTTTAAATAATTGATTTAATGAATAATAAAATTGGTTTTCATAAATGTTGAAAAATAAGTATTTATGATATATTTGTATTGATGTTTTTACTTTACATTTAAATCATTGTTTTTTGTAATGAATAATACATTTGTTTTTCATAAATGCTGAAAATATATGTATATTTATAAAATATATTTTATTAATTTAACAATTTTTTAAAATCATTGATTTATGTAAAAAATAGTAAAATAGTTTTTTCATAAATGTATAGATATAAACATATATACTGTATATGCATTGTGTGTGTGTGTGTGTGTACTTCTCATCTCATCAAAATGTAAAAATCTAATTCAGTTCTCACTTCTAAACTTCTAAAAATCTAGTTTAAGTAAGGGATAATGTAGCGGGTTGTTATCGCAGAATAACCCCCGACAGGGTGATCAGGACCCCGATGCGAAGCAGAGATTTGATCTGAAATATTTGAACGCAAAGCTTCCGTGAACACAGCAGTTGCGAGCAAGTGGCAAGTTCAAACTAAACGGACATTTAAGGGATACGGTGCTGTCATACCACTTATCACACAACATTTCACCACATACTTATGGCAATAAAAGATATTGATATAAGACAAAACTGTTTTAAAATCTCACCAGTTTGTTAAGCCTGGCTCACGCTGTGCGATTTTGGCCACAATTTAGTCGTCTGAGACAAATTTTGAAAATCCTAAAAGATTCCTATAATCCTAGGCTAAAATCTGTAGTCTTTGATCGTTAGTTTGACATGTTCACCGACAGCCAATTAATGGCCATTGCGATCAAATTTGACCTCCGATGAAATTCTGACAGTGTCAGAAGATTTGGCACACAGTCCTGCAGTGTGACTTCTCCTACGACGAACGTAAAACTGTCTTCGTTTTTCAAGACAAACCATGATGAGAATTAATGTTAGAGATTTCTTCTAACCGTATAAACTCCAGCGCTCTTGTCCTCATCTCACGAAATTCGTAATATGTTGCTTTTGCTATGATAAACACCGGTTGCGCTGCTGTTTTCATGTGGGTGTGTAGTGCTGCTTACACTATTCTTCTTAAATACGGCGGTATTGCCGCCATTCATATACTTTTAATGATAGCCAACATTACAGCCCCACGTGCAATGTAGCTCGCAGTCACCGAACATGTATGGGTTGATAATGTAGAACTCCAGACAAGTTTTCTTGCACGCACCCATTTTTAACGCGTCTCGACTGTCGTACAGTCTGACATTAATGACAACTGAGATCCCACAGTGTGACATGATCATCATGTTCGTACAGTCTGACAAGTACAATTCTAAAGGACTTGTAAAAAATCGCACAGTGTGAGCCCGGCTTTAGTTATCTTATAATCCATTACAGTGTACAAAACAATCGTCGCAAAATGGCAGCAGCTGCGTTTGTATGAAACGAGAGAGCGAGTTCGCAATACCAGGATGACATAATTAAATAATTGTACACATAATATTGAATTGAGTTTTAATATTAGCTAACCAAACGCAAAGCTTCCACCAAGAAAAAATTTTCCTAGCAAGAGTATAGTGCCGACTTCAGTTACCCAGATGAGCCTGTGTTATCAGCTTTTACCGGTTGTTATTCGAGGGATAACATAACTCGGAATGTCGCGACTGACCAATCAGAATCAAGTATTCCACAGAGTCGTGTAATAAATATACTTCAACAACACTACCTACAACTAGCACTAATGTGTTACACCATCTTTCTGTCACCCGCTTAACATTTCCGTCTCACGCTTGAGGTATTCAGCCAATCACAACACACTGGATAGCTGGCCTCGCTTTTCAGACCGATGAGCTTTGTAAAAATCTACGCGTTTCAGAAAAGCGGGGCATAGAGGAGAAACAATAATGTACAGTATGTGGAAAATAATGTGTTTTTTTTACCGTAAACCGCATAAACACATTTCATTACACCAAATACACAAAATATAAAAAATAATGTTCTTTTTTAGCAACGTCATATGACCCCTTTAAGATTGTTCAAGTGGAAACTAAACTAATGAGTGTTTTGCACAAGGAACATGTATGACAATAAATAAACTGAAATCAAAGCATCAGTATAGCCCGGCTCACACTGTGCGATTTTGGCCACGATTTTGGTCGTCTGAGACAAATTTTTAAAATCCTAAAAGATTCCTATAATCCTAGGCTAAAATCTGTAGTCTTTGATCGTTAGTTTGACATGTTCACCGACAGCCAATTAATGGCCATTGCGATCAAATTTGACCTCCGATGAAATTCTGACAGTGTCAGAAGATTTGGCACACAGTCCTGCAGTGTGACTTCTCCTACGACGAACGTAAAACTGTCTTCGTTTTTCAAGACAAACCATGATGAGAATTAATGTTAGAGATTTCTTCTAACCGTATAAACTCCAGCGCTCTTGTCCTCATCTCACGAAATTCGTAATATGTTGCTTTTGCTATGATAAACACCGGTTGCGCTGCTGTTTTCATGTGGGTGTGTAGTGCTGCTTACACTATTCTTCTTAAATACATCAGTATTGCCGCCATTCATATACTTTAAATGATAGCCAACATTACAGCCCCGCGTGCAATGCAGCTCGCAGTCACTGAATGTGCATGGGTTGATAAGGTAAAACTCCGGACAAGTTTTCTTGCGCGCACCCGTTTTTAACGCGTCTTGACAACTTACATTAATGACAACTGAGATCCCACAGTGTGACATGATCATCATGTTCGTACAGTCTGACAAGTACAATTCTAAAGGACTTGTAAAAAATCGCACAGTGTGAGCCCGGCTTTAGTTATCTTATAATCCATTACAGTGTACAAAACAATCGTCGCAAAATGGCAGCAGCTGCGTTTGTATGAAACGAGAGAGCGAGTTCGCAATACCAGGATGACATAATTAAATAATTGTACACATAATATTGAATTGAGTTTTAATATTAGCTAACCAAACGCAAAGCTTCCACCAAGAAAAAATTTTCCTAGCAAGAGTATAGTGCCGACTTCAGTTACCCAGATGAGCCTGTGTTATCAGCTTTTACCGGTTGTTATTCGAGGGATAACATAACTCGGAATGTCGCGACTGACCAATCAGAATCAAGTATTCCACAGAGTCGTGTAATAAATATACTTCAACAACACTACCTACAACTAGCACTAATGTGTTACACCATCTTTCTGTCACCCTCTGTAGGCGAGCTGATGGATGGCAGAAGAGGCCTCGTTCCCTCTAACTTTGTGGAGCGCATGTCAGACGACGACTTCATGAGCTCGCACCCTCACCAGGCTAGTGATATGTCCCATAATTCCTTCCAGGAGAGCAGCTTCCACAGCGGCAGCGAGCGGCTGCACCAACACCACTTACGTTTCGCCCACAGCGCCTCCGAGAGGACGGAGACCTCCACAACAGCCTCGGCTCCTGGTGACAATGCCAAAGCTAACCCCTCTAACCCTGCCCTGGCTGCCCCGCTCACTAACGGCTTGGACTTAGATCTAGAGGAGGTAGGGGTGGACACTGTGCCTTACCCCCGCAAGCTAACGCTAATCAAGCAGTTAGCCATGAGTATCATCATTGGCTGGGAGTCTCCGCTGGTCCCGTCCGGTTGGGGTTCTGTGTTTAGCTATAACGTCTATGTGGACCACGAGTTGCGTCTCAATGTGCCATTTGGTACCCAAACGAAGGCCGTTCTGGAGAGGCTGGATTTGGCACAGAAGGCATATCGGATTGCGGTGCAGTGCCTGACGGAGCGTGGCAACTCTGATCAACTACGTTGCAGTATACTAGTCGGACGGGACGTGTGCGTAGCACCGATTCACCTGCGCGTTGAACGCGTCACGGCTACCTCAGCCAGTCTCACCTGGCTGCCTAGCAACAGTAACTATGTGCACATTGTGTCTTTAAACGATGAGGAGTGCGAGCTGGTAAAGGCAGGATGCTATTCACTGTGCCTCAGTAACCTCACACCCAACATGCATTACAACATTAAAGTGGAGGCTAGGCCGCACCGCACTGCCTGGGAACTACCGCCGGAATGCCGAGAACGCAAAACCGCAGTGACCTCTTTCACAACCCTGACTGCAGGTGAGATGCAAAGATTCACTGATGATGTTCACAACAAGACCAGGAACATGTATTAAAAGAATCCATTTTGATTTAATTTTAACTTCAACATCCTTTGGTTTGACATTTGACCCTTTCCCTTGTCTTCCAGGTCCTCCTGATGCTCCTCTGGATGTGCAGTTGGAGCAGGGCCCATCTCCGGGAATAGCTCAGATCAGCTGGCTGCCCGTTACTATAGATGCCGCTGGGACATCCAATGGTGTACGAGTCACTGGCTACACCATCTATGCTGACAAGAAGAAGGTGAACCAAAGAATTCTTCTGAAAAGTCCACTTTAAATTTTTATATTACAATTCATACAATAAGTGTGTAAAAATCTTTCATCTCTGTCCTCAGGTATTAGAGGTCTCGTCACCCACAGCAGGCAGCGCTCTGATTGGTCCATCTCAGATCCAGACATTACAGGCGGCTCATGAGCTCACCGTACGGACCATG
Organism: Sinocyclocheilus anshuiensis; assembly: GCF_001515605.1. Lineage (NCBI taxonomy): Eukaryota > Metazoa > Chordata > Actinopteri > Cypriniformes > Cyprinidae > Sinocyclocheilus > Sinocyclocheilus anshuiensis. The sequence continues at coordinate 548,235 of NW_015548223.1, read as the reverse complement.
TCAGCTTTTGGTGAGTCGGTGGACTCATTGCCGGTGAATGTGCCCGCCAAATTGCCTGCCATCATGTCCGGTGTCTCATTGCCTAAATGCCAGTCTGTGCCAGCCACCACCAGTGTCCTCACGGCCAGTGCCAACCCAGATCCTGCTGTCTGTGCCACATCTCTCTCTGCTGCCAAAACGCCCATTCTGCCACATGCTGCTACACTGGACGAACACACCACTGGTCCTGTTCGGGGAGTCTACGTCAATACACCCAATGCAGTCGCTTGTGAGGCCCCTTCCTCTCCTGCATCTTATGTAGAAGCCTGGGCAAACCCAACATCAGCTGCAACTCTGACGGTTGCCATGCCAGCACAGGAGGCACTGCCACTATATTCCTCACGTGCTAACTCTACGGTGAGTTTAACAAAAAATCTACTTGTCTACAGTTTTAGTCACTACTGTATGTGTAAGTAAGAAGTAATCATTTAGCATATACTTTTAGAGCCAAAGGTTAAAATGTTGTCATCGTTTACCCATGTGTTGTTCCAATTTTCTTTTATTCTGTGGAATGCAAAAGGAGATGTTTAGCAGAATGTCCGTGCTGCTCTTTTCCATATAGTGAAACTGAATGGGGATTTATGCTATCAAGATCCATAAATGAAAAAGAGCACCATAAAAGTATTATAACAGTGTACTGTATGACTAGATCACTTTGTTCAGAAATTTCTGAAGGCAAACAGTAATGTTGCATAATGGCCCTCTACTTGTAACCCTGGAGCATCTCCTTGTGCCATATTTAAAAAATACTCAAACAACAAAAGAGAATTTAGAACTGCAGGGGATGTTAAATTTTGATCTGTTCCTCACACAAAATTATTGTATGTCTTCATAAAACATATAATATAGCTCTCCCAATTAATTTTATTCTTTAGAAAACACACAGAACTTTCCTCTAAAGTGCAGATGTTTAAATTTTGGCCTAAGACCAGTAACCTTCTGCTCTAAGCTTTAGACACTGTTTCAGCCTATGCTCATTTACAATATAATGTAGAATTGGTTTTACTTGAGGTGAGATACATTGTCTGTGTAGATCTGGGATGTATGGTTCTGTTTAGGGTTAAGCTAATAAAGCATCTCCATCAACAGGTGAGTGTATCTGCACCCATGGTCATGCCTGTTCCTGTTGCTACACCAACGTCCATGGCCATACCTGCTCCCTTGACCACACCGTTACCCATGCCCACACCAGTGTCCATTACAGTGCCAGGTCCTGTGGCACCTGCCGCCATGCCAGTGCCCATGTCTGCACCCATACCTGCACCTGTTGTTGTACCTGCATCAGTGCCAGTGCAGTCCAGTGTGGCTTCTGCTGTGCATAACCCAGGCAGAGAGACAGACAGCCCAGGAGGCCAGCGTCCTGTTGCCTCCCTCTCCGACTTCTTGGAGGACCCCCGTGCCAAACTTCACACACCACCACCCAGTTCCACCTCCCCAAAAGTCAACATCCCAGGAAAGGACCCTCTCGATGTTCCAGATACGCACCCACTGAGGCCTCCCAATCCGTCACCCTTTGAGTCAGAGCCCGAGGAGGACAGGGAAAACACCAGACTTGTGTCCATAGAGGAGTTCCTGCGGCCTGTACCTCAACCTCGAATAAAGGTCAGTTTCCAAACCAAATCTGGAGACCATGTGTGTCCCTATTCACTCATTATAATTTTGGACTGCGCTCATGTTGAGTATCTTACCAATGCCCTCAGAGATAATCTTATTTCCTTAATATACTAATTTATTCCAGCAGAGAGACTTAAATGAAACACTATTGGCACTTTTCCACTGCATGGTACGGCACGGTACGGCTTTGTACGGTTCACTTTTGGGGGGTTTCCACTGGGTACAGTACCTGGTACCTGGTACTTTTTTAGTACCACCTCTGTTGAGGTTCCAAGTGAACCGTACCGTTACCAAAACGTGACGTGTAAACTCTGCTGATCACGGATTGGCCGGAGAGAATCGTCACTACCTGCGTCACTGAACTTGCGACACAAACACAACAGAACCGCTAGATTTAAATCAGCACAGCCTGCGAAGGATCGAACGCAACTGTTTTCAACGAGCGCACCTTTTTTTAACAACCAAAAATGGTTGTTTCGTTGTCTGTTGAGGAAGTACAGACATTCCTCTTGTTGATAGCAGAGGAGCGGATCCAGCGAGAGCTTGATGGGGCGACGCGGAATGAAAATGTTTTTCAGGAGTCGCGGCAGTAGAGGCGGCGCAACTATAACGACATGTGAATAATCTCGCCCACTCTAAAGCGATACTAAACTGCAGAGGAAACGCAAACCGAGCCGTGCCTAGCCGAGTCGTACCACTCAGTGGAAAAGCGCCATATGTGTTGTCCTAGAGCAGGGGTGCCCAGTCCTGCTCCTGGAGGGCCACTCTTTTACAAAGTTTAGCTCCAACCCCAATTAAACACACTTGAACCAGCTAGTCCAGGTCTTTGGAATTACTAGAAATTTCCAGACATGTGTGTTGCGGCAAGTTGCAACTGAAAGGTAGCCCTTTAGGAGCAACATTGGACACCCCTATCCTGGTGTCTCAGAAAACTGCATTGAAGTTGTTGTTTTTGTGGAACGCTATCAGATCTATGCTGGTGGTCTTATGGACCCTCCCCCAGACTACCACGGGGAGAGCAGTCGGTCTGATTTGTCTGATATACTGGAGGAAGAGGAGGAAGATCTGCACTCTGAGCCTATCGCTGACGTCTCCTCCAGAGGTTACAGTACAGCTCCTACAGGCAGGGTATGTACATGCACATGAATGCTGTAGTATTCCTCAGTGAACCTTTGGACAAAATGTTGAGTCCTATTGCAATGTGGCAGGTGTCAGGACATTTTGTTGGTATTGCACCGGGTAATCATGCTCACAGTGAAATGTCACTGGTTCAAAATCCTGATCAATATAATTGTATGTTAAACATCCAATATGTTCTGATTGACAACTGGAAACTTGTTGGGACACAGTGTTAGCCATACTTGTCATTTAGGTTCTTTCTGTTCTTATATTTCCTCTGTTGCATTTTAATTTTCTTGTTTCTTTTTCTCATTTTGTTCTACTTTCGACTTTTGACACCGAACAAAACCTTTGCCTCGTCTGTATGTTCTCGATCTATCACCATGCTCCTTTCCTACTCTGATAACTCCCAATGCTCCTCTAAAACAACCCCAGTCTGAAATGTGGGAAACTGACAGCGATGAAGAAATTTTAGAGAGGATTATAAAGCTCCCCCCTCAAGCCTACCACAACAAACAGCTATTCAGCATCCCAGAAGTCACCGAAGATGAAGACAATACTGAATCGGAACCCCACACCAGACCTTCCCCAGGCCGGATTGCTTCTGGCAAGGGCCATCAGTGTGGACATGAGAGTCGCCGACATTCCCCCCACCATCACAATCATGGACATAAAATGGAATCCGATTCGCCCGTAGTGAGGTACAAAGGGACTGCGCCAGTCAGGACTAGACCCAGAGTGCATTATGCTGACACGGTGGACACCATCAGCTATCTGGATGAGGAGGAGGTGGAGTTGGACTCTGACAGTAGCCTGTATGCTGGGCCTAGTTCTGTAAGTGTGGCTGCACGCCACAAACCGCACAAAGGCCATGGCGACCGACTCAGGAGAGAGGCCTTGCTCCGTAGCCAGATGACTTCAGGAACAGTGCAGGGACCGTATTTACTTAGCAAGACCGTACACCATGTGAAGTCACCCACTGGACCCTCAACAGAGATTGACGTAGAGTATGGAACCGATAACGATGAGGAGCATCAGCTGTTTGATCCAGGAGAAGTGGTGTTAGACCAAATGAGCTCGGAGTGGTGGGTGGAAGGCGGTAACAATGAGTACCACCACTTGCCCCTGACATGCAGACCCCAGCCAGAGCTGCCCCCAAGCAGCCGCTCATGGGTGGGTTGTCCTCTGTCCATCCATCTCCTGTTGTACCACAGCCATCTTTCCCTTGAGATGCTCTTTTTGAGAGCCTGCCCATCCCTTTAGGAGATGGCTAAAACCTTTTGCGTCCTGAAAGAGAAGATAAGTGCAAGTTTGCACCCACATCCATCACTATTCTGATCAGTTCACTGTAACTTGTAGTATCTTAGTTGGAAGGCTTAGAGCTGGGGTTCTCAACTCTGGCCCTCAAGGTGCACTTTCCTGCAGAGCTTAGCTCCAACTTTGAACAAACTCACTTGCCTGTAATCCTGAAGACCTTGATTAGCTGGTTCAAGTGTGTTTGATTAAGGTTAGAGCTAAAATCTGCAGGAAAGTGGACCTCAAGGGCCAGAGCTGGAGTTATTGTTGGAGTTAGCGATAGCAATCTAAAGGAACTGAGCAACTGTGGTTCCAGTGCTACTTAACATTTTCATTAATTAATCCTTTTGGAATGGACAATATTATGGCATTGCCGCACATTCTAGCACCTCTGATATGTATATTTCATGTTAAGTTGTTCAGGAAGAATGCAGATGTTCCAAACCTGTTAAAGGGATAGTTCACCCAAAAATGAAAATTCTGTCATTAATTACTCACCCTCATGTCATTCCAAACCTCTAAGATCTTCGTTCATCTTCGGAACACAAATTAAGGGGAAACACTGCAGGCAAAAGCACAGTTTTTTCATGCACCTGTCAATTTTCTGAAGTGTTTTTTCAGACTAGTGGAAAAAAACATCTAAAAGACACTGTTAAGTGTTTATTTTATAGCACTTTATCTATTTGTGTCAATAGATTTAAATTACAATACATATTTTTAAAGGCTGTTTTCTCAAAATGATTTTTTTCTCCTACACTGAGCCATAAATCTCCACTTCAGTAGCACTTACACACACCAAACTTTACATTTTTATTCCTGTCTGTATTCTGAAGGTTTTTACAGAGGGATTTGTTCATATGTAATTTGCTTGATTATATACAACATTTTATTCCCCCCAAAATTGTGAAAATATATTGTTTTCTGGCTGTTCAAAGTTTTTTCTGAATTATGGAGTGACAAAAAGAGAGACCCAAAATTCCCTCTGTAAAAACATTTCCCTCTAATATGTCAAAAAAAATAAACAAGAATTTTGAAACTGACTTCATCCAGTGTTCAGATTTTTGTACTAGAAATGTATGCAAATTAGCGCGTATTTCATTAAATAATGCCTCATTTGCATATTTAAACATAACATTTTAGAAAACTTGTAATACAAAAAATGTTTGCAATTATCAATGTAATCAATCAACTGGGTAAGTAAGGTGATAATTAGTAGTTAATTTTTTTTACCCTATTCACCTGCAATGTCTCGCCTTAAGATAATTTTTATGAAATCTGAGAGCTCTCTGACCCTCCATAGACAGCAAGGGTACTACCACGTTCAAGGCACAGAAACGCAGTAGAACATCGTTAAAATGGTCCATGTGACATCAGTTGTTCAACCGTAATTTTACAAAGCTACAAGAATACATTTTGTGCACAAAGAAAACAAAAATAATGACTTTATTAATCAATTCTTCTCCCCCAAGTTACCATCTACTGCCATTATCGAGAGTAACACGACGCATGCGCGTGATGCTGTTGACGTAGAACCCACATGCACTGCACCTTGTTTACGAGCAGAGGAAAGCACGCGCATGGGTCGTGTTTTTGTTTTTTTTGCACACAAAAAATATTATCATAGCTTCATAAAGTTACGGTTGAACCACTGATGTCACAAGGACCATTTTGTCGATGTTCTTGGCACATTTCTGGGCCTTGAACATGGTCGTAACCTTGCTGTCTATGGAGGGTCAGAAAGCGCTCGGATTTCATCAAAAATATCTTAATTTGTGTTGTAAAGATGAACGAAGGTCTTATGGGTTTGGAACGACATGAGGGTGAGCAATTAATGACAGAATTGTCATTTTTGGGTGAACTATCCCTTTAATGGAACTGAAAGACAAATGCAAATGTCAGTTCTGAATGTTATTTATTTCCAACTCTACATGGAGCTAATGCATTCATTTATCACATACTGACAGCTACTGTGGCATATGGGATTACAACAAGTATACAATGACTCCAACACTAATTTCACTGTGGATGCAAAAGGTTTAAGCCTGTACTTCACGCTCCTTGCAGTTGATTGTGTACCCTACACCCTTTTACCCAGTCTCTAGTCAAGGCATCTTCGTACTTGTAATTGTGTAGCTGGCAGCACTGCTCTATGCATTTGTCCTACATCTTATTCTTCCCAGTGTTCAGTTAGAACATTGCTGTGCTAAGACCTTATCGCTCCATAGGTTTACTTGCTCTAGTGCATCTCTTTTCCTTGATACAAATGGGATGCTTCTTAACCCACATATTGTTCAAGGTTGTCCAGAGACTGCTTGAGCAGTTAAAGTAGAGACTGGACTGTATGAAACTATATGTCGTGCTTGCACAGAGATCTCCTGTTTGTTCCCATAATTCCACTGTGTTGCTACGAAGAACAACCCCAAGTGCTGCTTCTGTTGATTTGGAATCAAATATCGCTTGAGCAATGGCTTTTCTGACTTGTGTGTTTGTGTGTGTTTCAGGGCTCCAGGCTAATTGCTAATTCAGTAAAAAAGAATTTGCAACAGTGATTTCAAATCTATTTACAATTAGCCTAAGAAGCCAGAACTTCATATTGTGTTGATATGTGGCTTCTTTAAACTCTAGGAAGGTTCACAAACACAGAAACAAACATTTGGCCAATGCAATTGCAGTCCCTTGTACATAGCTAAAAGCTCTTTCATATAGTTGTGTAGACAGTTTCAGGCCTTTTGGTTAAGAGGTAGCAAGCTAAGCAAAGTAATCTGCTCACAGGAACACTGTGTACTGCAAATGTTCCAAATGCTAAATTACAAAATGTTTTATTAGAAGCAAGTGGCTCCTAAGGGATTGTTCTAATCTGGGGCCCCTAGTGTTCATATGTGGTATTATATGCAGATTGTGTGTTACATGTTTCAGTTGTTCCACTGCGATGTTGGTAACACGTTAGATTAGGGAACACTATTCACTATTAACTAGTTGCTTATTAGCATGCATTTTACTAGCATATTAGCTGTTTATTAGTACTTATAAAGAACATATTAATACCTTATTTTGCATGACAATATTCTAGATCCCTCAACCCTGCCATATACCTAAACATAACTACTACAAACAACTACCTTGCTTGCTATCAGTAAGCAGCAAATTAGAAGTTTATCGATGGTGTTACTGTGATATTAGTTAGTGGCTGTATCCCACAGGTGTCATTATCTAACTGTTTGTTTCTCTCAAACCAGGAGGCAGGTGGAAGAGAAGCATCGTTGGCAGATCCGGGTGCAATGTGGTGCGATGTCACTCCAAAAACGTCACGCTCTGAAATTAGGCTGCATAGAGGTAAGAACCTCTCACTTCCCTCTTTCTCTCTCACTGTGAACTGCATTCGGCTTCCATTTAGATCACATCCTTTTCTCTCTCTCTCATTTATCCATTTCAGAGTCTTGCAAACCCACCCATCTTTAAACTGCTCTTAACCGTTCTTCTTCAAACTTAGTTTTAGCTAACCCAACACATGTATCTAGCCTAGTCTAAATTGAGACTTCTGTTGTGCTTAAATAAAACTAATTAGTAGTGTTTTATGAGGCTGTTTCACTCTTTTATTGCTCATTCTTAGGGTTAGTGATTTGATCAAACCTCTTAACACAAAGTATTAAAGGGATCGTTTACCCAAAAATGAAAATATTTTCACCCTCAAGCCATCCTAGATGTATATGACTTTCTTCTTTCAGACGAATCCAATCGGAGTTATATAAAAAAAATTTCCTGGCTCTTCCAAGCTTTATAATGGCAGTGAATGGGTGTTTTTTTGTCAATAGTCCGAATGAAGTCCAATAAAGCGCATCCATCCATCATAAAAAGTGCCTCACACGGCTCCGGGGGGTGAATAAAGGCCTCCTGAAGCAAATCGATGCGTTTTATAAGAAAAATATCCATATTTAAAACTTTATAAACCATAATCTCTAGCTTCCGCTAACTGTCGTAAGCGCATTCATTCCGGCGGATGACTTAGGACGAAGCGTAAGGTCCGGTGAGAAGTGACGAATGCGAAAGCGCAGTGAAGAGAGCAAAACAAAACACCGGTCACGAATTAGAAGCACAAAAACGAGGATTTGTAAAGAAAAATGTCAGAGGATTTCGAGATAAGCCAAGAGGAGACTGGTTTACCTTTGCTAAACAGAGGAAACTTTGCTTCCTTTGCTCCTGTAAACAAACATCGGTTCTCGCAAGACTAGCATATTCTCACCGGACCTTATGCTACGACTATGTCCTATGTGATCCGGCGGAATGAACTCGCGTACGACAGTTAGTGGAAGCTAGAGATTACAGATTACGGTTTATAAACTTCTAAACATGGATATTTTTCTTACAAAAATGCATCGATTCGCTTCAGGAGGCCTTTATTCACACTCCGGAGCTGTGTGGGACACTTTTTATGATGGATGGATGCGCTTTATTGGACTTCTTTTGGACTATTGACAAGAAACACCCACTCACTGCCATTATAAAGCTTGGAAGAGCCAGGATATTTTTTTATATAACTCCGATTGGATTCGTCTGAAAGAAGAAAGTCATATACACCTAGGATGGCTTGAGGGTGAGTAAATCATAGGGCAATTTTCATTTATGGGTGATCTATCCCTTTAAAGTTTGGCGTGTAATATATTCATAACTGGCTTGTTGAGGAGTGCTGTTACTTTTCTAAGTGATCAGACATATAATTTATTTAATTGAAAACCCATAAATGTGCATTTATGGATACTAAATGTAATATAAAGTAACCATGATATCATATAAATTTGGAAGTGGACAACATCTGACCAAATGCCAGAAAATCCAAACTTTGTTGCCTAGTCTACCATTGCACTCTTACGATTAAAAAATATTAATTTAGTATATTTTTGAATATGTTTTTCCTTTGAGGACATCCCCAAAAGGTGGTTTTCCCAAAGGTAGCTCCTTTTTCTTCATATTTGCTCTCAAATATGACGTACAGAGGTTGTGAAGTGTCCTGTTTTCTTTGCTCTGTCCTTGATTGTTGCTACAGATGGTCTTGATCCTCACTAATGAGATGAGCACATCTCAGTGCTGGAGCTTAACACAAACACGACCGACACCTATTAGCACCACTGATTATACGTCCCTGTTTTACACTATATTCCTCACCCAACTCATCTAGAAACAGGAAATTGATCCTGATGACTTCAGGGTACTGACCTTTGACCCGATGACCCTGACAGATGCTTGAGTCCTGCTGTCAGACTCCATTGTACAGAACAGCAGTTTAATCTTGCATGCATGTCCAGTAAAGAGTACTGGAAAAATACAGTGGCGTTTTGGGGCTTTTGTGTTGTGCTTTACATTTACTTCTATCTTTGCAGTTGCATTTATTCATTAAGTAGACACTTTTATCTACTCCTGACTGACAGTAATTTACTTTTGTCTACATAGTCTGAATCAGTTCATATCATTCAGTAATCAGTTGATCAGCACAGTTGAATCTGAGCTGCTCATCAATATTGTTTTCATACATTTAATCAATAATATTTAAGAGATGGTGGCTAAATTGTGATTTTTAGTTGTGACGGCATTAGCTTGACCAATCAGCATTGACAACCAGAACTGGTTTGCTTTTAAATGTAATCCTTGTTTGGTGTTTTTTTTTTTTATATTGGATGCTGTTTTAATCTCTACCTTGACAGCATTGTTTAAAATCAGTTTGTTTATATATGAATAGACATTTGTGTGTCTTTCTCTCTTCCTGTCGTTCTCACTCAGTACGGATGACTCATGTGCACACGTTTCTGTAGCGGCTCATGGCGGCTTAGGATCAGGAGGTTTTAGTATGATTACCTCACTTAAGGACACGCCTGGGCCACACCATTATGGTTTTCAGGCAGGGGAGACAACGAGCATTAGGTTACTGACTGTAATGTTTCACAAGCATCATGGAAAGTTGCATAAAAATGTAGCAAATCTTTGCACAAATCCCAAAATGTGATACAGGCATGACAGGTCCAGATTAACCACCAGTGTGTTGCTGCATAAATACTAGAGGTGTTAGTCACATGACATGTCCTGTGAAATAATTTCTTGACAAGTTTGTGTTTGCTCCTTGGTGTTGCAGAGCCCAGAGCATCTGAAGAAAATGAGGTGAGAGTCTTTGTTGCCCTCTTCCCATATGATCCTGCAGTCATGTCACCCAATCCTGACGCTGCTGAAGAGGAGCTTCCCTTTAAAGAGGGCCAGATTATCAAGGTATGACTGGGTTTGTGATTTTTACGCATGCATTTGTCTTTAATCTTATAAAGTGTGTCATGTGAAATAATAGTCAATAATAGACATGGAACAGTTTATGTTGAACCTTTCGACAAAAACTTTAAAAAAAAAATGTAATTGAATATATGTTTTATGTTTTGTATCATCAGGCTTTTATGGCTCATATAGTATGATATAATGAGAATATGGAGGATAAATAGCTCAGTTTTATTCAGAGGCCCAAACTAAGCAGAAATATACAATTTGGTGCAGATGCTGATATTTATATGACCAAAAAGTGATGAAATCCTAATGATTGTAATGTAAATAAATGAGCTCTTTATAACAGTACAGCAGATACTTACATAAAATGATAGAGGAGCTTCCCTTTAAAGAGGGCCAGATTATCAAGGTATGACTGGGTTTGTGATTTTTACGCATGCATTTGTCTTTAATCTTATAAAGTGTGTCATGTGAAATAATAGTCAATAATAGACATGGAACAGTTTATGTTGAACCTTTCGACAAAAACTTTAAAAAAAAAATGTAATTGAATATATGTTTTATGTTTTGTATCATCAGGCTTTTATGGCTCATATAGTATGATATAATGAGAATATGGAGGATAAATAGCTCAGTTTTATTCAGAGGCCCAAACTAAGCAGAAATATACAATTTGGTGCAGATGCTGATATTTATATGACCAAAAAGTGATGAAATCCTAATGATTGTAATGTAAATAAATGTGCTCTTTATAACAGTACAACAGATACTTACATAAAATGATATAAATATCAGTCGTCAGTCTATATCTGCCAATAATATGTCTTAGTAAGATGAGATTGAAATGCTTAGTTTGATGGTCAAATCATAATGCAATGCAATACAATGATGATTGAGAGATGAACAAATAAACGTTCCTCAAAAGCCTAATGATCATATTCGATACATTTGAACATGATTTTTCTATAAAAAAAATAAAAAAAAGATGTCTGGACAATAAAATAAAGCTACAGTCCATTAAGTGTTCATCTATGAAATATTATTAACAATATCAAAGTTATTCTTACATTTACTTGATAAAAAAATCAGTAAAGATTTGACAGTAAAAAGACGCATGAAGCGCAAGCTGATGATGGAAAATTGTGCAATTAGATAAAAATAGATTTAAAAAAAGTCTGAACCATCAATGAGATGACAGAAGGCATGCAGTAGATTGAGTGTGACAGGTTTAACAGCGAAGTTGTGATCATGCTGATTATTTGAGGCCTTAGAAATTTGATAAAGTAGGCTTTATAGGGTTAAAACTACAAAGAAAGAAATGCTTATAAACTGTCAACTCTCACCCACATTAGCCTACAAAATGTGCATCTGTAGTGCAACCTGCAAAACCTCACAGAAAATACCATTTTGCTGTTCATAAAGCATCTAAAACAAAGTAAGGTTGATAGCAGTGTTTCTGCTCCGCAGGTTTATGGGGATAAAGATGCAGATGGTTTCTACCGAGGCGAGGTGGGTAGCCGTCGTGGCTATGTGCCGTGTAATATGGTTTCAGAGATCCAGGTCGATGATGAGGAGACCAGAGACCAGCTCCTGATGCAGGGCTTCCTCTCCACCGAGGCGTCAATGGAAAAGATGGGTACGTTTATCAGCGCATGCGTCAGACTCACACATCTACACCTCAGCGTCAGTTTTCACACCAACATATATCATGTTTCACAAAATACCTGTGTGTGCAATGTCATTTTAGTTCTTATTCGATTACAGAGCATATGCTAACATCAAACTCTATTGAGATCAGCTGTAATCATTTAATCGCATTAGCATAATGTCGCTGCCTAGCTTCACATCAGGATCTTAAAGTGCTGTCTAGATAGACAACTGACTAGGTTTTGGAGCAGAGCTGTAGCTGTGTCTGACTGACATTTATTCAAGGTCATATTTTGAGCATGCTTCTAAAATAAAAATAAATCTCTTAACTCCCTGTAATCGTTCAAAGAAAAAGCCATAAAAATCCAGCCGCAGCTGACATTTGAGCATAGCTAGAATCACATTTGTAGACACGAGCTTTAAAATATGTTTCAGGCTAACAACTTTGAGGAACTTAAAATCAAGTTCTTAAAGTGATAGCAGTGGATAAGTGGTGCTTTTATGTAATCCATAAAGATACATGCAGTCGTTTTTCTCTCAGTTATTCTCGCAAAACCATTGCTTTTTCATGCATTGGTCAATTTTGGGATTTTGGGCTGTTTTGATTCCATAACATGTCTTTTTCAGACATCCAAAATAAACATCTGAATGTTTGTTTTATAACACTTTATGTATTTGTGTCTGTAGATTTCAGTTACAATACATATTGTTAAAGGCTGTGAGTTTTTCTCCGCTTCAGCAGCACTTACAAACACCAAACTTTACAGTTTTATTCCTATCTATTAGAGATGCACCGATCGATCGGCCAGGGATCGAAATCGGCTGATTTTCGGCCGAGTCTCACTTCTTTCCGATTCCGAGCCGATCCGTTTTGTTACCAGCGGCACAGGCAATAACGTCAGCCGCACATTCTCGCTCTCTTCTCTCCGACGACCCCTTCTCTCTCACACACGTCTCATTCGCTCCGGTTAAATAGTGCTTGTATTGCGCATTATTTTAGTCATTCCCGCAGGTTTTACGCTTATACCAAACGCGCGCGCACCACCACTGATCTATATTAGTGGATCGCACAAGCCGCGCTCAGTCTCAAACAGCTTGTGAGCCACAAATACCAAAATGAGTGGCTAACTGCGCTAAAA
>NW_015548223.1:521790-534889 GCF_001515605.1 Sinocyclocheilus anshuiensis | reverse complement strand
ATTCCTTCTGCTGTCCGTCATGTTAATCAAAGAACAAAAGACTAAGAAAACCACTTTCTGCTCTTGACTCCATACGTTTTATAACTTTAATGGTAAGCATTAATCTGAATAAAAACTTACTTAACCTGAAAAACTTAGTTTCATAGCTCTCTTTATTCTATTGCATTTATTTGTGCTGTTGTTTGCAATTTTTATATTTGTTCTTATTTTATTACTGACTTTTTACTTGTGTTTTTTTTATGAAAATAAAACTTTGCGTTGAAGAAAAGTAGATTTTTGTTTGTATATGCTGTCAATTATAGTTCTTAGAAAGAAAATCGGCAAAAATCGGTATCGGCAGATCACACTAACAAAAAATCGGAAATCGGAATCGGCCAAGAAAATTGCAATCGGTACATCTCTACTATCTGTATTGTGAAATTTGTACTGAGAATTTTATATATATTATTCACCCGATTCATATAACATTGTATCCCTAAAAACATGGTGAAAATGTATTCGTAAATGTAATGTAAATGTAAATCAGTATTTTCTGATTTATGGAGTAATAAAAATAGAAATACAAAATCTCCTCTGTAAAAACCTTTAAAATGTGAACAAAATAAAAAAAAGATTTTGAACCTGGCTTCATCCAGTGTTCAGATTTTTGTTCTGGAAATGTATGTAAATGAGTGCATATTTAATTAGATTATATGTCGTTCATTTGCATATTTCAACATTTCAGAAAGCTTGTAAGACAAAACAATTGTCTTAATGCGCTGTGATTAATTAACTGTGGAAGTATAGTGATATTTATTAGTTAAGCATTTTTACCCTATTCACCGGTAGTGTCTTGCTTTAAAAAGTGTTGCATGTGAAGAAATTAATAGCACAAAATAATGTTAAAAAAAAATCAATATCACATGACCAACCAAATACTAATCAATTTTCATTATTGGAGATTTTTTTACTCTTAAAATTTCTGAATCGTGGCTGACTGAGAAAAGCACATTTTTACAAAGTCAGTGCACCTGAATTCCGCACTGCATTTCGTGAATCTGCTCCTGGTTTAATCTGGTTTATGTGGAAGTCTGTTTCCGCCACAGAATAAAAGAACAACAAATTAAAAAGGCAATTGCAACTTTTCATCTCTTTTTTTTTACGTCTTGCAATTCTGACCTTTTTCTCTGAATTCTGTGTTTACATCTCACAATTCTGAGTTTATGTCTGGCCATTCTGACTTTTTATCTCAAAATTCTGACATTTTCTTGCAAATTGCTAATTTATATTCCACAATTCTGTTTATATCTCACAATTCACAAAGTTTTTCTGTCAAAATTCTGACTTTTTTTTTTATTGCTATTACGAGTTTATATCTCGCAATTTTGCATAATGAAAGGAAAAAAAGTCTGAATTGTGAGAAAAAGTTTTAAAAAGACTTAAAACATTTTTAAGCGGTGGCAGAAACAAGCTTCCATAGGTTTGTGTTTGACAGTCTGCACAATTTCATTTCAGATCACAATGCTTTGCTGTTTTTACACAAGTGCCAAAACTGTTGTTGTAATGTTGTTTTTTTGTGGTCACTGTGAGCAGCTCAAAGAGCAACAATGTGGATCTTGTTTCCCAGAATGCTTTGCTGCAGTGGCGGTTTAGCTCTTTCTTTCTTTCTCACTGTGGCGCCTCATTGCTGATGCTAATGCTTATTCTTCTTCTTGTTTTGTGAGGTTTTTGCTTTTCTTTTGGCTTCTCATTCATTCTTGTCTGCTACTTAATTTCATAAAGACGCCCGCTTACATGCACAGCTTCCACGCCGTCCCGCTGCACCGCCGAAACCTAGACGCTCCAAGAAAGGTGTGTGTCAGCGCTCACTGTCTCCTCCTCCTCTCTGAGATTTCACCTGCGTTTGGTTTGCTGAATTCACTCCCATCAGCTTTCTGCTTCTGCGTCAGGAACTCTGGCCAAAGGGGGACTAAAACATGACATATTCTTAGTCTCACTAGTTTTATTTTTGAATCACGAAAACTTAAAATTAACCTTTTGGTTACTTTCCAAATAAATGTTCCTGGTCTTATTGTGTGTGATTCAGTGCATGTTATTGTAATAAAAAAAATGATGCATCAAAATATAAGAAAAACAGTATTAACCAATAATATCATACTCAAGTCTGTTTACACGAAAGGCCACTAAAAAGCAGAACACTTCTGAAACATTTTAAATGCAATGGCATGTGAAATCAAGCTTCATGTTTCCAAAAGCATTAAGTCGAAGTAGATTGTAGAAACCACTGGCTTACGATGCTTCAAAAAAATGCAACCCGAAGTAAGTGAATAAATCACACTAGTCTATGTATAATGATTATTGCATTACATTGTAAGTTTATTAACTGTAACTGCTGTTTTTATTTTCTGTAGACAAAAAGGACCTGCACAAAATAAAACTAATATAATAATATTAATAGAAAATATATGAATTGCCATTATGCCACAAATGCTCTTTTTCGTTTTTGAAAAATGTAAATGATATAATAATAATAATGATGATGATAAGAAGAAGACGATGACGAAGAAGAAATATATATATAAATAAGATAAGCATTTATTGTGGTAATTGACATTATTGCACAAATTCTTTTTTTTTTTTAGATAAATAAGCTGAAAAACACTAAATAAATAGATAAATACATACATAAAAACAACATATGTGGTAAGTAGTAATTGACTATTTCACAAATGCTATTTTTCAAACTATTATAATAATAATAATAATGCATAAATAATATATTAAATGCTATTATTTCAAAATAAATTAATAATATATTTAAAAAATAATAATTATATATAATCTAAAAGAACTTGGGATAATTGACTTTATGCCACAAATGCTGTTTTTCTTTTTAGAAAAAAAGGACCTGAAAAATTAAATAGTAATAATGTTTAGTAATCCTCTGTCTCTCTATAGTGATTTTATTTTATTTTACACACACACACACGCGTGTGTCTGTCTGTGTGTGTGTGTGTGTGTGTGTGTGTGTGTGTGTGTGTGTGTGTGTGTCACAAATGCTGTCAAACTTAACTTGTATTGAACCTGGAATGATTTCTTTAATCTAGTGTTTTCTAATGTTTGGACTCACTGTCCCCTTTGGTCAGCTCACCATCTCTCTGAAGCTGACTTCCTGAAGTGTGTGTGTGTTTGTGGCTCATGAATGCTGCACTCATAACCTCATGGCTCTGTGGCTGGTTTTGTTTCGTTTTGTTTTGTTTATTTTGTCTTTTTCCCCATGAGCCCAAGTGTCAGTCAAAGTCAGGCAGCCAATCAGATTGTGTCTAACCCTTCCCTCCTCGCCCACTTTTGTCCTTTTCCAGTGGAGTCGGCTGCGGCGTGGGACGACACGTCCGTAATGGACTCCTCCAGTCAAGGTTTGAGCTCCTCCTGTCCCGTCATACATTTCTCTCATGTTTCCAGCCGCATGTGACTGACAGTTTAACTGCATGTGAATGTGCTGATGCGGCGCTGCATGCTGTTACCATGGAGATCTGCATCAAACGATCTTGACTCTGATCTAACCACTAATGATCTTTCAGTCTCTCATTTAACAGTTGTGCTCATGTCTTCTGTGCATCATGCTTGATTTGCTTCACTTTGCATGTGATTTCTGTCATGTACTTTAAGTGTTTCTCTTGAAGAGTGTCATTAAGTGCCTTTATCGTCTGTTCAGTCTGTTTATGCAGTAGGTTTACCAGAAGTTTTAACACAAATGCAGAATGAGTTGTACATCATTTGCGTGTTCTCTTGATAGAGATAGACTGGGAAAGACAGAGTTTCTTTCATATGTCTGTCACTGAAGTAGATGTGTTATTATTCAGGTAGCTGCTACTCTACACGTCAACCATTTAATTAATCGTTTAATTAACTTGCTCAGCTAGATTGCTTTCAAACTATTCCTCTGACCTGAAACTGATGATGACTGATAGGTTTTGCTACAGCTAGTTGTGTTCTGCTATGAATTGTGGTCTAACATTATACATTAATGCATGAAATCAAGCTTACATAAAGCTAGAAGTTTAGTGTTCATCTCCTCGCATAGCGTATGTATCAGACTTACAGTAAAACAGTAATATTGTGAAATATTATTATAAGTTAAAATAAGAGTTTTCGGTTTGAATATATTTGAATATATAATTAATTGCTGTGATGCAAAGCTGAATTTTCAGCAGCCATTAGAATCTTGCGACACTGAAGACTGGAGTAATGATGCTGAAAATCACAGCAATAAATTACATTTTAAAATACATTTCAAATAGAAAACAGTTATTTTAAATTGTAATAATATTTCACAATATTACATTATTTTTTACACAGTAATTATTCCAAACTTTTGAATGGTGTGTGTATGTATATATTCTATATTTTATAAAGTTTATGACATTAACTTTTTTTAATTATGGGCATTTTATGCAGTTTTTTTTCTAACCATGTAATTTCACAGCAAATAAATATTTCAATAAAATTAATTAATTGAAATTCTCAATCTGGACAATAATGGCTATTAATCATTAAATCAAATACACAGCAAATATTAACATAGTTGTAAATTTGAAGTAGTTGTCGGTTCACAATGTCAGATTATTCAGTTTTTACTGTCAGACATCACAGCAATTAATTATATATTAAAAATTATTTTTAAAAATTAGATGTTTTTCCTTAGTCTTATTTAAATGTTCTTTCTGTTCTCAATGTCGTATAGGTATGTATGTTTGTACCAAGAGCTCCTAAACAAACACAACAAATTCCAAATTGGCGAATAAAGCTCATTCTGAATCTGATAGATTTAGATATAATTGTCATTTCATGTTTTGAGGTCGTTGAGAGCCATTCCTTCACATTCAAGCACTGCAGTGTCTTCAGAGACAGAGAATACTAACCTAGAATACTGATGTGTCAAATGTTTGATATCAGATAAATGTATTTTCTGCCATTTCTGTCACTTTCTGTGTCATTTTCACCCTGAGCGCTGCTTTATTTCCAAATTTGCTCCACTGCATCTTTAAAGTCGCTCATTAAGATGTTGCATTTGACTTGCAGACCTTAGTCGCTCCGCCGGCTCGATAGGAAGCTCGAGACCTCGCAGGATGGTGGCCATCTTTGATTACGACCCGAGAGAGAGCTCTCCTAATGCAGACATAGAGGTGACATTATCACTATGACAAAACAGTTCCTTATACTAGTGAATAATCTAAAGCATGTGAGTCTAATGTACCGTTTCTCCAGGCTGAACTGACCTTCAGCGCGGGCGACATCATCTATGTGCTCGGTGACATGGACGATGACGGCTTCTACTATGTGAGTTTCTTTCATACCTGTTTCTCTGTCTGTCTGTCTTTTTAATATATTCATAATAAATAGGGTGAAAGTTTTGTGCGATGACACGTTCATGGCCGTACAACCGTTGGTTTTTTCCGTGGCATGTAATAAAAGTTGTGAAGTAATTGCTTAATAATAACTGTACTTCGGTGCTGCAAAGATATTGTACAGTGCCAAGATCCCCGACTTTCTCATCTGAGCTGATCTGTCAGAGCCAGTGTTGGAGGTCACGCATTACAAGGAACGTAATCAGATTACATTTTCAGAAGTAACTAAAAAAGTAACCCATTCCTTTTAAATTACAACAAAATATCTGAGTTACTTTTTCAAATAAGTAATGCAAGTTACTTTGTTTTCCCATTTATTCAATGAGAAATTGGGAGTGAGATGCATTCCTTCAGCCTGAGGCTGATTAATTTCACTTTTGGTTTGAAAGGGCCTTTAAAGGGTCATGAAACCCCCTGTTTCCGCACCGGTTAGTTCTCACCACAATTTAGAAAAATGCTAAAAAAGTGGGCGTGGTGTGCTGCAGAATGGAGGGGGAAGAGGGGAGATGGGCAACACACAGCTTCGGTTTGTTTCAGGTAGTTTCATTTCGCCCCCATTCAGTTAAAAACACGAATAAATGCATAGCCATTTGCACTCTGCATCGAAATTATATATGACCGCACTGTTGCACCAACTTTTAAGGCTTAAACTTTTGCCTTTTGATTGGTTGCATCAAGTTACACTCACTAAGTGAATGAATCGCGTTTGTGCTGAACTCTTACAAAGCAAAAACAAACGCTCACCTTCAGTCCATGAATGTTTCTCTCAGTTAATGTACGCAAGCTCACAGTCTGAAGTGTCTGTCACACATGCTGTTGTGAATAATTAAGCGAAGCGTCTTCTCATAAGATAAGAACACACAGTCTCATGAATAATTATGAGACACCGAAGTACTGTAGTCCTTTGCCACGTCACAAACTGTGACGTCAACACGATATAGATTTTAAACCCGGAAGACGAAAATAGCACAAAAAGCTCAAAATTAACCAGTTTTCTCCAACAATTAAAATGTAACGGATGCTAACATTGTCTTCTATGATGTGCAACACAAACACCTCTGCTAAAATCTCAGAAAAAGTAGTTTGGCGTTTCATGACCCTTTAAAGTTGTCAAAAATATTGTTTGCATTCTTTTTTTTGTTTGTTTGTTATTAAAAAACAAATAAGCACGTGCAAACCAGGTGACAAAAAGTAACGCAAAAATAATTTAATGCATTACTTTTCATTAAAAGTAACTAAGTAACCCACCTAGTTACTTTTTTTTTTATGGAGTAACACAATATTGTAATGCATTACTTTTAAAGTAGCCGAGCATTAATTTCAGCACAGCGATTAAGTTTTAACACTCAAACCGTGAGATGTAAGAGTAAGTATGTAGCTAAACATTTAATGTTTGACTGTGTTATGATAGAAATATCCAGGGATGCATGCAACTCAACCAGAGCTGTTTTCAGCACATTAGGCATAAGGTTAAGAATGAATGTGTGCATATTGTGAATTCATTTAATGAACTTTAATTAAATTCAAAATACACTTTCCTGATAACCTTTCAGTAAATACACTCATCATTCTTAGACCTACTATAACACGGTAAAACGTGTGGCTTTGACAAGTGTGTTTATAGGTTGCGGTTAGGACAGTAATTTAACCTATTAAAATAAATTATTTGCAAATAGATCAAATGCATTACTTTACAATACTTTTTGTTTCTTTAACAATTTCTCTTTATTTGTCTCCGTCTTTATTCCTTTAATTTTACAAGAAACCCCCAAGTTAAAGGTCTGAGACCTTTGTATATTGATGTTAGTGGCTGGTCTGTGCTCAAAATTTAAAGTGATAGTTCACCTAAAAATGAAAATCCTGCTGCATTCTATTATTATTTAGTATTATTATGTACAATTATAGTTTTGATAACTGTTTAGAATAGCCTTCTTTAGTTTAACATTAGTTAATGCATTAACTAACAGTGAGTCATTCATTTGTTACAGTGTTTCTGTATCTTTGTTAATGTTATTTAATAATAATACACCTGATCATTGTTAGTTCATGTTAGCTCAGATTCATTCAATAATAATTACAGATACAAGTTTTGATTTTAAAAATGTATTAGTACATGTTGAAATTAACATTATGATTAATTAATGCTTTAGTAGACTTTTTCATTGTTAATTCATGTAAACTAATGTAGTTAACTAAGGAGGTTTATTGTAAAGTATTACCATAGCTTATTATATTTTTAATTACCTTTTTTTATACATTTATAAATAACCTTTTAATTTTTGCTTTTATCATTTTATGTGCTTTTGTTATTTTTATTTATTTTTTTATTATTAATACTATTTTTTTTTTATTACTATTCCGGTTTCATTTATTATTTAAGCTGTAGATTTAATTTTATTCCCAATTTTAGTGCTTCATATTAAAATAATTTCAGTTAGTTAACAAGGCAGCGCTTCTAGTTTTAATTTTAAGGTTTTCATCTAATATTTATATTTTGTTTTATTTCAGCTTCGTTTCAATTAACAATTTTTAAATAGTTTTTGATTTAGATTATAACTATTTTATTTTATTTTACGCTCTCATGTAAATGGTAGTTATCTCCCTCTCAGCACAAGTTGCTTTAGTTTACAATAAATTCTAGTTCGTTATTTGTCTCCTCCTTTATTCCTTTAATTTGGCAAGAAACCTCCGAGTGTCTGCATCCTGTGTATAGTGATATCAATGGCTGATCTGTTTTAAAAATGTTTTATTTTATTTACCTGTTCAAATATTGTCATTCCAAAACCAAATGTTATTTTTCATTACATTTTTCTTGTTCTGAAAAAGTCTCGTTTTAAAGCTATTGTTATCTAAAATTAAGATTATTATCTCAGCTATTGTTATCCAGATTAAATGGAGGACAAATGCACATATGTGGTGCAAATATATCCCAGAATCGCTCAGTTTTTGGACCTCGGTATTTCTGGCCATGAACACGTATGACTGAATGACTGAGCAAAGCAGCAGTGCATGATGGGTTTGTGTTGTTTTCAGGGGGATCTCAATGGACACAAAGGCCTCGTGCCGTCCAACTTCCTGCAAGCTTTTCCAGAGACAGAAGAAGACGCGGCACGGATGGAGCACACGGCGACAGAGAGCCGCAGAGATTCACAGGTACATGTATGTATGTGTGTGTGTGTGTGTGTGTGTGTGTGTGTGTGTGTGTGTGTGTGTGTTTATTGCACGCATCATTGTTAATCATTGCATGTATTTTCCATTCTGTTCTGTCCGTCATTGATTAACAGCATTAGTTTCTCCAGCTGTCGTTTGTTCTGCATATCGTCTTATGTGTGTTTGTTTTTATTTTTGCATGGTTTTCAGAAGCACAGGAGAGGTGTTCACTTTAAACAGTGACCGTAAGTGTTTCACAGATCTGACCCTTCCTGCAGCAAACCCTCTCTAGCGTCTCCTCTGCCCCTTTAGAAGATCTATAATGACTCTGAACAGGACACTGAGAGGCTGAAGATGAATTATGGAATCAATACACATGCTTTAAAGGGCTCGTTTACACGTCATCATTTAGTCAGCCTCCTCTTTTTCCAAACCTGTATGACTGACTTTCTTCTGTGGAACACAAAAGGAGAAGTTTAACAGCTCAGAAAAACAAAACACTAAAAAATGACTTTAATGTTAATGATCCAGTATTTTTGAATCTAGAATGTTTGCAGTGAGAAAATCCAGGGTTTATTCCAAATCTCATTTTCACATAATACTTTTACATTAAAGTGATACTTCACCCCCCTAATAATGTCTTTTGTTGTTTTGTTTTTGTCAGGGTTAGGGACCAGTGCTATTTTAGTGTTATTTATATACTATTATAGTTTTTATTAATATTATAGATTACATAATAACCCTGGTTTGGACACCAACATTCTTCAAAATATCATCTTTGTGTTCTACAGAAAAAAAATCAGGTTTGTACATGAGGGTGAGCAAATTATAACAGGATTTTTTTTTTTTTTTTTTTTTTGTGAACTAGCTCTTTAAAATCATAGTGAGATATATGCCTCCATGAGTTTGATTTATCATTTAAGCTGAAGCATTTTTAAGATCATGACAAAGTCTTCATTGATGATAGATTTGTGACTGGTATCTCCATTTTACGTCATTTTAATCTTTTTATTTTATTTTATACAACTTTTATGTAATTGGTTGAAAGTTAACTCTCTCTCAGCTAAGGCTATGTGTACGTGATTTTGCTTTTTTTTTTTTTTTTTTTTTTTTTATACAAGTCTTATGTAATTGGTAGAAAGTTAACTCTATCTCAGCTTTCTTAAGGACTTTCTTAAATAAGAACTTACCAGAAACAGTTTTAGAATTTTTATCAAATGTGCATTTAAACAGCTTGTGTAATTGTAATCCTTTTATTTATTTATTTTTTTATTTTTTTATTTTTTATGATTATTATTATTTTTTTCATGACATGACATTAAAATCTCAACTACTTGCCCGCATTCACTTTTCGTCTGTTTTTCTCCCAGGTGAGCCAGACAGAATCGTCTGAGCATCTTGATCCCGTGAGCTCCTCTCAACTAGACCTGAATCCACCAGCTCAGCCAGAACCGAACCCTGAGCCGGACTCTGAGCAGAAACCGACCCTGAGCTCATCTCTGCCCGCGACCCCTCCGTTCCCCGACGCCTCCCTGCCTGAGAAAAAGAAGAAAGGCTTCTTCTCCAAGGGCAGGAAGCTCTTCAGAAAGCTGGGCTCCAGCAAGAAGGAGTAGCTGTGAGCCCGAAGATCTGCAGATTGCACTTTCTCTCGTGTGTCGTGTCAGTTTGAGTGTGTCCGTCCAATAGGAGAATCTTTCTCATTCTCTGATTTTTACCATAATGACGCAGATTTACCAGCGCTTTCATGTGTCGGACTGTTTCTTCTTTTCAAAAAAGCTTTTAAAAAATAATCGCAATACTTGTGCAAATATGGAAATGGGTTTGAACCCATTAAAGCTGTGACTAGAGCTCATGTCTGTTGAAAAGCTATAAAAATACTCATTTAAAGAGTAAAAAGATAGTGAAATATTCTAAATAAACTCTTAACTTCAATGTAACAGCATTTAGACATGAGCTAACCATCTGCTAGTGTTCACAAACATCAGCCACTGAAAGGCAAAGCACACTTAGAGGAAATATCTTGACGTGATATTTATTCCAGGAATTCTGGAAAAATAAAGCGAAGGTGGGCGACAAAATAATTTTTTGTCGCAACAAAAATATTTTGCACTACAAGTCGGGTCCAAGACTGCAGAACTGTCCCTGTTTTGTGTTGCTGGTGTTATCCGGTTAAAGCTAGAGTAATACAAACCGGTTAGTTAAACCAGTACAGACTGAACTGAACTCAAATCTTTACATATTAATTCATTCATTTTTACTGGAGAAAAGCTGAATGATCACCGACTGGCCAAAACCTTTTCATATCCATATCACAATATTTTCTGCAGTTTCAGATTATTTCATTGTTGTTGCATTCTACTGAAAATAGTGTTTTATTATATTCTACACACTACTGTGTGGAAGCCCGTTTCCGCCACTGAATAAAAAATTACATAAAGGTAATTGCCACTTTACATCTCACAATTCTGACTTTTTTTTCTCCGAATTGCAAGATATAAATGACAAGATATTAAAAAGATATAAGTCAGAATTGCGGGATATAAATTTGCAATTGTGAGAAATTCTCTCAATTCTGACTCTTTTTTTTCATAATTCTGACTTTTTTCTCGTAATTGCACGTTTATATCTCGCAATTCTGACTTTTTTTATGGATATAAAGTCCAATTCTGAGGGAAAAAAGAAGACTATTACATTTGTGAGTTTATATCTCAAAACTCAGAGTTGCAACTTTATATCACACAATTCTGACTTCCTTTCTCAGAATTGCGTGATATAAAGTTTGAATTACAAATTTATATCACACAATTCTGAGAAAAAAGGTGAGAATTGTGAGATTAAAAGCCGCAATTACCTTTTTTATTTTTCATTCAGTAGCAGAAACAGGCTTCCATACTTCTGTGCTCATTTCGGCAATCCATTACATTTTCATGAATTTCTTCAATTGAATATTATGCTTGCATTTGCTCAAAAACAAAAAAAACAACAATACATATTTATTATCAGTTTCATCTTTATAATTTGTTATTTGCACGCTAAAACAGCATTTCAAACCAGAAAATGTTGATATTTCTCTGTAAACGTAATATTGTGCATCTGATGCTGCACTGAAGCTTTTATTGTTCGTAATGAACTCTTTGTATTTTAGTTTCAGCTTCGCCTTTTCGACATGGAACTCACTTTACAATAGCGACAATGATAATTCACGCATTTATAATGTGGGATAAAGGAATGAAACTTTCTGCATGAGCTCTGTCTTAACTCTTCTTGCTTAGTTCCTAATCTCTTTTCCTCCGTTTTAGGAGCATTGTAATAAAGACACAGCATGTGAGCGCAACACCACACACCCTTCAACTTTACACTGCTATGTAATGCGAGCGACATGCGTTTGTTGCGTTGGTTCTTGTGGTCTCACAGGGCTCACGTGAAATCATTTCTCAGGTCGAACCGCTCATCAGTTTCGCATCTTAAGTCAGCTCTTGCTCTTCTCAGGCGAGACTGTCCAAACCACACAATCTTGCCAAACCTTGAGGTGCTCTGCACATCACTACAGCGACCAATCACAGAACGCCAGGCGTTTGGAGGGGCGGAGCTAGAGCCCAAATGTCCTCACAAACAGGAAGTAGGTGAAAGTTTCAACCGTTTCTCGAACAGAATATACAAAGAAAGTTGTGTTTTAGCATTATTGCAGATTGCATACATAATCAAACAAGCATCCTTGATCATTTCATGGGTAGTGATGCACTGTACAGCCCCTAGTATCAACTAGTCAGGTGATTTTCCCCTCGCTGCACTATATAATCCAGACGCTTGCTGTGATTCCTGCCACGGTGAAGCTGAGGAACGCACAGGCCGCAGATCTTACCATCGTAACTGTCACTACTGCAAGTAGGCGTATCCTAGGCCATAATAAAAACTAGCCTTATGAAACCTCGTTTAGTCTTAACTTCAAGTTTACTACAGCTGTGTTTGTAATGACTGCATGCATGATGGGTTTCCATCTATACTCGGCCTTATTTATTCTATTTATGTGTCGTAGTAGTTGCACGTACCTTTGTTTGGCCGTACGCGAAGGAGGTGTTTTTTTTGTGATTTGAGGTATGATATTTTCATACAGCGAGAACGAGACTCTATTCTTGTGTCTGTCTTGAAGGATGTTTTTTTGTACATTTTTGTAATGCATTTTTTGGAAACTCACCTGTAAATATGGCTTCTTTTGGTAAAGTATTTTTCGGGGGTTTTTTGTGCATGCCGAAACTATGTTTTTGGATAGTCACACGGGCATCTTGCTTGGTGGGGAAAGTCGTAGTGATTTACTTGAAGTGAAAGACTTGTTGCAATATGGACTTTTTACAGAAATAAAGTATATTTTCACATAAAATGGCTTTCTGTTGTGATGGACTCAAATCAGTGTTTATATATATATATATATATATATATATAGCTATTTATAATAATAATAATTTAGTGCATATAATAATGTATGTAATATTTTATGAATATTTTGAATAAGTTTTTATTTTTACTTTTTTTTTTTTTTTTTTTTTTTTAGCGTTTTTTTTTCT
>NW_015548223.1:503255-521701 GCF_001515605.1 Sinocyclocheilus anshuiensis | reverse complement strand
ATTTTTTTTCTATATTTAGTGTTTTTTGTTTTTTATATGATTTTTATGTCTATATAGTTTTTATTAATTTTATTTCAGTTTTAGTTTTTTTTTGTTGAACATTTATCTCAAGTAACAAAAATGTTTAGTAAATAAAAGTTTTTCTTTTATTTCATTTCAGTTGACATTTAATTCAAGTAGCAAGAGACAAAAAAATTTATTTTAGTTTTCAGTTTTAGTTAACAATAATAACCTTGACTCAGAGACAAAAGGGTTTTATTTGTTTCTGTTTTATTGAAGTTTAAAACATGCATCATACAAGACATTTTCAGTGCTTTTACAGCAACATCAATCAGAGAAACCCGGCTTTAGTTTCTGCAAGCGTGCTGCCGTCTCATGTGGATGTGCATTGACACTATGAGACGTGCACGGCTTTACGAAACCAAGCCAGTTCCTCTTTTCTCTCTTTCCTGTCGTCCTGTGTCGAGCGGCGTGAAGTTTCCCAGCAGCCAACAGTACACTCATCCATAAAGTAGGAAACACTACACTGTGGCGAGGGGTTTAGTAGTGCTTTCTACTTTATGGATGACTGCACTGTATGTCCCAATGTCCAGGTGTCCAGGTGTCCTCTGGAGAAACGCTGGAGATCTCAAACTCCTGTTTGACATAAACACGCACACATTTCCACGTCTGCACAGCTCGTGAACCACACCCAGACTCTATACAGACTTCAAACTCTTAACATTTCAGGAAATTGAGTTTGATTGATTGCTATTTGAACATATAACATGAAAAATAGAATTGTTTTGAGATTAATAATTCATTGAACTAGATTATTAGGTGCATTATGTACAACAAATATACTGCAACATGCATTTTGTTGAATCATGTTAAAGTTTATACAGCAATTTATGAAAACAAGTTGATTAAAATAGAAAATTTAAGAATAAAAAATGCGTCATTCGCAAATGCTGGCGGTGGCGACACAAACGTCTTCCTCACATCAGATGGCAGCCATTTTTATCAACATGAGTAAGCTTTTTCTTTCAAAAGAAGATGAGTGTTTTATTACAGATATTTATTTTAAAATGCTCATATTTGTTTTGGTTTTGCTGTTGTTTTGTGTGGGAAAAAAAGAAACTGCAAAGATAGAAAATTTGCTGGGTTTTTTTAGCACTTTGAGCATTTTTGTTAAACAGGAACTTGTGCACATGCATTATTTTTAAAAGTTGCTCTATATATTGTCAGTTAATAAATAATTTTGAAATGCAATTGACAATCTATTGCATTCCAAAAATTTACAAAATATTTTTTTTATTTTTAAATTGTATGTATGCGTCAGTGGAGAGTCCAACATGATCGTTTGCTCTTACAAACATTACAGTGAAAAACTTGAAAATATTTATGCAGAACATTAATGCATAAAGCTATGCATCATTATGTACATTAATGAAGAAACAAGAAAAAGCCAAAATGTACCAAATAAATCACTTCCTGTTTCCTGCGCATCCCAGTATAACGATAACCATACGTTACCCATCAGAACTTGTATTTTATGGCTCAAATACATCCATACCTCTGTAGATCAAGCCCAGTAGTGCCATGGTTGCCTCTTTTTTCTTCTCCAGTGGTCTTACCAGGGTTCTTCAGGTGTCTTCTTCTTCAGCCCAAGTAGAAATGGGCCTAAAACAGGAGAAGTGCTCGTATTTAACCTTGCTGCCAACCACGTGGTGCTCAACCACACAGGAAGAGGCATAACAGTCAGTGCCTCACGCCTCTCTTTCATTTGCTGCTCTTTGTGACCCCCGACTCGTTTAAGCGCATGCTGATGTCCACACACATACAGTATTCACATTTCCTTTGCTGTGACGTGTTTTGAATGCAGCATTTATTTACAGGTGCTGTTACGGGAGAGTCGGACGCCTCGATAAATTGACATTAAAAACTCACTTAAATGGATCCAAAAAAATGAATGATTTACTCACCCTGAAGTTGTTCCAAACCTGTAGGAATTTCTGTGGAACATAAAAAGATATTTTGCATAATGTTGGTAACCAAAAAGTTATTGGTCCCCCAGTGGGGAAAAAAAATACTATGGAAGTCAATGGGTACCGTCAACTTTTTGGTTACCAGCATTCTTTAAAATATCTCATTTTGTGTTTAGCAGAAGAAAGAAACTCATACAGGTTTGGAGCATCTTGATGGTGGAGAGACAAAAATTTTCCTTTTTGGGTGAACTGTCCCTTTAAGAGTCTCAATTCAGGTTAATGCCAATTTGTATTATAGGAAAAAACATGTTTTTTATTGTCAATCACTGATGCCTGTCGCACCAGTGTGTTATTTTGCTATATTTCAAAATTAATTTATTCATTTAGCAGACACTTTTCAATTCATCTTCAAATGCAAGAGATTCGTTTTAAAAATAAAAGTGATTAATCTTAAAATAAAAGCAATTCATCTTAAAATACAAGTGATTTAACTTAAAATACAAGCAATTCTTTTTAAAACAAAAGTGATTCATTTTAAAATACAGGGGATTCATCTTAAAATACAAGTGATTCATCTTTAAATACAAGCGATTCACCTTAAAATACAAGCAACTCATCTCAAAATACAAGTGATTTATCTTTAAATACAAGTGATTCAACTTAAAATACAAGCAACTCATCTCAAAATACAAGCAATTCGTTTTAAAATAAAAGTGATTCATTTTAAAATACAAGTGATTTAACTTAAAATACAAGCAATTCTTTTTAAAACAAAAGTGATTCATTTTAAAATACAGGGGATTCATCTTAAAATACAAGTGATTTATATTTAAATACAAGTGATTCAACTTAAAATACAAGCAACTCATCTCAAAATACAAGTGATTCATCTTAAAATACAAGTGATTTATCTTTAAATACAAGTGATTCAACTTAAAATACAAGCAACTCATCTCAAAATACAAGTGATTCATCTTAAAATACAAGTGATTCATCTTTAAATACAAGTGATTCACCTTAAAATACAAGCAACTCATCTCAAAATACAAGTGATTCATCTTAAAATACAAGTGATTCATCTTTAAATACAAGTGATTCACCTTAAAATACAAGCAACTCATCTCAAAATACAAGTGATTCATCTTAAAATACAAGTGATTCATCTTTAAATACAAGTGATTCACCTTAAAATACAAGCAACTCATCTCAAAATACAAGTGATTCATCTTAAAATACAAGTGATTCATCTTTAAATACAAGTGATTCACCTTAAAATACAAGCAACTCATCTCAAAATACAAGTGATTCATCTTAAAATACAAGTGATTCATCTTTAAATACAAGTGATTCACCTTAAAATACAAGCAACTCATCTCAAAATACAAGTGATTCATCTTAAAATACAAGTGATTCCTTTTAAAATACAAGTGATTTATCTTTAAATACAAGTGATTCAACTTAAAATACAAGCAACTCATCTCAAAATACAAGTGATTCATCTTAAAATACAAGTGATTCCTTTTAAAATACAAGTGATTTATCTTTAAATACAAGTGATTCAACTTAAAATACAAGCAACTCATCTCAAAATACAAGTGATTCATCTTAAAATACAAGTGATTCCTTTTAAAATACAAGTGATTTATCTTTAAATACAAGTGATTCAACTTAAAATACAAGCAACTCATCTCAAAATACAAGTGATTCATCTTAAAATACAAGTGATTCCTTTTAAAATACAAGTGATTTATCTTTAAATACAAGTGATTCAACTTAAAATACAAGCAACTCATCTCAAAATACAAGCAATTCGTTTTGAAATAAAAGTGATTCATTTTAAAATACAAGGGATTCATCTTAAAATACAAGTTATTCCTTTTAAAATACAAGTGATTTAGCTTAAAATATAAGCAATTCATCATGAAATACTAGTGACTCATCTCCAATACAAGTGATTCAACTTAAAATACAAGCGATTCATCTTCAAATACAGGCTACTCATCATAAGGATGTAACCAAATATTCAAAATTGAGGGACCAAATGTTTCATAAGTTCATGTTAAAGCATAAAATGGTTCAAATGAACATAAATGTCATAGATGACTATTTCCCAGTCGGCGTTTCTGTTCTCCTGAGCTCTTTCAGTTTGTTCTCCCATTGCTAAACAGTTGCAACACGAGGGGAAACGCCAAAGCGTGTCTCTTCAATCCCCATCAGAGGGAAGTGAATTATCAGCTGATGCAAGATTATGAGTGAGGAAAGTGTGTGGGAGAAACGATGCCAGCAGTTTGTCTCTGACTGACCAGGATTGCATTCAAAGCAGAATCCAGATCAATACACAGTTTATTTGTGGAATAGCCAGGTTATTAGTTCTGAAAGCGTGCTAAAATGAAGTAAAGTTGACTAAAAGAGGAGAAATGCAGATCTGATGTGATCAGGCACAGGAAGGAGCCGTAAAGCGACTCGAGCGTGATATTTCCTGTGTGCAACACCTGCAAAAAAAACATGCGTGCATGCATGCTGTCTGATGAGCAGTTGCATGTAGTTTCTTATTTATTTTACAAAGCATTTAATAACGGCATGTTGCTGGCCGATGTATTTTGATGATTGCATGCATGCATACAAGTCTTACAGCTGTAGTTGAAGATCAGTCGATTAATGAGGATATATTGAGAGATGAATAATGTCTGAATGTGATTTTTAACCCAGATCTTTGGAACATTGTGGTTTTAAGAAGGACTGCTCTGTTGCTTTAGTGGTTATTGACATGCACATGATGCTGCAGGTTTAAATCAGCATAAACCGCATTGTCCTTCTCTTTCTTCTTTGTGTCTGAACAAGGGCATCAGATATAGCTTGGGTTTGAAGGCCTGAGCGTTTATTTTCATACAGGGAACACCGGCCGAGTTTCAATTCCCCAGTTCATGTTATCAGACCAGCCTTTCAAAGTCTGTTTGCAGCCATGACAACCTGACACAGCGAGAGTGGAGAGCTGGGGATTTTTTTTAAGCGTGCGTGTGTGTGCTTGAGCCGTATGGTTTTTGAACAATTATAAAAAGCAGGGTGGAAAAAGGTGTGGTGAGAGAGATGTGATCTGAAGTTGACTCTCGTCTCGTTTGGTTTCACTATGACACATTTACCCGCCAGTTTCAATGCCTTGGTCTTTTAAAAGAGGAAAAAGTGTTGAGAATTTAATGTATACAAAAATACATATTTAATATGCAGTATATATACTGTTTTAAGATTAGATATTTGGATATATATATATATAAATATTAAAATATTTTGTTACAAGTAAATATTCATTTGAAACCTCTGAAATGTACACAACAATGCTGTTCACAGGCCTTAGTGTGTCAAGTACATTTAAATTAAAGTTTCTTCTTTTTTTTGTATGTTTTTCTGAATATTCAATACTTTAGTTAAAGTTTTAGTAATTTTGTTGTTTTTTTCTAATTTTTATTAGATTTTGCTTTATATATTTTATTTCCGTTTATATTCATTTATTTTTAATACAATATTTTATTTATTAGTTTTAGATAAAATAGATAAAATAAATTATAATTGTTTATTTTATTTCAATTAATATAAATGTATTTTTTTTAATATATATATATTTTTATTTATTAGTCTAAGCTAAAATAGATTAAATAAAATCATTTTATATTTTATTTCATTTCAGTTTAATAATGTTTATTTTATTTAAAGTAACAAAAATGTGTTTTATGGTTTTAGTTCAACTATGCAAATCCTGTAGCAAATATCACTAGTTAAGACTTTGAAAATAGAAGTTTAGTAATGTTAAATAGAATTTTAGTAACCAGAAAATGGCTAATGAGAAACACAAAAAGGTTTGTATGCAATTTAAAATCGGTCACGATTTAATCTAGCAGGAAATGGACTTTTATATTTACACACCACACAAGGTACAGCAGCACGTGCAGGTCAGAAAGACAATCTGATGCTTGGTGTCCTTTGCTGAATCGATTGATGAAAGATGCTGTGAGAAGCAACTATTTTGTCTTTTTTTAGAGAAAGAGGAAAACACAAGTCAAGCAAGTGAGAGGAGGGTGAGAGCTTGTCTGTTGCCACTTTCTCATGGCAGCTGAAGTCTAATTGTGTCACAGACGATGGGTTTCGTGCTCTTTTACTCTTCCTGGAGTGAGTCCATATAGAAGCAAAATATCATCTACAGCAATTATTGTTAAAATAGCTCAAACGTAATTCTGTTTTTAGGTGTTTTAATGCCAATAGAAGGTCAATCCCTATATTTAGTGCATTAGTGTGAATTACTATGAAGAAAAAAAATGTTTTTCTCCACCTATAAAACTATTTTGGTTAGCATTAACCAATAATCAGCTAATCATTCATGGTTTTATGTGGCTGTTTTATGTAAAATAGCCTTATGCATCCAAAAATCAAACACGTCTCCAAATATGGCCATAGAAGGAACCGGCCAATAGCGGCTGTTCTGGCAGACGTGTCATGATGAGGTCACACACGATGGCTGTCATTCTGACTTTAAACTGAAGATTGTGTGACTGAAACACTCAGAGATCCTGCTATTGACTAACTCTGTGTGTGTGTGTGTGTGTGTGTGTGTGTGTCTCTGTCTGTGTCTGTGTCTGTGTGTTTCCAACAACCGGAGGATATGGTGTAACATAACATGATTAATAATGTGGTCTGATTTGTTTGATAAGTTATGTTTTAGTCTGAAGTGATTCAGACTCTCATTGATCTATTGATGGATTAAAGATTCTGTTCATCACAAAACACAATCCTTATTGACAAGCTGAGATCACTGCACTAATATATAGATAGATAGATAGATAGATAGATAGATAGATAGACTATAAAAAACTATAAACTTTTTTTAAGTTTAACAAAGATTATTATTAGAACATTTTGCATTTTACATTAAATGTAATGTTACTTGCCATTTCTTTTTTTTTTCTTTTTTTTTTTGTGAAATTTACTAGCAATTTCTGAGTGAAAATTGTTTCAAAGTGAATCCTACACCACACTTCTTTCAATGTAGAGATCAATATAACACTCACGTGGAGGTCAAAAGTGACCTTTTTATTTCAATGAAATTAATGGACTATATTTTAGTTTTTTAATTGTATTTAATATTTTGTATTTTGAGGGGATTTTATGGTACTAAATTATATTTATGGAATAGTCATGATCCATGTATTACCTGTTAACCACTTTATGATTTTAGACCTAAAAAGTACATTTCCAACTTAAAGTGTTGTAAATCTTTAATGCTTTGGAGCACAGATTTGATCTCTTTTTAAAGAAAATGCTTGACAGATTATTGAAGTCGTGAACATTTTTTAAGCTTATTATTATGAAAAATGCACAAAAATACTATTTTTTACATTTTCCAAAACATGTTTTACTTTAAAACTGCGTGAAAATCAAAGCCATAAATCTAAACAGACTGTGTTCTGAATTTGAAGTTGATATCACAAAAAATGACTAAGATTTTGTTTGGGTGCAGTACCGACCGTTTCCACTAGATGAAATTCACTTCCCATTCATTTCCAATGCTGTCATTTTCGACTGCGAACAGTACAAGTGTGACAATTTTTCCAGGACCATTTAACCTTTTTAAATCATGTCCATGATTTGATTTGTCTTTACATAGCAAGTGACAAAACCTTTATCAAGTTTTGCACCATTCTGATTAAGTAAAAAAAAAAAGAAAAAGAAAAAAAGACCTAATTTCTTTGGTCAAAAGTGAGCACCAAACAGCACCAGAGAGTTAAATATTTACACACATGTGACGGTTAGGGTAGCTTTTGTACAGTAGAAAGTGAGCCGTGCCTTTAATCGGGTCAATCTGAGTGTGACAAGACTCATGAGACTCAACGGTTGATCTTGAAACAGGAAGCTGCTGTGGATCTGGGCTTCAGTTCTCTTCATTTGATTATCAATCAAGCTTAAAAACTCAGTTTTGTTTTTTAAACTCATTTTTGTGCATTATGAGGATTTTCATGCTTGAACTAGTTTCAGTTAGCTTTTAAATGACAAAAACAAGTTCTAGTAGCTCATAATATGCACACAGATTAAACGTAAGAAATAAAGAGCATGCAACCATGAAGAAGTTGCATGCTGTTTATATCAGTGTGCATTATATCATTATATTTAAGCCAGCATTCAGTCAGCGTGATTAGGATTTTGTAATATAAGGGAGTTGTATGTAGCCTAAATGGTTTTTGGTCGAATGCTGACTTGTTGTTTTTAAACTGAGTGGGTGTGTTTTTGCACTATGTTTTAGGGTGTAAACTCGGGTGCAAAACTGAAACACTTTGAAGTGCACATATACAGCCTACATAGTGAGCCGCTGTTATGTGTCTGTGGTTAAACCTAACAGAACTTACAAATCGAGGAGGGAAGACGAGATCACTTGCTTTCGCGCCCAAATGTGTTTGAATCTAGCTTAAATTAGATTTTAAAACCCAAAAGTATTTCGAATAGAAGAAACTTCATAAATTCTGTGAAAGAACCCTCAGTTCTCTGGTTCTTTTGAAACACATTCGCTCGCTTTAGTGTTTTAAAGAATCCAAAACACTGATAATCTGAAGTATCTGTAATATTTCTTTTACATTATTTCAACAGTCATTTCTCTACAGAGCACTAAAGTTATTTCTGCCTGTTCTAATGAGAAGTTGTACTTTCACTCTTGAGTTTCATTTACTTCATTTTAAGTAACTTTCTCTTCTTCATTTGTATAGGTGATGAACCCCATCATAACTCACTGACCTGAGATCAGTTTTGAGGTGGGTGCAACAGCAAAAAATAATTTAAATAAATAAAAAACAGGACTTATTTACTATTTATTAGGGCTATTTATTCTTCTTTTATTCTTTTGTGAATAAATAGATATTTTAAAATGAAAATTATATTTTCAAGCTAAAAAACAAGCCACAGATTATTTTGTAATATTACATTTTGTAATATTTAGACTAAAAAAACAAGACAGTTGCTAATTATATATATGTGTGTGTGTGTGTTTGTATGGGTGAATCTCTACACTTAACTAAAAAATATAACTATATATATATATATATATATATATAATATTTTTTATGTAATTTATGTTCTATATATTAAGTTCTATATAATAAAATATAAATCTTGACTTATATTCACATATTCTTTGCACTTGCAGACTCAAACATCCATTTATGTAAATAAGCTCTGTAATCAATAAGGCACATTAGTAAGATCACTCTCAAAACGAATGCTATTTCTGATTCAGCTTTGCATTTCTGTTCATAACGACCTTGATCAAACATCCTGATAAAGGCAGTGACGCAGGTCTGTGACTGGCTGTGTGTCAAACCCGTACGGATCCTGATCACTTTTAGAATTACTATGATTCATTCAGGCCCAACTACAGTCAAACTGAAGTTGAAAGGTGACGGTGCGTTTGCCGTGGCCGGTCCCAGGTTATGGAACAGTCTTCCCTTATCTGTGAGATCCGCATCTTCTGTGTATGATTTTAAATCTAAGCTACAGTCTCATCTTTTTATTCTTGCATTTAATTCATTATAATTCTTGGTCTCATTTTAACTTATGTTTTATTTGTGCTTTATAAGTAAATAAATGAAACTGAAATGAAAACTCACTAATGTTCATGCATCATGTTTAGTAGGTGATGTTCAAAATGACATTTAGTCCTTTTTCAAGCTATTTTCTGTCTCAAACATGTCACTTTTTTTTTTTTTAAAGGTTCCAATTAGAATTTTATTCAGCTTAAAGAAACCACTTCCTGTCTGCTGCTCGTGTCACGTGTACAGTGATGCTTGTTTACTACAATCACACTTCAAAATGTCTGAATTGCATTAGATATAAAATATCACTCAAATGCTGAAATTATGTTTTCATTGATGATCATTGCAAACCTCTTTTGTCAAATGTTTTGTTTGAACAGTGTGCTTGTTTAGTTTTGAAATTTTGTGATCTAATGCAACATTCAGACATTTAGAAGTGTGACTTAAGTGTATATATATATATATAACATCATGTAACATCAAGAAATTTACAGTAAAAATACTTCTGATAAGAAGTTTCTGAGTGCAGAGAACAAAAGGCATTTCTCAAGACGGTGTGGTGCTGCAATGAAACGACTGAAATGACTATGAAGTCTTGTTTCTGAGTCAGTCAGTAACTGTTGTTTGCTCGTGTGAAGGAGGTGAAACGTGACAGAGGTGGAGATGTGAAGTGTGTTTCTCAAACATGGAAAAATCAGGCCCACCCCGGCACACTTCCCACATCTACATCTAAAAAAGTAATGGTTTCAAAAAGCTCATATTCGTCAAAGGTTAGTTGCAGTGTTTGTGATGTGAATGATTATGACAGATGTGCATCAGTGTGACGCTTTGTTTCATTACATGACAATTTCCTACAGACATCACAACACATTTATTGTCTTAATAAACATAGGCACTCATGGCCCATATGCTTTCACAAAAAATAAAAGTAAAAATATTCACTGGCTTTGTAAATATCACAATAATAAATAACTGTAGTGCCTTAATAAAATCTCTGAATATCACATACGTGATTTTTAGAGTTGGACATGCCAAAATAAATGCCTAAAAATGCAAGAGTTTATTTTGTCTAAAAGTATATCTATTATAGATTTTTTTTTAGTTTAGAAATTAGTTTTTTGACTAATGAATTATATTTAGGGGTTTTACATAATGTTTTTTGTTAAATTTCAATCTAAAAATTTGAATTGTACTGAAGTTATTACTCATTCCATGTCAATATTCTTAATTTTGGACACAATTAACAATTGCACGTGAAGAGAGGAAAATCTGGATTTTCCAACATGCTTTAATACGGACTGTATGAGAGTAAATGTTTAGTTATTCAGATCTACTTAAATCTTCTTCACTTACATTTACTCAGTTCATGAGGGATATTTGCTTTAAAGGGGTCATATGATGCGATTTCAAGTTTTCCTTTAGCTGGCCAATCACAGCACACCTTGCTTTTCAGACCGATGAGCTTTGTAAAAATCGACGTGTTTCAGAAAGGCGGGGCATAGAGGAGAAACAATAATGTACAGTATGTGGAAAATAGTGTTTTTTGAACCTTAAACCACATAAACACATTTCATTACGCCAAATAATGTTCTTTTTAGCAACATCATATGACCCCTTTTAACCCTTACTATGCTGTACTCAAAAATCCTTTACCTAATTTGGTGTTCCCTGCCTTGTCAATCTCTCATAATGCTCTATCACCAAATCTTGAATTCAATCTGTTTGTCAGCTTGTTTTCTTTCAGTTATCACAGGTTTTGTATTTCTTTTGCACCTCAGTTTTTGAGTGAAAAAGCATTATTTGTGAATAATTTTGGCTAAAAAACTGAGGTGCATGAGCTCAGATCAATGAGGCTGACGACCAATCAGTCACAAAAACAAATACAAAACCTGTGATAACTGAAAACAAGTTGATAAAAAGATTGAATCCAATATATGGTAATAATACAGCATAACACAAAATTTATAAGCAATTTTTGCAGGCTGGACATTTTTGAAGCATAACAAGGCAGGACCAAAATCCCCCAAAAATTATCTAGTTTTTGGTGGGAAGTTGTTAAACTCTGAAACCGTAGTATAATATTCAAGTCAAATGTTTAATATTTAAGTGTATGATATTTAGGTGTTGTATCATCACCCAAATCCAGAAACATATGAAAGTAACAGCTCAATTTTCTTAACAAACACAATGCACCGTTTAGTGTATCACGTCTGCTGAATAAACAGCTTAGATGAGTTAGGTTTTAGTTTAGTGTGGGTTAATGGGGTGTTCAGTGAACCATAATATGAGTCCCAGTAAACACCATTAACGAATCTGAGCGCTTATATGAGACTCTTGTCTGATTCTCAAGTTGGTGTGAGTTTTATTTCCATCAGCATTTGTCAGTCAGCAGGAGTTTGAGGAGCGACAGCGCCCTCTCATTTTGTTTTATGAAGGTGCATTTAAGACTTTTAGAGCAAGTAAGTAATATTTAAGGAATAAATTGAAGGGAACACTATATATCAATATGCTCTCTAAATGTAAATGTCTAAGGAGCACAATGAGTTTTATTAGCAACACTGCAAAGTACAATCTCCATTACTTTTTAAACATTTCACAAAAACTAAATCTTAAGGTTTCAACAGCTCTGCTCCCAAACACTTGAATATGAAATTAACTTTTACTGTAACTTCTAATCACACTAAAAAAAGGTGATGTTCCTCATCAGTATTTTTGTCTTGTTTTCCAGTGCACGTCAAAATATTCTTAAATCAGATACATTTACTTGAAAAGCAAATTGACAAGAAGTCTTGATTTCTGAGAAATTGATCAAAATGAAGCGAGTTCATGATTAAAACGAGAACAAATATCTGGGCTCAGAAAAATCTTAATTCGACTGACAGATATTCATTCTTGTTTGAAGCGTAAATTCAGTTTCTCAGAAAACAAGAATTCACGTCTTCATTTTCCTTCACAAGTACGTGTGTCTTGATTTAAGGATGTTTAGATATTTGTATTGGAAAACAAACAAAAATCCTGAAGAAGATATTCATTTTTGCAGTGCATGCAACATTTAATGCCAAGACTATGAATTTGAGACCTTCTGCTCTGAATTAAGACCTTTTAAGGCCCGGTTTAAACAGTGCTTAGCTTAAGCCAAGACTAGACCTTAGTTAAATTAAGATATTTAAGCAACTTTTACAAAAATGTGTTAGAAGAAAACATTACAGGTGTGCATCTTGACACAGAACAATGAAACTACTGACATATTTTAAGAGATGTCAGAGCAAGATATTTTCAGTTGAGACAGCTCAAACATGCATTTTAGTCTGGGACTAGCTTGAGCCTCGTCTGTGAAACCGGGGGTATGACCTTTTTAACTGTAGAAACCCTACTGACCATATATATATATATATATATATATATATACACAAACAAAGTGTGAGTAATTTATCCATCATCAAACCATAATCGCTCCAAAAGTAAAAAAGAAAATCATAAGACATTAAACGAAATACCAGACAATAACAGATCAGCAGTCACTAAAACAGCTGGTTATGAGTGTAGCCTTACAAACATGTGATCCATAAACTGTTTTCATGTTTTAACAGCCGTGTCTCTAGATCTGTAGATGACGTCTCTGCTCTTCAGCTCTCGCACCACACCTGAGAGACAAAACACAAAATCAACCTCATGTGAGTGATTTTCAGCAAAGGTTTTCACATTAAATACAAAATGTCCTTCATTTACAGTCATGAGAGAGCCATTCTGCTGAACGAGACCAAAATCGGACACTAACCTGGAGGTAACCGACCCGTTACTGTTACTGCATAGACACCTGGCTTGAAGTTACCTGAGAAAGACATCCACACTGTTACTGAGCTGAATAATGACTCTACTGCCGTTGTAAAGCTGCTTTATAGCTGAAGTTGTTTCATAATTGATGAAACATTAACACTGCTATTTTCCTGTTTATTAATGTGAAGCGCCTTTGAAATCAGCTGTATTGTGTAAAAGTGCTACATAAATAAATGTGAAATGCAAAGAAAGACAGAAATGAGTGAGGTAAGCAAAGCAACTCCACCCGACTGCTTCTGAAGATCTCACAGGTGAAGTGCACGCAAATACTCACCGATTCTTTGCCATTTTGCCACCCAACTGTCCTCCGGGCTCATCATAGCAATAACACTAGAATGAAGACATCACACATTAGTGCTCGAATGAAATCCAACATCCATGTGTGTGTGTGTGTGTGTGTGTGTGTGTTTTTTTAAAGAATAGTCGACTCAACAATGGATATTCTATCAGTTTTAACACACCTTAACTTTGCAAACCAGTGCAATTCTCTTTCCTAAGTTGCATGGGTTACTCTAATGGTGCTTTTTAAATGTGAATCCCCGCCTGTTGTCATTACATGGACAAGAACAGCTCATACATTCTGCCAGATATCTCAGTTTTTGGTACATGGAAGAAAGCAAGCAAGCCATACAGGGAGAGTAAAGGATGATCATGGAGTTAATTATCTAAGAAGTGCCATTACGCACCCATCAAAAGAAGAGCTGGTGCATTCATAAACCATCTCTCGGTTGCCCTTCATCTGCAGGTATGATTCACAGTTATCACATCCGTCGTACTCAAACTGATCAATAGTCTGAAACCAGAGAAGATTATAGAGAAATGATACCAATCAAATATATTCAGTATTTCCTATAATGTAATTGTAATGCCTGTGACTGTATTTAACAATATGTTTAATGTACATTGTATGACTGTAAGAAGCAGACACACACAAATACATACACTCACCATTGTATATTCATAACACGGCATTTCCATGTCCAAAAACATTATCGTGATAAGACAGAGAAAGCCTGTCTATAGAGTTTTATACCCGCGTTATACTCATCTGCTCTGAATATCTAAACATGTACATGTATCAATG
Organism: Sinocyclocheilus anshuiensis; assembly: GCF_001515605.1. Classification (NCBI taxonomy): domain Eukaryota; kingdom Metazoa; phylum Chordata; class Actinopteri; order Cypriniformes; family Cyprinidae; genus Sinocyclocheilus; species Sinocyclocheilus anshuiensis. The sequence goes on along the minus strand of NW_015548223.1, from coordinate 507,248 downwards.
ATGAAAGCATCTGTTTTGATAAATGTCTTGTTTACCTTGACAAGAGAGCACAGCAGACACGCTCTCAAATGACGCAGATCTTTCGGGACAGTCTCCAGAGACATTCCTGTTGCTTTGATGAAATACACTTGAAATTAAATTAATAAAAACTAGTTCTAGACGCCTCGGAACAACGATTGTTTCGACGAGTTGTTAGCGTTTGATAGCCGCACAACATTCGGCGACGAGTAATGACGTCACTGACACGCGCCGCTCAAAAAGTTTTGTATCAATAACAAAATTAAGTGTCTTACAAAATACTTCATCGAATTTATCCTGCTAAGCGTGTGTTGGAAAGATTTAAGCTTAATATGCCTGTGAATTTTGTGGTCGAGAAAAATAAACTATTTTGCATCTTTTTTTTTTTTTCCATTGTATTTACTCGAGATTATTTTGGAAGGATTTGGAATTCTATATCAACAGACAAATAGAGTGTATGATAGAAATGTGTATATTTGATGTACTTGTTCATACAGAAAACGAACATTCGAATTGTAAAGAACAACATATTATACATTTGTTTATTGTGTTAGGTGAATTTTGTGGTCAAGAAAAAGAAACTATTTTGCATTTTTTTTTTTTTCCATTGTATTTACTCGAGATTATTTTGGAAGGATTTGGAATTCTATATCAACAGAAAAATAGAGTGTATGATAGAAATGTGTATATTTGATGTACTTGTTCATACAGAAAACGAACGTTCGAATTGTAAAGAACAACATATTATACATTTGTTTATTGTGTTAGGAAAATTCCATATACATAAGAAGAAGTGGGCTCAATGTAAACCAAATTTTGCACATTTTATAAATGACTTTAAATGATATGTAAATATCTTAGAAGAAACAAAAAAGCACTGAAAACATCTGAAAGCATTGACCTTTATGTAATTTTCTTCCTTTTTTAATTTCTTTTCTTTCTCTGGCAGCTAATAATGTTGATAATGTGAATATGTAATACCTCATGTTCTTGTGGCATTGAATCAATAAAGCATTAAAAAAATAGTTATACATTTTTGGTCATATAATTACCTTGAAATATTGGTTTATTCAAATTCTGTCCCTTACGTTGCATTTAAACAATTAATCTGTAGGTATGTTTGATATACTGGTCAGAAATGTATAGCCTGAATGCACTGTAAGTCGCTTTGGATAAAAGCATCTGCTAAATGCATAAATTATTATTATTATAATTAATTACTAAATTAATTATGTTTGTGACCAGTGAGCTGCGTTGCCTGAAATAGTCTGAACTATGAGAACGCAAGAGTTTCATACATGGAATGGAAATGATCGAATGAATAGAAAACACAAATCCTATTAATTCCATGTTTTGTTTTGTTTTATATTCCATATATTAAATATTTTTTTTAAACAAAATTAGTTCTGATGCAATTGACTGTAAACGAACTGCAGTGACCCCAGCAGCCACTAGAGGCCGCTATTAACCCGCCGGCGCGTAGAGGTCACGTGATCCTTATTCTGATGCGGTTTAAATGTGTTCCATATGTGAACACGCGCTTAACGGTTCCAGTAACGGCTGCGGTAGCCGACGGTAAATATAACGACACGGTAAGACGTTAATTATTCGATTTTCAATTAACAAAGTTTCATAGATTTTGACGATATACATGTACTGTGTTCACATTCTATTAAGATCACAACTTCTAATGATCTGTTCAATCGAAGATTATGTAGCCTACTAATGACGTTAAAAAAAGTAATAATGTTGTTATTAAACGTTTATATTGAATTTTAATGATGTTCATGTGGTTTCCATCATCTGCAGGTCATTAATTGATTATTTGAGTTGACTATGATGGATGTGGAGTTTGATAAGTCTCTTCTCAGAGTCCACATAAACTACAATAACTTCCCGGCTAAGTTGTGGCGTCTGATAAACAATCCCCAAAACGACTCGGTCTTCTGGAGCCCAAATGGAGAGAGCGTGATCGTCGACCAGCAGCGGTTCGAGGACGAGTTGCTGTCGCCGCTCAAACACGATGCTAAGCTGTTCAAGACCACCAACTTCACCAGCTTCATCCGGCAGCTTAACCTCTATGGCTTCCGGAAGGTTTGTGACAGGTCCTTCAAGGACAGACGCCGAAACCTGCACCACTTCTACAATCCTGTCTTCAAACAGGGTCGGCCAGAGCTTCTGGTCCACATGAAGAGGCTGACCATCAGTAACAAGGCCAAGATGGAGGCCGGAGAGCAGGTGACCTGTCGTCCCCCGCGCCGCAGCCATCAGCAGTCTCAACACAACACTACAGATGAGAAAAGAGGCCAGTTTAACTTTCACACACTAGACTGAACAAAGTAAATATGAGTGGTGACCAGTGTTGGGGAAAGTTACTTTTAAAAGTAATGCATTGCGTTACTCCATAAAAAAGTAACTAATTACATTACTTAGTTACTTTTTATGGAAAGTAATGCGTTATGTTACTTTTGCATTACTTTTTAAATCTGGACAGGGGTTGCTTGTTTGATTTTAAAATAACTATTTTTGGCAAATATAAAAGCCTTTTCACACCAAAAGTGAAATGAATAAAGCTGAGCTGCTTCAGTCCAGTAAGTGTTCATCTGGAAATATAACTTAAGTTATTCTTACATTTACTTTATAAAAATCGAAGCAAAAAAAAAACCACGTGCGTCCAAAACTTAATGAAAAACGTAATAAAAATATTAATTTGTCAATACATCCAATGAGTTTTAGCATTTAATGAGATCAGTAAAAATCAGTCTTTAGTGAAAATGCTTCAGTTCATAATTCAAAAGTATGTCGTTGGTTCTGAAGTCACTGCAGTAATTATTATAGTGAAAACTTAAGTAAAGTAGTAAAATAGTTCTTTTTATATGGGGTTGGGTTTTTCCCATGAAACACGAACAGTGTTATCAACAAGTCAGTTCTACTTTTTTCCATACATCAAATTCAGTTGGAATTTTGCTTGGTTCTTTATAAAAATGTATATTATATCAGGATTTGACTCTGGCCCTCATGCATGCTAACGTAAAATGACACCTCTAGACTATCATAATTTACAGTCTTAGAAAGAAGTGCCAGAACTGACACCTCGAAAATAATTTTTTGTAGCTTTCAATGGTCTATAAACTTATCAAAAGCTCCTTTATACTCGCTTCTTAGGTTGTGCAGACCCGAATCAGCATTTCGGTTCTGTATCCCATCAGCAGAAGGGGTCTGACCGAAGCCCGATCCCGCCGCGCTCCTGGATCTTTCCTTACAGTGATGTGCCTCCCTTCTACTCTAACAAAGGCATCCCGGTTTCTGTCATTCGCCTCAATCCGTACAGCACTTCTCACAGGGTTCAGTCCGGTCCCGGCGGTCTGTTTCCACAGGAGCCTAAATATATACCTCAGCAGCTGTCCTATCCCTCTGGATTTTACTCGCCAGGTACTGACTTACTTTATCTTACAGTGCATTAAACTAATTTTCCACAGGAAAAGGACTCAGATGTGTCTCCTCTGGAGCTTGAGAAGAGATCTCCACAGTGTCTCAAAATGTGCTCAGATCTGCAGAGATACCAACGTCCTCCTACTTTTAGGAGAAACATCGGAGACGAAACTGTTACTGTTGTGATTCTATTCACTTGTGAACGTACTGCACTGTATGTTCAGTGGTTGTGTGTTTGTCTCGCTCTCAGTAGTTTGTCAGTGTTGCACTGCTGGTTTTATTGAAGCAGATCGAGCAGGTGGAGATCAAACAGCTCTGCCATATTCACATTATGCTTATTACCCGGTGAGAAACATTATACAATTCATATGTGTCTGATCATTCATAAATATAAATAATTGCATCTGAATGAATCTCACAAAACTGTAAACAACTTGTTCAGGTCATATTTTACTCCATATTACTTTTTGGAATACTTTTTGAACACACACACACACACACACACACACACACACACATATATATATATATATATATATATTA
>NW_015548223.1:502766-503164 GCF_001515605.1 Sinocyclocheilus anshuiensis | reverse complement strand
AGACATAATATGCTGCTTATTAATATATATATATATATATATATATATATACTGTACACATATAATTTTTTTACAAAAGAAAATATAAAAATAAAAATAAACTAAATAAAAAATAAATTGTTTAATTTTCTTATAGTTTAGGTATATGCAAGTATTTTATTTAGTTTTGTTGCTATACTGTGTGTATAGTTAGATAGATAGATAGATAGACAGACAGATAGACAGATAGATAGATAGATAGATAGATAGACACTTTTATCCATAGCAACTTACAAAAGAGAAACAAAACAATTTGTTAAAGAGATACAATATATATATATATACGGGTGCATCTCAATAAATTAGAATGTCGTGGAAAAGTTCATTTATTTCAGTAATTCAACTCAAATTGTGAAACT
>NW_015548223.1:499581-502354 GCF_001515605.1 Sinocyclocheilus anshuiensis | reverse complement strand
CAAAAACCCACCAATTCACTATCTCAACAAATTAGAATACTTCATAAGACCAATAAAAAAAAACATTTTTAGTGAATTATTGTTTTGCAATATTTATATTTAATATAATACAACAACACTTTCATTCTCATTACTCCAGCAGAACTATTCAGTGAGCCACCATCACAACAGCATCCAAACCGCAAACTGGCCCACACACGTTACGGCTGAGTCTCAGAGGGGCGACATGAACCTCGACAGGGTGTTCCAGATGGTGGATGAGTTCCAGGGTTTGCCCAACGTCCACATAGTCCGAGTGGGCACCCCTGTGAAAGGCCAGCACACCTCCAGCCCAACTCTCTACACTTTACCTGCTGCCTCTAAACCTGAACCTGACAGTCCTCAGAGCTCCAGGATAGACACTGCGGCATCCAGTCCTGTGAGAGACGAGCGTCCCTCTGCCATGGCCTGCAGTGTGGGCACGCAATACATCAAACTGGAGTCTGAGGGACATGAAGTTGAGAAGCAAGGAGCCAGCCAACTCAAAGAAGATGATTCAGCATCTCTGGAGGCCTTAAAAAAGGTAAAAAGACACTTGTATCATCTTAGTTGCTCTTTAAGTGTGTGTTGTTGTTTTAGCTAAAGATACAGTATGACAAAATTAAAATTGATCCTTCATGGATTGATGCTATTCTGTGATCAGGCTACTACAGATCAGAAAGTGACTCAGGAAAGCATCAGAAACTGAGAGCAGAGCAAGACTCACTGCAGCTGCTTTAGGTAGGACAGTTTCAGATTATATCACACCCTCAAATTATGTTTTTACACAATCATTCAGATTTTTTTAGTGTACATTTTTATGACTTTATGGTTGTTATGATCCACAGAAGACAGGCAGGATTCATCAACATATGCAAATGACAAGCATCATAAAGTTATTATTTCATTAATAGTATTTATTATTAATGATAAATAAAGTATTATTATTAGTTATATGAGTTATTTACAGTATTTAAAAAATTGTATGAACTATTTAAGAAAGTTTTGAAGATTTGAAGTAGTGTTATTCATATATTTCAGTATTCATAAGCATCAATATATAATTTATTTTTTTTAATTGTAGCGCAAGAGTGAAAGTTAGATTTTAATAGCTTTGAATGAACTGATTTGTTTTCAGCTTTTTTTGAATTTGAATAAATGCAAAACAAGTGAAATCCCTGATAAAGGCTGAATGTGTGTCATTGCTGTGTTTTCTGTTATTTTGACTGCTCAGATAATTATATTTTTTATATTATTATATTATAAAGCAGCTCAAGTCATGATAGATGTCCGGTCAGGGGTGTCAGACAGGGGGTAATAGTGGAACTGAGTAACAGGGGTCCATGATTTTGTGGGGGCCCCATAGCAAATTCAGTGCACAGGGCCCAGAATTCCTAACGATGGCCCCGTGTCCAGTAAAATAAATCCTCATTTCCCTAAGGACTTTATTTTAAAATGACCTATAATTTAATTAATAGTTAAGTATACCGTTAAATTAGGAGACAATACAATTAGATTCTGCAGCTGAAGTATGTTACTCTATTATTTAGTGTAATTAACCTTTTTTTTTTGCCCTCTGATACCAGCAAATTGTAGTCACTCAATTTAACTACAGAAAGGCCTACTGTAAATAAAAACCTGTCTTCCATTTATTTCTGTCTGTTTTGCGCAAATCAACATCCCTAAAAAGACAAATCCAAAATACTATTTTTCAACATGTGATTTTGATTTTAAAGGAATAGTTCACTCCAAAATAAAAATAGCAGAAAATCTATTCACCCTCACTGGCTATGGGCCTGTATTTTAGTCAGAAGCAACGGTTTGAAGTTAAAGTCTTAATGATGGATTTGTTTCTTTTGGCTTCTCAAGACATTAACTGATGGACTGGAGTGGTGTGGATTATTGTGATGTTTTTATCAGCTGTTTGGACTCTCATTCTGACGGCACCCATTCACTGCAGAGGATCCATTGCTGAGCAAGTGATAGAATGATACATTTCTCAAAATCTGTTCGCATTAACAAATTCATCTACTTGTTGGATGGCCTGAGTGTGAATACGTTTATAGCAAATTTTCAGTTTTGGGTGAACTATTCCTTTCACATGGCTGTCATTATACGTGCAATAGAGGGATAATAATTATTCAGTCATAAGTCCATTGCATTTTACAAGGTTATTATGAAGCTTACAGTTGTTACACTGATGATTATATTCACGTTATGCTTAGAAAATCAGTTTTGGCATCCAGCATCGTTCTGTAATTCTGATGTTGCTCCAGTGATGTCAGCTAGAGGGCGCAGTGTGGGTGAGAGAGAGTGTGTGTGATGTGTGTGCATGTTTTTCTATCCCGATGGGGACTTAAACCTGAATACACACCGACTCATGGGGACTCGTGTCACCGTGGGGACCTAAATTGAGGTCCCCATGGGGAAACAAGCTTATAAATCATACAGAATGAGTTTTTCTGAGAATGTAAAAATGCAGAAAGTTTGGTGTGAGCGGTAGGTTTAGGTGTAGAGTCGGTGTAGAGCGATAGAATATGCGGTTTGTACAGTATAACAACCATTACGCCTATGGAGAGTCCCCACAGGGAAAGTAAACCTGACGTGCGTGTGTGTGTGTGTGTGTGCGTGTGTTTTCCTTTGAAAAAGTTTCCCCAGAAATACTTCGCTATTTAATGCATTTTTCCTTACAAACTATATTATCAGCATAACAATTCGAGTAAATGTGTAAAAGGTATGGCATGATGCCATCCTT
>NW_015548223.1:485600-499536 GCF_001515605.1 Sinocyclocheilus anshuiensis | reverse complement strand
AATGTAGAGAATTTAAAATATATATATATTAACCTGACGTGCGTGTGTGTGTGTGTGTGTGTGCGCGCGCGCGCGTTGAATGGGTCGGATAAGTTCTGCTCCGCCCTCGCTGACAGTCAGCAGGTACACACACACACACGCACGCTAGCTCATACTCGCATTCACTCTCAACTTTAAACTTTCCCAGCGTTCCTGCTGGCTTCGGGACAGCGCGTGCGGATTCTACACTTGAAGTGATTGGATTTCTCGACATGGATCTGTGGAGATATAATCTGAGTCGAACAGGTTTGTGAAGTCTTAATTCATTTAGGAACATGGGAATGAGTGAAACGGCGCCCTCCTGACAGTGTTTTCGATCGCTCCCGCGAAGTTCTTGTTTTATCTGGATAATGTTTTTTTTCCCCCCGTCGCATTTTTTTCTTAACGTTGGACCGCATGGGAAACATTTCCAGGCGTTCACAGTGGGATTGTTTTACGTGTGTTTTCTACGGCTTGATCAGAGTGGAATAACTGAGACATTGTTGCATTGACGGATACGGTGATTCTGCTACAACCTGCTACATTCTGGAATGTTTGGAATCCTTTGAAGTGGACGCGGCGCACCGCACACTAATGGAGCCATTATGACGTCACGTTATCAATCACGACGCGCGGGATGCCACGGGGAAATCTGTAATATTGAAATGACCTTTAGGCGATCATATTAAACTCTTTTTGTGGTTTAAATCAATGCTCGCGCCAGGAGGCTGTCCGCTGTCAATCACTCTGTCAGTCATGTTCTGTCAGTGATACAGGCCAGTCACCAACTGAAGTTCCATTAAATTGTTAATAATATTTTTTCAAATCTCAACCCTGCTGAGCTTTAAAAAAAAAAGCACAAAAAAAAACCTACCCACTCTAAAAGCCACTGTTTTTTTTTGGACCGTTTCAGTGACCTCTAAGGATTTTCCTGTCTTTTATCTGAGCTCTGATTGGACGGATAGCTTTGTGGACAGTGCATCATGTATGGCCGGGGCCCGCCGCTGCAGCCAGGACAATGAGGGTTCCTGTGCGGCGATTGGCCGGGCTCTGGCCGTGGCTGCTCATGGCTGTCTTGCAGGTGGCGTTGGGCCACACGGGCCTGGAACTAGCCGCTGCTGTGGAGTCCGAACGCTCCGCACCCCGAGCCATGATCAAGGTGTCACTGCTGAAACAGGAGCCCACCAGCAGGCCAATCACCCTAGAAGGGGTGTTCGCCGGGGACAGCGCAGGCTATGCTGAAGGAAAACTGATGCAGGTAAGAGCTGGAAGATGTTTTCAGGTTTTTTTAGCCATGCATTGGACTGATGTTCTTTGTTGGCATCTTCTTGGAATTTTCCATTCTTTGTAGTGGAAAAAGGTTCTTTAGATTATTTAAAATGTTCTTTATACTGGGAAAAATGGTTCAAGAACTGTTCACTGAAAGGTTCTTGAAATGGAGGTTCTATTGCATTGCTGCGAAAACCCCTTTATAGAGTCAAGGTAACAACGCAGGATCTGTAAGGAAATACAGTTGTGTATCTCATGCATCTTTGCTCTTGGAGGCTTTAACTGGCAGACATTGGCATTAAAAAGTATTTGGACTCTTTTGACATTGTCTGAATGTCAGTGCATTAGATGTTAGATCAAAGCAAGTGTCATTTATTGTAAAGAAACCGCACAAGCGCACAATCACATTCATTTTTGACTATTTTTTGGCGCCACTGTAGATGTTTTGTCATATAGTACCAGAAAACAGTTCTTTGCATGATCATTTTGGTCTTGGAGGCTTTAACTGGCAGACAGTGACCCTAAAAAGTATTTGGACAACTGAGCAACACTTAAAACTGTTTGAAAGTCAATGCATTATTGTTAGATCAAAGCAAGTGGCACTTGTTCTAAAGAAACAGCACATGCATGCTCTTCTAACAAAACGGTTAACAAATTAAAAATGCAATAACTTTCTGTTTATTTTGGACTTTTCATTTAAATTTTTAGGCCATGATACAAGTCATGTAGTACCAGAAACACCAACAATTCTTTGCATGATTACTTTCGGTCGTGGAAGCTTTAACTTGCAGACAGTGAATGTAAAAAGTATTTGGACACCTAAAACTGTCAGAATGTCATTGCATTAGATATTAGATCAAAGAAAGTGTCATTTGTCACTCTTCTAACAAAACATTTGGCAGAATAAATGCAATCACATTCTGCTTATTTCAAACTATTATATATAATAATTTTGTGGCCACTATAGATGTTTTGTCACATAGTACCAGAAACGCCAGCAGCTCTTTGCATGATCAATAACAGAAGTCTATAGAGTTTGCTGATGGCATAGTGTACATGTTGTCGTCTTGCATGCAGAATCACTCACCTGGGAAGTCATCGAATGCATCTGTGTGAGTGCCAAGAACCGCCCGGGTCTTATTGGAGCTGATAGATTTGTGGTGTTGTAAACTGTTAGGTCTGTTCTCTGAGGCCATACTGCCAGATGTTCGGGCTTTGAAGGCTGCGAGTTCTGTGATTCTCTGCAAGAGCCATCCAGATCAAGCCAGAGGGGATGCACTAACTGTAAATGGATCTTGAAAGCCTTTATCCCTGTGGGAAAGAGTTATTGCATCATAAAAATAAACTAAATCCGATTTTTTGTTAGTGCAGTGCGTGTTTGTGATCAGCTTGATGAGGTTGCGTTTGAATTTGACAGCAGTTCACATTAAGAGATGATTGCTTCATTAGACACGGATGAAGAAAAGTGTTTCTGGAGATTTGTTTTATTGGCAAAATGCATTTAGCTTCTCTGTTCTGTTGTAGCTGCATTTTTGCTTTATCTTAAGAAAGTGTGAGCGGTGTGAGTGCAAAATGCGCTGTGTTGTGGGTGGTTGCTAAGGTGTTCTGAGTGGTTGCTAGGTGGTTTCTTACTGTTTCAAGTGAGGAAAGTCCACCCTCAAATCTCTGTGATATTCTGGTCTCTCTTCAGTGTAAGTCTGAGAGTTTATTTAGGCCGTTTTATCAAAATCACAAATGTTTTGAGGTGTTATTCATGCCGCCGGTAACTAGTATCTACATGCAAAGTGTAAATTATGAATGCAAGCCCATGCAAAAGAACATTGTGGGTTTGTAACTCAAAGGTTGAAAGTTCAAGCTCTGTAAAGGGTGTTTTGTGAACTGTGTCGAGTCGCTGAAGGTGGCAGTTGTATTTGAGCGAGTGCTTTGCATTGGTTAAGAAACATCCGCTGAGTAGAACTAATTATCAGAAAGATAATGCATGCACGTGTGTTTGATTTACAGAAGGGTATCAGTCTCTTGCTTATAGAGAGCGTGTCGAACAGACAGATGCTTTTTGTTGCAGTGCCAACCTGTTGAAACAGGCCTGGCTTGCTTTGGCGCATCGTCCTCCTGCATAATGTTCCCTTCCTCTAGGGGACAAAGTGATAGAAGCAGGTGGGGGTAGGGGGAAGTTTCTATCTTTTCTTCCCTCACTTTTTCCTTTGGCCAGCCCACATGAATTCAACATTACGGCTTTTATCTACTGCTGGGAAGAATGATATCCAATGATCTACTGTATAGCATGTTTGTATGCAGTGCATCAAATTATGGAGTGCACTAGGGCTGGACGAATTATGTCTCTATATTTTTTGGTCTTTTGACAATATTTGATATATAAATCTGGATATTTATATGTATTTGCTTTGAAATTGCTTGGGGTTTTTAATTGTATTTTTGCTATTTAGATTCAAAAGTGTTTAATATAAAAAGTTACATACAGTAAAAATCTAGTTAAAATGGTAATAAATGCATGTTTTCCACAATGTTTTACAACACATGACCACAAGGAAAAATACATCTAAAACTATATACTTTTAATCTTTTAATAAATATCTGGAAAATGTTATGTACTTGCTTTATGTGTGTGTGTGTGTGTATGTATATATATATATATATATTAGGGTTGGGCCGATAGACGATGCCATCGTTGAGCCGGCATCGAGCCCACCCCATTCCTGCTATTATACCTGGCATTGAAACTGGTATCGTGCTTTTGAATGCACGATCACTTTTAGTTTCACTTTCACTTTCGAGGTTCGCGATCGCACGTACTCTGTTTATACTATGGAGCGGCAGGACTTGCCACACATTTTACAAGATTATATGTTTGTCAGTGGTACTGAGGATCTGCAAATCATTCGCCATCGTCCTCAGTCATCTCTCCTTACTCTGTTTATTTGGTAAGTGAAATTATATGTACTGTAGGATGTAACAGGCAACCGTTACACCGTGTCTACACCGGACGCGACAGTTGTCTGGTCGCGCCGTGCCGCATCAGCTAAAGTCTGTCTACACTGGACGCAACAAAGCGACCATTGAAAATCATTTGAAATTTGTGTCAGCACGTCATAAATAGAACGCGGCAGCAGTTTACTGTCGGGGATTTGTCGTGTCGCGCCGCATCCAGTGTAGACAGCATCACTGATTATAATGAGTTCTATAGACTGATCTATATATAATAAATCTCTATTATAGATCAGTGGTTCTATAGTATTTTGTCGCGCTGCGCCACTCTTGTCCAGTGTAGACACGGTGTTAGGAATACATATATTGTCCATTGTTGCTATTTACATTAAAAATGTTTAATATAAAAAGTAACATATAGTGAAAATCTAGTTAAAATAATCAGGGCTTGCTTTCCCACCACATTTTTCACCAAATGAACAATACAATAATTTTGATATCTAGATTTTGTTTTTCTTAAACTGTATCTTTTTTTCTATGTTTTAATAAATATTGGAACATTTATATGTTTTTGCTTTTAAATAGTTTTTACATTAAAATACATAACAAATCTTGTTAAATTAATCAAGGCCCAATCATGTTTTTCACCAAATGAACACAAGGAAGAACATATTTTTCTTCTAAAACAATGTACATTTTTAAAACAATTAAATACAGTAAAACTCTCATTTTTAAATATCAAGGCCTGTTTTCCACAACATTTATCACCAAATGAAAAGAAGAATATTTACAATATTTTTCTAGACATTTTTTTCTAAAACTTTTTTCGATCTTTTAATAAATAAAAATTCTGCTTGTAGTGATGACACTACTAAAAGGTTAAAATCGAGTTCTGAATTAATTTCATACGTTTGAACTGATTCACGGAATCTAAAATCAGAGGAAAAATAGCTAAATTTGTCTAATGATGATCTTTTAGCCAAATGAAAAGTGCATTAAAATCATTATGATGTTCAGTGTTGCTTATTGTTATATTTCCAGTCAAATACATGGTGAAGGTTCAACATATATGTCACCTGGCCCTAAAGTCTATGGTTCATTTGCCTCCGTATTTAACTCCAGACTGAACGAAGTGAAGCAACAGCCTGCCTCTTTAGTTAAGTGTGCTGGATTAGTGCTTTTCCAGGCGTGTCTGCCTTCGCTGTCCTCGGGCGGCTCTGAATTCGCCACGTTGAGGATGACAGCCAGTTTTCATAACCACCAGTAATTACACATCTCCCATCCCATTTGATCTTCCTAAGCATGTTGTTTCTCCAGGCCACAGGTTGGCGAGCGGCGCTACCCAAATTTGACTGGCTTTTCTGGGCCGGACGGCGGATCACAGGCAGAGAAAAACAAGATCAGACATGATGATGGTGGAAATGTTTTATTTAAGGAGAAACGGCCTCTCGGCGCAGCCACTGGTCTTTAATGGATGCCGATCATACGTGCTCTGTTTATTTTGAATTATAAATGTGCAATTTGATTTGACACAAGTGGTACCTTTTGCTGTTTAAACCAGAAATATATTAGATTTTTATATATATATATATATATATCTCGTTCTAATATTCAAGTACAGACGTACTATTTGTATGTCAGTAAGACGTATGACATGATGTCTTTTTACCACACCAATTTTCTTTCATAACTATCCATATGCATAGTGTAAGCATAACAACTTTTCAAAAAACCACCAAAGACTTGTCTTTAGTGTTGTTTATGCCAACAAAGCAACACAGCGACCCCCAAAATGTATTTAAATATGGAATAAATATTATAAATTAGGAAGCTTGTTTCCCCCACAGGATAAAAACAAGGTTATTATGACTTTCTCACAAATCAGACTTTTTTCCCCACAACTCTGTTTGTATGAAAAAAAGGAGAGATATAAACTCAGAATTGCAAGATATTAACTCGCAATTGCAAGAAAAAAGGCTGAATTGTGAGAGAAAAAGTCGCAGCTAAGTTTTTCTAATTTTGTTTTGGTGAAACAAAACAGAATTGCGAGAGGAAAAAAGTCAGAATTGAGTTGACCCTTCGCCGGGAGTTTGATTGACAGGCGATCTGACCAATCATAACACAGAATCTGCTATTTTGTCCGATAAACAAACCAGACTGGAGAGTAGATTAATGTCGGTGGACTTCAACTTGAAAAATAGTGTGTATTGACATCTTTCTGCGGTTGAAACAAGATACCTTCTGATGTTCACTCATGTGTATTGTGTGCTATAACTAGTAAAGAGGAAGAGATGATCGGTTCATGTGCCGCTTGAACTGAGACGCTACAGTGGTCTGTCACCACACATTAAAGAGCCACAAAACGGCATTTATTGTTTGAATTTCTTAAAAAATTAACAAAATTAGAAAGCTGATACTTGCTTTGTCTCGTTTGTTGGCACGTTGTCAGTTTCCTCTTTGCTCCGCCATGTATTTTTCACTGCGTGAGAACATGGTGTGTGGCATGAGAGCGCCATGGCTGGTCGGATGTAGCAACGGTAACTAAGGGGGGGCAGGTCTTTGTGAAGGGTCAGTTGTGAGAAGTCGCAAATGCATTTTTAAAAATATTTTGTGGAAACAAAACCGAATTGCAAGGAAAAATGTCAGAATTGAGAGATAAAAAGTCGCAATTATCTTTTTTTTTTATTTCATTGCAGAAGCAAAACAGAATTGCCAGGAGGAAAACATTGGACTTGTGAGATAAAAAGTCACAAATTTTTTTTTTCATTGCAGAAATAAAACAGAATTACAAGAAAAGTCTGAATTGTGAGAAGTCACAATAATCTTTTTTATTTATTTATTTGTTATTATTTGGTGGAAACGGGCTTCCATATTTAAATGTCAGGATGTATTGCATTGCATTAAATAAAAAAAAAAAACATCAAAGCATTTATTGTAAAGAAGATGCACATGCACACTTAAGCAAAGCAAAAATGCAATGACACATTTGGACACTTCAGTCACGCTTATGTTTTGGGTGCATGGAGGCCAGTGTTGAGGGAAGAATTTATTTCCAAATGTTTGACTCCATGATTCTGAATCTAGCAGTGGCTGTGAGGGTCCAGTTTGAGCCTCTGGTGGGTCAATTAAACGATGCTAACCCATTTTAAAGAGTGTGCTTTCCTTCTAAGTCTATTAGATTAGTTTCTTCCTTCTTCCCTCCCCGTTTGTTTGGCGCTTCGTGGAGGAGAGGTTAGCTTAACCTTTGTAAACACTCACAAAGAGCGCTATCAGGTTATACTGAGCCCCTGACTGAAGCTACGGATCTAAGATCAGATCCTCTTACCTACAGTAGTGCTGGGTGAAATGGGTTCGGTAGAGATTTTGCTCTTCTGCTTATATTGCAGTAAATAAATCCATTCAAAAGTGAAAGAAATGAATGTGTTTATTCAGAAATGATGCATTAAACTGATCAAAAGTGACAGTAAAGACATTTATAAAGTTACAAACGATTTCTATTTCAAACAAATGCTGAACTTTTGAACTTTCTATTCATCTGTGAATAAAATGCATCACGGTTTCCACAAAAATATGAAGCAGCACAACTGTTTTCAGCATTGATAATAATCAGGAATGTTTCTTGAGCAGCAAATCAGCATATTAGAACGATTTCTGAAGATCATGTGACACTGAAGACTGGAGTAATGATGCTGAAAATTCAGCTTTGATCACAGGAATAAATTACATTTTACAATATATTCACATAGAAAACAGCTATTTTAAATCGCAACAATATTTCACACTTTTAAAGTTTTCACTGTATTTTCAAATAAATGCAGCCTTGCTGAGCAGAAGAGACTTCTTTTGAAAACAAAACAATCTTACAGACCCACAAAATTTTTATACTGTATATATGCATATGTTTTCATTCAGTTTTCAGCAAAAATAACTACTTATGATGTATGATCTGATCAAACCACCAGCCCAGCTCTCACCTAACCTTTACCATCATCAACTGATCTCGTGTGACCTCTACAGAAATGGCTTATTGGATTACGACGAGCGTGACCGCAGACGTTAGAATTAGCCGAGCAGGTGCACTCGACGTCTTGGCAGCCTCGTATCTATCGTGTAACTCTCCACTTTTCTTCTAAACAATCTCCTGTCCTGTCTGATCTCTCAGGAGGACGGATGATAGGGAGGCTGGGATGGATGCGTTAATGGAGTACGAGATCAAAGCGTTAGGTTGAAAACGTGAGTCTAGATGATTAAAAAGGAGCTTGTTTACTCTGCACTTCCGATAGGCCTCCCCTCCCCTCATTCAGATGGCTTTCCTGTCTATATTTCCCTCTTGGAAACTGATAACAGGCTGTCTGTCCGTCAGCCCGCCCCTCCTCTCGGCTCCCGACCTGTTGATGTTTGTCTTCCAGTCTGCAAATTGAAAGCTTTTGCTTTAGTCTCCTAATGTTGCTCTCATCTCTAAAAAATCTCTCGTGTCTCCTCTTGAGTTTCAGAAGAGATCTCAGCATAAACGCAAACATTTCTCATCGGGTTCTCCCAAGATCAAAGATCTGTTCTGACAAAAACTTGGTGTAGAAACAATTTTCACTCAGAAATAGGTAAACTTCACAATTAATTACAAAGATATGGAAAGTAAGGCACTGAATAAAATGTAAAAATTTGTAGTAGAAAAACTGAAAGAGTAATTTTCTTTCATTGAAATAAAACCGAATTAAAAAAATATTAGATGAAAAACGTAAAGCTCGAAAGTTGAAAAAGGTTTAGAAATGTGAACATTAGAAATGCTGCCTTGTCAACTAACTGAAATAAACAAGCTTATGTTGAGGTATTAACATTAATAAACACTAAAACAAATAAAAATCAATGAAAGTAAAATATAAAAAATATATAAAAATATTTAAAAAATTTAAAATAAATGATCACAACAATTACTAAAAGTTAAACTAAAATTAAAATGAAAACTGAAAATATAAAAATATTTTTTTAATATTTTTAATATTAATGGATTCGATAATAATATTTAAATAATATGTTTGTTTTTTTTTTATAAATTCTATAATAGTATATAAATAATACTAAAATGACACTGGGTCTGGGTTGCTGTCCACGTTAATTTGGTGTAAAAACAATTTTCACTCAGAAAGAAATTGCTGCATTTCACAATTAAATAAAACAAATATTAGATGAAAACCTTACAATGGGGGAAAAAAACTTTAGAAATATTGAAAATGTTTAGAAATGCAGCCTTGCCACTTAACTGAAAAGTTAGACAAGTAAACAAGTAAATGACTGAAACTAGAACTGAAATAAAAATCAATGAAATACATATATAGGAATAAAAATATTTAATAAAAATAAATTTGAAAAATATTTAAAAAATGACAACATCAACAAAATCACTAAAACCTAAACTAAAATTAAAAGGAAAACTGAAAATATAAAAATATTTATAATATTAATAAATTGTAAAATAGTGCCTAAATAAAATATAAATCATTTGTAATTTTACTATATTCAATAATAGTATATAAATAATAATAAAATAACAATGGATCTGGGTTGCTGTTCACATTAATTTGGTGTAGAAACAAATTTTCACTCAGAAATCAGTACATTTCACAATTAAAATGAACTGAAATAAAATAAAAATATTAGACGAAAAACTTAAATTTAAAAGAAATATAAAAAAATGTTTAGAAATGTTAAATTTAGAAATGCTGCCTTGCCAACTAACTGACAAGTTAGACAAGTTTAAGAAAACAAATAAATTACTGAAACTAAAAATTAAATAAAAAAAATCTATTAAAGATATATCAAAATAAAAATATTTGTAAAAGATGACAACATCACAACAAAATAAAAAAAATAAAATGAAAACTGAAATATGATTTTTTTTATATATTAATAAATTCTATAATAGTATCTGAATAATATAGAAATAATTTGTAATATTTCTAAATTCTATAATAGTATATAAATAATACTAAAATAACACTGAATCTAGGTTGCTGTCCACATTAATTTTAGCTTTTAATATGAGCTCTGTATACTTGTTATACATCAACTATTGACTCATTTTTGTTTCTTCTTATTTCTCCTCGGGAATTGTTGGAGAAGAAGTGTTTGAGTAAATGTCCTGAGCTTTTAAAGAGCAACATCTGAGCAATGACATTTCCTCTGCATAATATGAAAATGATCATTAGTTTGTTTAGTAACTAATTGTTTCAGGTCCTGATTTGCATTGTGAACACAGAACAATGCTGGAACAAAACTACCACACGTCTGGACTTTATAACAGTTACTTCAGTAATGTGAGTGAATGCAAACCACATTGCGTGTGCTTTCTGCAACATCATTCGCCCTAAAATTAGACCCTGTGAGTGCCAGCGTTAGCATTTGCTAACTGTGTCAGCGATTTGTAGGATGTTGTATTGAAGGCTAGCAGACGTTACAGGCTGTTGCAGTATATGATTGGGGTCACAGTACCATCGCTGCTGCTTGAATCAAAACGTGGGCCAATCAGATGACACGCTTTTATGGCCTACTAATAGCTTGTTGTTTCCTTTGTGTCATTGTGGAATTCTTGATGATTTGAATGAAGACGAGAGGAACAGGAAGGGACTCTGGATTTGTTTTTATGAAGCTGATTAAAGTGTGTGTCGTAGCATGTCCCGCGTTGAGATTTCACAAATGATTGGCCTGTGGTGGTTTTGAACTGTTAACTACCTGTAAAAGCCTGATTAATCCTCTGTTGACTCTTGTGTAAATCCATATTAAAACTCTATATGAACACTATAATCCCTCATTTAACTCTCTAATAGGCTTTTTACTAGAGATATGTACAGTTAACCATGGGGTTATATCTTTTTTAAACCTCCTGGTTAAAAGGATCGTCCTCGTGTAATTTCAAAACTGTATGACTTTTTAATATGTGGAACACAAAAGAAGATATTTGAAAGAATCTGCTGGTTTTGGGTTCAATTGACTTTCGTAGTATGTCAAAAAATTCTGTGGAAGTCAATGGGAACGGAAACTGTTTGTTTACCAACATTCTTCAAAATATCTTCTTTTGTGTTCCGCAGAAGAAAGAAACCCATAGAGGTTTGGAATGACATGAAGATGAGTAAACGATGACAGGATTGTCATTTTTGGGTGGACTGTCCCTTTAAGGACACCTTTAACGCTGGTTTAAGCAGTGTTTCACTTTTACATTTTGGTTTGCTTTATCCATTGGTTTTAAATCTTAACATGCTGTTGTTGTTTTATATTTGTTTAAACTTATTAACCAGATTTCACTGTGAAACATTTTTGCTGCAGTTAAATGAGCAATTAATGCATGAAATGCATCTTTCGGCTGTAGACGGGAGCTGTGAGCTCAGCGTTTCCATCAGCAGGTGTGTGTTGTCTGTTCCTTTACATATTTATCAGCGAGTCTTTGAATCGTTTACAGGGGGAATTTCCAATCACTAACACTTGGCTGTGATCTTTGTGAGGATTTTTCCTTATGCTTTTACAGTTTCCTTTTATGTTGTCTTCATGCAGCAACTCCAGTTGAGGTTGTAATGTGGCCGGTGTTCCCTTTTAATCGGTGATACTTTTTAAAGGAACACTGCACTATTTTTGAAAATAGACTCATTTTCCAACTCCCCTAGAGTTAAACAGTTGAATTTTACCGTTTTCGAATCCATTCAGCCGATCTCCGGGTCTGCTCAACTGTTTAACTCTAGGGGAGTTGGAAAATGAGCCTATTTTCAAAAATAGTGGAGTGTTCCTTTAAGAGGATGAATGCATGGAAAGGATGCTGCTTCTCTGAGTTTTATCGTGTTGACGGCGTGCTTTAGCTCACAGTCTGTCAGCGCGCTGAATACTCTCTGAGAAGATCCGTGTGTAAGTTCACATGCCGTCATCAAAGCAGCGCTTCTGTAACACATTCACCAGCTTCAACAGTAAATTTCACTCAATTACTGTCAGACAGTCAAACGTTTGGCTCGGAGCGGTGTTGCGGTTGTTGGTGAGAACTCTGCAATAAAAGATTATTGTTATTCAGCTTATTTGTTTCTTGGAAATATCGAAGGACTGCACTCAGCAACCTTTTATTTAGTGCTAATAAATGCATCCGATCGTGTCTGGTGGACGTGAAGATGCTAAACCAGCCTAATTATACAGGACTTCCTTAAGAACTTGACTTGACTGAAGGACAGTGAGCCAAAAATAAATATTGCATAATATTGTTGCAGTTATATTATTTTAAAATGTATTAAATTTACTACATTTTTAAATAATTACAAAATTAAATATATTTTACTTTTTTTTTTTTTTTTTATTAAACTCAATTATATTATTTTTTACATTTCAATGCAAAGATAAAAGAAAATAACGTTAAAATAAAATGAATGAATAAGCACATATGCATACATACATAAAAAATAGGGGAAAACATAACATCTGCATCTTCACATGCATCTTCGTATCTCATTCATTCCTTATTTACTTATTTGCTTACTTACTTACGGGATGGCGGCCAAATCAAAGCTCATCATGATTTGGTCACCTCTGGTTTATGCACTTATAGTTGCCTTCATTAACATTACAAATAAAAGTCTGAAGTTCACACTACTGTACCATTCAAAAGTTTTATTAATGGTTTTGAACGAAGTCTCTTCTGCTCACCAAGGCTATTGTTTTTGTTAAAAAATACAGTAAAACCTGTAATATTGTGCAATATTATCACAATTTCAAATAACCGTTTTCTATGGGAATATCTGTTCAAATGTAATTTATTTCTGTGATCAAAGCTGAATTTTTAGCATCATTACTCCAGTCTTCAGTGTCACATGATCTTCAGAAATCATTCTAATATGCTGATTTGCTGCTCAAGAAACATTTGATTATTACCAATGTTGAAAACTGAATATTTTTATTGAAACTGTTATCCATTTCTTTTCAAGATGAATAGAAAATGTATTTGAAAACATTTATTTGAAATATAAAACTCTTGTAACATTATAAATGTCATTAATGTACCCTTTGATCAATTTAATGCTAAATAAAAGTATTTAAAAATCTTACCGACCCCTAACTTTTGAACAGGAGTGTCTGTCCTGGTTTAGTTTAGCTAGGTAAGTGTGTGTGTGTGTGTGTGTGTGTGTGGTTGAAGTGGAGGGGATGCATGGCAAAGCTCTTAAAGTCACTGGGCCGCGGTCTCTTGTTTTAGTCATTAGAAGACAAAGGTATGCTGGGATGTATTTGTGTCTGTCAGTGGCATGTTATACAACACATTCCTCTGGAGTTTTCAGGCAAACAGTCTGTTAGAGCGGCTCCACCAGCCCTGCGTCGCATTACACACACCGTACACACACCGTACACACAGCAAACAGCAGCTAAACATGCTAATGGGCTTTTGTTTATCCCAGGGGTCCTATTATGCTCTTTTACAAAGTCTTGATGTTGTTTTGGGGGTGTACTAGAACAGGCTCTCATACTAGGTTGTTCGAAAAACACATTTTTCACATATTTTACATTATTACAACACCTCTCTCCCCAGTCTGGCATGAACGGCTCGAATAGTTCCTGTATCAAATGAAGGCCCGCCTTCTGAAATACGAAATGTGCTGTGATTGGTTAGCTGAGCCAGTGTGTGCTGTGATTGGTTAGCTGGGCCAGTGTGTGCTGTGATTGGTTAGCTGGGCCAGTGTGTGCTGTGATT
>NW_015548223.1:481275-485550 GCF_001515605.1 Sinocyclocheilus anshuiensis | reverse complement strand
GGAAATGTCATGCCCCTTACCATAGCCGCCTGCAAGCTTCAGTGTAAATATTGCATCAAAATCAAATCAATTTGAGCGCGATTTAAACCCGGATGATTGTAACCACTCTAAGTTAGTCTTGGGAAAGCTAGTATGTCTCCGACATAGTGATAACACTCGTTGTCTTCTCTAGTGCAGCTCAACCAGGTCTCGTCCCATTCGTCAGTATCTGTGATATCACAAATCCCGGAAAATATGCGTTGTAGTTTTTGAAAAGTGATTTCTGTTAAATAAAATATCTCCTTTTGAAGTGGACTTAGAGATTTGTAACTTTGCAGATCTTTTTTTTTATGCTCAAACAGCAACATTACAGACTAACTAAAGTTGAAAAAGTGAAAAAGCATAATAGGACCCCTTTAACTGTGGGGTCATGTGATCCCAGATGATCTTTTGTGTTTCACACTCTTTATACTTCAGTTATTCACACTGTATGCCTTTTGGCACCGCCATTTCAGCTTAGAAATGTGTGTAATCTTGAGTTAATTGTGGCTTAAATGAATCGTTCAGTCATTATTTGTCGTTCCAAACACATACGCTTTAATTTTTTCATGCATCTCTTTTTTTTTTTTCTTTCATACACGGTTCATATAGTGATCGTTTCTGTCAGGCTATAATAACAGACTAATTGAGAAGCGATTAGTCAGCAGAGAAGGCTTAATACCTCATTTCTGTTTCTATTGTTTAGACTTTTATTTGCTGCTAGGAAGGATTATTTCGTGTACTATCTATTTCGGTTTTTCTACTTTCGTTTTCGTTTGTATTTTGTGCATGACAGCATCCGTCATCATTCACTTGGATGAAATTACATTATATGTATGTGTTCCACAGATAAAGACAGACAGTTTGGGGTGAATGAATCATTTTTAATGTACAATTGAACTATTCCTTTAAATATTTTCATGTAGACTACCTTTCAAAAGTTAAGATTTTTTAGTGTTTTTCAAAGAAGTCTCTTCTACTCACTCACCAAGGTCACATTTATTTGAACAAAAATAGTCAAATTTTTACATTTTTACAATTTTAAATATTTTTACAGTTTAAATATCTGTTAAACTGTAATTTATTTCTGTGATCAAATCTGAATTTTCAGCATCATTACTCCAGTCTTCAGTGTCACATGATCTTCAGAAATCATTCTAATATGCTGCTCAAGAAACATTTCTGATTATTATCAATGTTGAAAACGGTTAATATTTTTGTGGAAACAGTAATACATTGTTTTCAGGGCTTTTTGATAAATAGAAAGTTTAAAAACCGCATTTATTTGAAATAGAAATCTTTTGTAACATTATAAATATCTTTACTGTCACTTTTGATCAATTTGATGCATCCTTTCTGAATAAATATATACATTTCTTTCCAAGAAAAAAAAACAAATGTTTTTAATGGTGGTGTACACTGTAAAAAAAAAAAAAGACCAATACGGTGAAAAACTGTATTGGACATTACGTGTATTGGACATTAATTTTACGGTAGTATACCGTTTTTTTTAAGTGAAAAAGACTGTATAATTTACAATGAATAAGCAATTCCCTACGTTACATTTCAAATTTTATGTTTTTTTTGTTGAAATAACTGTTTCTTCTTATTTTTTTCTTATCAGTTTTGTATATTAGGGTTCTGTGTTACACCTAATGTTGTTAAATGAATGTTTATTGCATTATTTTAGTTTCATGTGTGCTACCATGATGGTGTTTAGTGTTTGTGTGAATGACACTGTGCACCTTCTATATATGTTATTATTTAAAAGCTGCTTGTGATGGGCTTTGGTTCATCATGTGACTTTCTCATCACCGCCTGCATTTGGTGGTTATCAGTGTATTACAAAGCTACAAAACAGATTTCAGTACTTCAATAGGTTGGTATATTAACATTATATCAGTTAATGAAATTACGGTATTTAACTGTAAATTTAAGTTAAAACCGTAAAACCTAAAACGTAAAACCACAGCTGCCGGTTTTTTACCGTAAATTTTATGGAATTTTTTTACAGCGTACATAAGCAATATTTTGCAGTGGAGCCCAATATTAGAATCGTCTGCATGTGATATTTCATTCACCGTCCCACAAGGCCTTGTTTTCCACAGTCAGGCCTTTGGTTGAGTCCGCCTGAGATCTCTGGAGTTCATCGCCATGTGTCCAGTAGTGCTTCAGGATCTCTGACTGTA
This sequence comes from Sinocyclocheilus anshuiensis, assembly GCF_001515605.1. Classification (NCBI taxonomy): domain Eukaryota; kingdom Metazoa; phylum Chordata; class Actinopteri; order Cypriniformes; family Cyprinidae; genus Sinocyclocheilus; species Sinocyclocheilus anshuiensis. The sequence continues at coordinate 483,343 of NW_015548223.1, read as the reverse complement.
ATGAATGATAATTGTCAGTCTGCAGCTCAGCAGATGAGATTCAGATGTGGGCCGTTGGGTTTTTATTGGTTCGGTCTGTGGGTGGAGATCAGGATCTGCGCTCGGAGATATGAACATCATCTGAATGTCAAAGGGGAATTGATTTCTGACACACAGCGTCTGTTCTCCCTCCGCTTGAGGTTTTGTGTGGATTTCTGCTGGGAAAAATCATATTCTCAGAGCTTGCGTCATATAATAGTGTGTGTTCCTTTTGTATATGTCACAAGGTCAGTGTGTTTGTGTATGTCTATAAGCGTAACAACTGCTTTGATCATGACCTGCTAATGTGCTCTGTGATTAATGCTTTTATTAATAACTTGCATCGTTGGCTTCCTCTTATGGACGTGTTTTTCTGTGTGCAGTCGGAGGACTTTGTAAACAATGTGGCTTTTTCATTAGAATACATCAAACATAGAGGACCGACACAGGAAGGCTGAGATTAATAAAGAAAATACAGGCAAATAGAGCTACTGCAGTCAGTTTCTATACACATTTATAATGTTACAAACGGTTTCTATTTCAAATAACCTTCTATTTATCCTGAAAAGAAATGTATCAAAAATTGAAGCAGCACAACTGTTTTCAACTTTGATAATAATCAGAAATGTTTCTTGAGCAGCAAATCAGCATATTATAATGATTTCTGAAGATCATGTGACTGAAGACTGGAGTAATGATGCTGAAAATTCAGCTTTGCATCACAGGAATAAATTACATTCTACAATATATTACAACAGAAATCAGTTATTTGAAATTGTAATAATATTTCATAATTTTACCGTTTTTACTGTGTGTTTGATCAAATAAATGCAGCCTTGGTGAGCAGAAGAGACTTCTTTCAAAAACATAAAAAAAAAAAAAAATACTGATACCAAACTTTTCAACAGTATTGGGATATTTTTGTGACTGAATCTTTTAAATGATCATTGCATGTGCATATAGAATAATAATAATGTAGCGATGACTATACCTTGCAGCTGTAAAGCTGTTTGGATATTAGCGATTTTTGTGAAAAGCAAGCCGTATTCTAGTTGATGAGATGTTAGTAAACCTCTGTTGTCAGTGGCGCCGTGTTGTTTACGCTCTTCAAGCTGTTGTTTCTCTGGATCTAATGTATGGCTTTAGCCGAGAGCGTGAGGTCAAGGTTTGGCTGCTTGGTTAGTTAGCTGGTAGAGCTACACTGCACCACTCTGCTGCCAAAAAGCATATTTCCCCATTGATGTCCTGACTAAATAGTTTTTTTTTTTTTTTTGCAAGCAGCATATAAATCTTATTATAGTGGATGTTTTAGCAGGAAGTTTTTTGTAGAGTCTCTTAAAAATGGCTTTATATTTGCTCTGTTTGTGGTCTTTGACATCATGGTTCAGTAGTGGAGGATTAGTCATCGCTTACACTTTACAGTAAGCTTCCATTGGTTTACATTACAAACTTAACAATCAATATTTCTTTGTCATTTTACATTGATCTTATTTTTTAAAATTAAGATCAATGTAATTTTATTTTGCACTGTTTTAATTGTACGCAGCAGTGCTGCGATTACTTTGGCTGTACGAATGTACAGATATTTGTCATGCCAATATTTGTCATGAAATCTACTTCTAAAACATTTATTAATCGTAGTTAATGTTAATTTTAACGTTTACTGATACATTATTAAAATCAAAATTTGTAATATTTACTGTAATATCTGTAATATTTAAGGACTAACATGAACTAACAATGAAAAGTTGTTTTTGTTAACCAATTTTAACAAAGATTAATAAATACTGTAAAAAATTTTAATTGTAAATAATGTTAATGCATTAACTAACATTAACTGAGACTTTACATTTCCAAACATATTAACAGATATAACTTTTAATTTTGAAAATATTTTATTTTAAAAATGAAAATATTAATATTATTTTATTTTTAAAATAATATTTTATTGTTAGTTGATGTTAACTAATATATTTAATAAATGAGGCCTTATTGTGAAGTTACAGTATTATTTAATGAACATGAATTCATTTTTTTTTTTTTTTTATTA
>NW_015548223.1:461814-481082 GCF_001515605.1 Sinocyclocheilus anshuiensis | reverse complement strand
ATTGTAGATAGAGTGTCAATGGTCCATTTGAGAGATAGGTGGCGGTAATGCACTTATAAGTCTGCGATCCGCCATAAAGCAAGAAGAAGAAGAAGACGCGTCACGCGCAGGCTGTTGAACACTCTCAGGATGCGCTCTGGACGCGCTCTGGACAGTTCGGACATTGCGATGAAAAGCAGATAAACAACACATTTTCATTTTTGGGTGAACTATCCCTTTAATACATTAACTAATGGAACCTTATTGTAAAGTGTTATTGTATTATTTAATGGACCTGAGAGAACATGAATTGATTTTTGATGCTTTTTTTTTAATTAATGTTAATAAAAATGAATAAATACAGTAACAAAAATATTAGTTAAAGCCCATTAGCGAGTTAAAGCTCATGATTAGTTAATGCATTAACCAATGTTAACTAATAGGACCTTATAATCAGGACTGAATGTTTATAAACATCTCAACATGCAGATTCGTGCATAATTGCAGTGCATGCATCTCTCTTCAGTTATTATGTTTTGTTGAGGAAAGCAGAGGTCAGAAGGTTACTGCTGTGTGAGAGAAAAGTCCCCTTCGTAACTTAATTTCAGTTTTAATGCAGTTTTAGCTGTGTGTCACGGACATTTATGTAAAATTGAGGGATATACGTGATCATTTCCTAACCTCCATTACTCCACATCAAAGAGGCTCAGATCTCAAACAAAAGCCATATTGTGCACGCAGATCCTGACAGAAAACACTTCATGGGTCTCAGAATCACATGCTCTCCGTACAGCCGGCCAAGAGCGGCGCGGTGTCCCGCTGCTGACCTCTCCTCACGCTTTTTCTCCCCGGACGAGACCTCAGAGCCGACTGTCGAAGGGTTTGTGCCAACTAGGGCTGGGTTTTGACACAAATGTCACGATTCGATTCGATTCTCATTCACAAGCTTGCGATTCGATGCGATTACCAATTCGGTTCGATTCGATTCAGTATCGATTATTTTGGATATATATAAGGTACAGTACATACCAAATTTTCTCAAGGAAAAAAATCTCTCAACTAATGCTGTAAAATATAGATGAGAGTCAGTTGGTACTACATAACTATAATATTGAAGGTTAAAATTGACTGATTTGTTAAAATTACACTTAATGAAGTTTTTAAAATAATAAAGTTACAATTACACCAAATTTTTTTTTCTGAGGTAAATGTGACATTACATGAATTGTTTACAAGCCGTTATATTGACGTCTTTGCGCGACTGAAACACTGAGAGATTACATGAGACAGGATACGGATTGTAAAGTTGTACACTTTCTTTTAACTTACCTTCGGATGTTTAGTCATGTTTATTTTGTGCTGAAACTGGTATTAATGTGGAGGAGATGATTAGTTCACGCGCGCCTCGCGCTGCCGCGTCTGTTGAGCTGCGATCTGTCACTCCACATTAAACAGCGCCAAAACGGCATATATTGTTTGAATACTGCAATACAATGGACAGAATTTGAAATCTGAGACTTTTTCATATTAAAAGTACCAACGCACAATGCGTATTGCGATATATTGGATGGGAAGTGCCCTTCAACGTTCGGTCCATTAACTGAAAACAGGCTACACTTGGGATTTAAGAATCGATATCGCTCCGTAAAAATGAGAATCGATTAATATCGAGATATCTATATTTTTTTACCCAGCCCTAGTGCCAACCCTGCCTTTCCCAAACACTCCTACTGAGTCCACGCAGCCATCCGTCAAAGCACTTTTCCAAGTGACCTCTGTGGTGCTTTTGCTGACGCTTCAGCGAATAACATCAGTTTGATGCAGGATTTGCTGGTAGACCCGTCACAGCTCGTGTTCATTTAGTATCATTAATATTATTATTATTATTATCGTTTATTTTTGTATATTTTAATTGATTTATTTTTATTTTATTTTCCATTTTCTTTTTAATATTTAGTTTTTAATTTGTTACATTTTCTTTTTTAATTTTAGTAATGTAGTTTTAATACTTTTGTGGGTGTTTCTATCTTTTTTTTATTAGCTTTTTAATGTCTATGTATATTTTTTAAAATTTCAGGTTTAGTTATTTTAGCACAAGTTAAACTAAATGAAAATAAGAAATGTTGACTTGGCAACTGGCTGAAATTGTATTTATTTATTTTTATTTATTTTTTTCAGTTAAAATGCAAAACGTTTTCTTTTTATGGTTTCCATTTTAGTTTTTTTTTCCCCCAGTTTGAATTATTTGAGCACAAGTTAAACTAAATAAATGAGAAATGTTTCCTTGGCAACTAGCTGAAATATTTTTTTATTTTATTTTATTTAAGTTAAAACGTAATTTATTATGGTTTTTGTTTTAGTTAGCAATTTTTTTAATTAATTATTGTTTTAGTTTTAGTACAACTTAAACTAAATGAAAATGGAAAATGTTGCCTGGGCATTTATTTTATTTCAGTGAAAATATCAAATGTTTATTTTTTTATGGTTTTAGTTTTTTTTTTTTAAACAATAAAAACCCTGATGTGCAGTTTTATTTATGCTGCAGCCAGACGTTTCACTTTAAAGTCAAGCCAGAAAAGCAGCTTATTCTGGCCAAGAACTGCCCATTTCGGTAACATTTTACAATAAAGTTCATTAGTTAACATTAGTTAACATGAACAATACTTCTACAGCATTTATTAATCTTAGCTAATGTTAATTTCAACATTTACTAATTCATTATTAAAATCAAAAGCTGTGCTTGTTAACATTAGTTAATGCACTGTGAATTAACATGAACTAGCAATAAACGACTGTATTTTCATTAACTAACATTAACAAAGATGAATAAATACTGTAATAAATGTACTGCTCATTGCTTGTTCATGTTAGCTAATACATTAACTAATGTAACCTCATTGTAAAGTGTTACCCCCATTTCAACAGGAAGTGATGTTTGATCAATTTACAATCCGGTTAATCAGTTAAATTCCATTTTGCATCCTAATTAAGGGCTTGTTTGTCTGAAATTCTTCAAATTGTGGCAGAACGGTCTCCGTGGATTGTTGTACAGAAAAAATATAGAAAATGCATGAAGACTTTGTATTTTTTGGTTCATAAAAAATAATAATCTAGACATGAACACTAGAACACGTGAACACTTCATGCTTTTTTACTAAATGAACACAAAAGGAACATTTAGGTGTTATAGGCATCACCATACTTATATAAAGTTATGAAATATCAATTCACTAAATATACAAAAAGTGCAATCTTCCTTACTTACATGATATGCACAATATTCCCCAAATTTTGCATCATCAGCAGAATTATCTATACTTTTTGATGTTATCACCCATACTAGCAATTAGAATATAATGAACTTTATTACTTACTATAAGAATTATAAACGGTGCCAAGTCAACCAACCCTGTTATCATCTGTTTTGTTATTTTTTTATGTTTTGTTTTGTTTTATGTTTTTTATTTTATTTGATTTAACTCTTGTAATTTGGTAGTTTTATAATGTTTTTATGCTGTGAACCTGACAAAAAAAGCTTATAGATCTTCCTCAGAAGCTCTTTGTGTAGATATTTGTTTTTTGTTTTTTCAATTGTACATTTTTCCCCCCCTGAACTGATAGAAACCAGTGCATTTGATAGTTGCATGAATCCAATCAATCAGATCAGATGTGCTGATTTCAAGACGCCTCTTGTCATTTGTGTGTGCGTGAGACTGTAGGTGTTTCTGTCTAGCGTTTGCTGTCTCATCGGCTGAAGAGGCTGTTTTCACACTCTTTCAGACAGCTCAGGAAAATATGTGTGGGTTCTGGTTTTTCCCTGCGTTATTGACTTTGTGAGCTGCTTTTATCATGAGCAGGAATCCTCAGAGAGAGCGACGTGTCATTTCACTCATGTGCTTGAGAGGAGCAGACAAGCTGTGTAAATCAGTGCTTTTAGCGTGTTGTTAGCAGATTTTTGTTAGCGGATCCTTTTCCACGATGTCGCATCGTCGTGATTTATCACCTCCAATGAATTTAGTGCATCAGTTCCTGAGCATTTAGTTGAAGGTCTAGTGAAGTCATTAAAAGAATTATTTAACGGTTTCATGGTTTTAAGGCGTTTTTCAGTGGTGTGGATTTTTGACATGCCATCTTAAGGAATAGTTCACCCAAAATCTAAATATCCACTGTTTACTCATCTTCAAGTCATTCAATACACATGACCATAGATATGAAACTCTTTATTTTATTTTATTTTATTTTTTTATTTTTTTTAACCCATAACCATTCATATGAAAATCATCCATTTTTATTATTTTGTTTTATTTAACAAACCCATAACCATGCAGGTACATATAAAACTGATCCAGTTCACATCCTGAGTTTCACACGGACAAGGAAAATGAAGGAGTTGCATCTGTGCAGTGCATCAAGAATAGAAATGGCTGTTCTAGTGTAGAAGACTTTATTGATTATAATGTGAGCATTATATGTGAATGTGAGTTTTGATGCACAACATGCCGCTTGCATGCAGTCTAGACACTGTTATAATGTTGAGGACAGTTTAAAGTGATTTCATGTTTTACAATGCCATGCATACTTTTAGTTTTTTACCTATTTGCATTTTTAATGCCACATGTCCATCATTTTGTGCTGTTTTCATGAAGCTTATTCTAAAGCATCTGCACAGTATTTGTACTGTAGTGCAACACTGCATCACCTCAGTGGTGACTGTCTGATGTTTTTGCATGCTTTCATATTGCACTGTACACCAGTTTTTGCAGCACTGTCCCGTTTGATTTTGTTAGTTCGGTCTTGTTTCGGTGTGGGTCTTTAAGTCCATTGTGCCGGGCCTGACTGGCCGCAGTGACTGACTGCACAAAGAGCACTTCACAGAGCCTGTGAAACGTGCAGCTGTTTTGGCAAAGAGGGCCAGCCGCAGTTTTTATCTGTGACTGTAACTGGCTTTCTTTCAGTCTCTTCCACATCACGGCCTCGCTTGCATCAGCGTAAGTGAGCTTCAGAGTCGCTCTGCACTTTGAAACCGCACACACGCACTCAGAATGAGTGGGAACAGCTCTGGCTTTAATTAAGGCAGATATTTAAAGCAACGGAGGATGAGAATGCAAAGAGGTTCGCTCGAAGTGAGCTCATGAAAACAGCTCCAGGTCATATTACACCTAAATATTCATTACACTTATAATAATTAATTTAATTTAATTTCATTTGAGCAAACCCATAACCCTACATATGAAATTATTTTATTTTTATATAATTTTTTTTTAATTTCATTTTATTCTCTGAATGCATATAATAGACGGTAATGTAAACAATTCATTTACTTTTTTTTTAAACTTTATAATATTTAATCAAAATGTCAATTTTTTTTTTTTTTTTTTAAAAAGCCTATAATCCTAAGTATGGAACTATTTTATTTTATTTTTATTTACATTTAAAACAAAAAAAAATTTATGATTTGAGCAAACCCATAACCTTATGTTTGAACATTATCCAGTTAGTTTTTATTTAATTTTATTCAATTTTATTTTAACAAACCCATAACCCTACATACTGTATGAAACTGTTTTTTATTTTTATTTTTATTTTTTATTATTATTTGAACAAACCCCTAACCCCACATATTTTATTTCATTTATTTCATTAAAGGTAGTACATTTTCATGAAAATGTCACAATGCAAAAAACTTAAACATGCAAAAAAAAAAAAAAAATGCAGTTTTATTTTGGGCTGGAATTTGATCAGCGTGTTCTTGAGTGGTTTGGTGAGATTGATATTGCTCTCTCTGGTGTGTTAATGGAGTCTGTTTGTGTGCCACAGTCTTTCCTGTTAGTGTTTGTTGAGCTGGTTTCCCTTCAGATAATGGCATGTCTCCCAGAAGACCTTGGACTGTCTGGAACGCTGTGCAGCACATATGGCCTCAACGGGACGGCGCTGCATTCCTTACACACGTGCACACCAACACCAGCTTACAGCCGTTCACTCACGCATCCATTATTAAACCCACATCTAATAATATTATAGAGAATTCTATATTAATGCATTAACGGCCTACAGTTCATGAGGCTAAGTCAAACTAACTCAGGGTCTTAGTCAGGGTTAGTGATTTAAATACGTATGAAACTCATCGATTTTTATTTTATTAACGTTTGAACCTTATCCAGTTTATTTTTGTTTTATTTTAATTATTTATTATTTTATAATCGAATGATTTATTTTATTTTAATTGCATGATTTATAATTAATATTTCATTGCGATGCATTTCATTGGAATTCATTTCGTTGCATTGCGTTGTTGCGTTGCATTGCAACAAACCCATAACCCAACGTTGAAACTCATCCAGTGCTGTTTGTGCTACAGACATGAACGGTTCCTCAAATGATTCCACCCTAGCAACCATCCAGAACACCTTAGCGACCACTTGTACATTTCTACCATTTTCTTAAAGCAATAAGCCGAAGGGGGGCATGCGTAACAGTGATTTTTACCAAAGTTAAAGGACTTTTAGACACTCCATGTCACTTTAAGTAGGCATAAAAATGAACCCTATGTGTTTTATGAATGCATATTATAGATCTTATTATGAGAAATGTATATTTGTGTGCGATTCATTCTTGCAAAGTGATTGGAATGTAAATTAAAATGAAACCGACTTCTCTCTGGTGACGTATGCAAAACCTACGCAGGATCTCTCGCATTTATCCATAAAATCTCTGTAACAGCCTCTGATCTGAAACTCTTATTGTGAGAGAAAAGCGTTGAGGTTTTACTGTGCTGATACTGAGGCTCTCGGCAGGCCTGTGCAGGTGTGAGAAACCCCTCAGCTTTGCTTTTGGCTTTTTTACTGGTTTTTATGTTGTCTTTTTTTTTTTATCAGAATCATCTTGTTGCCTGAAGCCCTAATAAAAGCTGCTTCCCTGTCCCGATCCGCTGTCGTGTCAGAGGCGGGAGCAGCTCAGCGGATCACGCTAATGATGAAAAAGTCATCTTTTGATGTGAACATTCCACGGCTTTTGTTATATTAATGCGGGGGCTCGATTAGTGTTGAGTAGCGCTGGATTTCGCATTCCTTCCATTCAACGCACGTTCGCAGACTGACGTGTGTTCGGACATTGACGAGTTCGGTGTGTGTGTGTGTGTGTGTGAGGGGGAGTCGGAGGGGGGAGGTCAGGAAGCACATTTGTATGCATTTCCTCTCATAACAGGAAGTGCCTGACAGCTTCCCCTTCACAATGGCTTCGCTTCTGCTTCCCGCCTCCAGTGCATTTTTCCCCTGGGGAGTTCCTCTAGAGGACAGAGACAGGGGGATGAATGTCCGCCCGCCATCCATCCAGCTGCCATCCATCTTATTTTCTGTAGTGATGGTGAAGAATGGATGGTAGAATAGAGTTCTGATTTACTGAACAGGTTGTTTCCATGTTTGTAGTCATTTAGCAGACACTTAATATCCAGAGCAACTTACAATATGCCTACCTCGAGTAACATGCTCAAAATCTCAATATTTTGTATTTAGTGTTATTTTATATATTTTATTTTATATTATTTTAATAATTTTTTTATTTCATTTTATATTTTTTCTTTATTATTGTTATTTTATTTTCATATTTTTTATAATATTTTATTTAATTGTTTTATTTTTATATTTTATTGTTTTAATTTATTTTATATATATATTTGAGTATGGGACACCATACTTGGCCACACGTCACATCCTTTCATTTTTTTCATTTTTCATATTTAATTTAATTTTATGTTATGTAATTTTATTTTTATTTATTTATTTGTCACTTGCTTTATAATCCCAAATAAAAATGGGATTAAAATCCAGTTATTTATTTTAATTTAATTTAACTTTTTGGGCTGCTGCTGTTTTTTGCCACATCCCACCCTGACTTTAACTAAATCTTTTTTTTTTTTTTATTGGGTTTAATTAATTTAGGTTTATAATGTTTTTAATTGCTAATTGTTCAATTAAATCGAATACTTTCGTTTGTTCTGTCGAATTCATTGTAACTTCACGTGATTGTTTATTTTTTGCGGCCTTCTGGTTACAAGGCCTGAGCTTATAGTGTGATTATATATATATATTTTATTGTTTATGCCCTCCATTCACTTTGACCATCATGTCTGGTCGACAAATCAGGGTTTTTCAGTGGCTGAGCAGTTGAATTTTCATTTTTAAGCGTGTGTATTTACCGTATCGATCATTTTGCTTCATAAAGGGCCGTTCGCTCAGAACACGCTTCGTAATCTGCAGAAGTTTCCCAAACGCTGCTTTCTTGTGCTTAAACTCCAGAGCTCTATGTTTGTTGTCATGCGTTTGTAGATTAGTCACCGATGCGTAGTTTGAGTCATGTTAGGAAAGCGCTCTCGGGAACAATAGACACACATTTGGCTGTAGTGTGGGTGAGCATGTAGTTGTGTCTTTGAACACTGATTTAACGCATCAATCAGTCAGTCAGTCATAAAGAACCTCCGGGGAAAACCCTTCCTGGAATCGTGCTCTATCTGCTCTCCGCTGCATTCTGCCTTCTCATTGGCCGCCTTCCAATCACCTTCAGAGCTTCTTATTGGCCGAAGCCGTGGCTTTATCTCTTTGATCGGTCTCAATTTCCTGTCGCTATTGCAGAGCCTGTTTTCATGCAAACGTAGCAGAGCCTATCGCTTTAATCTGTGACCTGGAGAAATAATTCGCTCTGAATGTGAAATCATGAGCTCAAATAGACGCATGTGTCGCCAGAGGAACAGGAACAGTTTTACAGCCTGACCCGGAGAATCACCGGGGAAGTTGGAGGTTTGCGTTGGTGTTAGCGATGCAGTTCTACTCAACATGACGCTACAAATGCAGTTCAAACCTCAGGGAAAACACAAACTGATCAAATGCACACCTTGAATGTACTTAAAGCTGCTTAGTGAGTGTAGATATAAATATAAGCAAATATAAATATTCATAGTTGTTTTTTTTATTTCATATTTTTATTCATTTATTTAAATATAAATATTTTTATTTGTAAATATAAATATTTATTTATTTGTAGTCATTTAGCAGACACTTAATATCCAGAGCAACTTACAATATGCCTACCTCGAGTAACATGCTCAAAATCTCAATATTTTGTATTTAGTGTTATTTTATATATTTTATTTTATATTATTTTAATAATTTTTTTATTTCATTTTATATTTTTTCTTTATTATTGTTATTTTATTTTCATATTTTTTATAATATTTTATTTAATTGTTTTATTTTTATATTTTATTGTTTTAATTTATTTTATATATATATATTTTTTTTTTTCATATTTAATGTTTTACTTTATTTTTATATTATTTGAGTATGGGACACCATACTTGGCCACACGTCACATCCTTTCATTTTTTTCATTTTTCATATTTAATTTAATTTTATGTTATGTAATTTTATTTTTATTTATTTATTTGTCACTTGCTTTATAATCCCAAATAAAAATGGGATTAAAATCCAGTTATTTATTTTAATTTAATTTAACTTTTTGGGCTGCTGCTGTTTTTTGCCACATCCCACCCTGACTTTAACTAAATCTTTTTTTTTTTTCATTGGCTGAAGCCAATACGGTGTATAAAATAGTTGCATTATTTTGCACAACATTTACTCAGAATTCACAAAAAATGTGACTATTGTCCATTGGCAAACCTGTCATTACATTTTTGGCATTGACACAAAAGACGCACAAACACTTTTGTCAACTAGCAGACACAGTTGTGCAGATGATCTGAAAATGATTGGATCGAAAGAATATTGGACGGTTATACTTTCATTTTTTTAGTACCGACTTGGTACCGAAATACCGGGTCTTTTGACAACACTAATCAGTCCATCAAACTCTCTTCATGGCACAGACAAAAGCATAAAACTAGGTTGCGGTGCATGTAAGCCTGAGATGGCTGCAGATTTTTAATTATTTTTCGCAGAAGCGAATGAATGGCAGATTGTGCATGATATAAGTCTCCACGCTGGCTTTCTTTCTCTGTGTTTGCAGACTGTTAACTATTACCAAGCCAGGTGTGTTTTGGCCGAATTTTTTATTATTTATTTATATGTATGCATTTAAACAAATATAAGTAAATATAAAAATATAAATATCATCTTTATATATATATTTTTTTTTATGTATTTTTTATTTTTAGTCTTTTAAATGTTTATATATTTGATCATTTATTTAAATAGAAATTAAGAAAGTAAGAATATGCATGCTAAATATGAATAAATATGTATTTTTATGTATATGTATTTATTAAATATAAATCTAGGTAGATACAATTATGAATATTTAGATGAATATTTATGAGTAATTATGAAAAGTTAGTGTCTTCATCAGGGTTTTTGCACTCATATCACTGTAGCATCTCATTGACCTTGGCATTCACTGGTTTGTTTTTCCTGGTCAGCATGAATGTGAATCTGCTCTATAATGCGTCTGAAGTGCCAGCTGCAACGCGCCTTTGTTACATGCTGGTAAACGGATACCGTGTCGAAGAACGCTTTGAGGAGACATTGTTTAACCATCTGCCTTTTGTCCTGCGCAGAGCTGCTGCTTTCATACGGGATTGATTGCAGTGCCAGCAAATGTGCTATTTTTAGTCAGTATCTGTAAAGTAATGTAAATAAAGTAAAATAATATCTTGTTTTCCAGGATTTCACTTTGACTTTTATTATGCTACTTCACCTTTCTTTGAAATATATCTAGTTTTAAGCATGTTTAGAAATATTTATTGTAGAACAATACAAATATTATTTTATTATAATATAAAAAACTTGTGTAGTGTATTAAAGATTAGAATTTTCAACTTTGTAGGTCTGCACAATATTTGAAAAATTTGATATTGTGCTGTTTTGAGATGATTTTAATAGTTTCATTTAGAAATAATTAATAATTTTAGAATGATTGTGGTTATTTTGTTGGGAGTAAATTTGCATAGAAAATAAAAAATAAATTTTTAACCAAGCCAGGTGTGTTTTGGCCGAATCCCAAACTGTTACACACACACACACACACACACACACACGAGCGAATATCAAAAGACTTGCATTACGGCCTGGAGATTAAGCTCCAAAAACTGCTGCGCCTCCATCTTCCTCATTCACCTACTTCCATATTGACGCTTATTTACATCTAATATTGTCATAAGTTCATAAACGCACTTAGATATTGCTTGCACTCTCTGGTTATTAATGGATAGCTGATCAAAGACCCATACGCTGCCAGCACAAGTTTAATCTGTTTACTTGGCCTAATATATTTGACATTTACTTCAGCCAAACAGTTATGCATTAATTCTCCGTTCCCTCCTTTTCGTGACGTCCCCTGAGCACTGAGCTTACAGTACACTTGCTTGGAGTAACATGCTCAAAGCCACAGTGGTGCGTACTTTTTTCATTTCTTTTTTTTCTTTTTTTATATTTGATTTTAGTTTTTAATATCTAATTTTTTTATTGTTACATTTAATGTAATTTTTATATTTTCATATGTAATTTTAGTCATTTTTCTTTTAAAATTTGTATTATATTTATATTTATTTTATTTTTTTTTATGAGAAAAAGTTTTTTTTCTCAGTTTTTTCCCCCCCCGAAATTTTGCAGTGCCACTTGCGACAGCACCTTCTGAATGATTTGATAAAGTAGCTGACGTGCAGTTTTGTTTTGCTTGCGTAGTCATGTGCTTTCAGGGCACGTCGAAAACCCATCTTTTTAGGGCTAAACTATTTGGGGAAAAATGAAAAAAAAAAAAAAAGTAAAATTAAACCATGAAGTACAGTTTTTTTTTCTTTTTAGTTTTTCCATGACTTTTCATAGGCCACATTTCCATTGTTTATGAGTTGAAAATGAGTATAAAATATTTTTATTGTGATTTTATTGTTAAATAAAAAATATGAAACAATATAAAAAATCCTATAATACAATTTTTCTGTAGAATAACAAATTGAGTATTTCATTTAAAAAAAAAAATGTATTCTACAAAATGTAAAGTTAAAATGCTAATATTTATTATATGGATCCAGCCGGTGGATCTGTTACACCGTCCGTCTCACACAAAGACAGAGATTTCCATCCGTGCAACACAAAAGAAGCCTCATGTATGAAGTGAGACAGACGGTCCATCCCTGACACAGGACGAATATCCAGAAAGACAGACGAGCCTGTGTGTGAGCTCAGATACGCTCTGCCGCTCACGTCTGTCTGTTAGGAAGAGGTTACAGTAGTTGAAAGGGTTAAATGTTAACGTTCTGACCTATTCAACCTCCCTTTAGGAAGAAATCATAAACTAGTCCATCTATTCACTGACCAGGACAGGGTTCAGAGGTCACTCTTAGAACCGAACAATCATTGACGTGCCTGAGCACGTTTAATAGAGTTTTCAAAGCGGGAAAATCAAAGGCGATTGTAATATAGGCCTCTTTGGGAGAAAATTACGGGCTGGTAAAATAAATAGACGGAGAGCGAGAGCGAGGCTGGCACGCCCTTTGATGGGTGTTGAGTTTCAGTAGCTGCCTTTGAAAGACGGCACAGGTAACTAGAAACGCACGGAAAGTTTTCTGGATGCGGTTTAGATCTGGTTGGCGGTTAACGCCTCGCTATTGTGTTTGTGTGCGTGCATGTGCGTTTGTGTGCCTCATGCATTGAGCATTTGGCTTGTTTGTCCAGCCAGAGACGCATTAATATCAGTATGAATATCACAGGGGCTGTGTACAAATGCATTACATGATTTTCCTTGTCACACGGGCTTCTTTTTCCACGCTGCCATGCCAACTATTTACACCAGTGATTCTCAGCCAGTGGCTCACAATCCAAAGGTGAGCTGCAAGTCTTTTTGGGTGAATAAAAACATGATGCAAATAATAAAATGCATTGCATTCCAGTCTTCAGTGTCACATGATATTTCAGGAATCATTCTAATATGCAGATTTGCTGAACCAAAGAAACATGATTATTATTATCAATGTTGAGAACAGTTGTTCTGCTGAATATTTTTGTGGAAACGGTCATATACTACCAAGTTTGTTTGTTTTTTTGAAGAAATTAATACTTTTATTTAGCAAGGAGGCAGCAGATGACTGTTTTAATGAGTCAATTCCGGTCCCTGGCCGGTCGATCGGTGCATCTCTAGGTTTTTTTTTTTTATTATTTTTTTATTTTATTAATGTCAAATGGCATAAAACCGATTAAAGAGACCAAAATCGACAATATTTCAGGCTGATGTTAATCATTTTGCATGTTCCCTGTTTGTTAAATCTTTTTACTTTTGTGCAATAAACATTTTTGGAGGCATGTTGTTGACCATGACATCCAATGCAAAATCTGGGTCGAGAACCACTGATTTACACATTCTTTAGTTTTCAAACAACGCTGATGTTTTTAAGCTTGCTAACGATTTCTGCTTATGTCGATTTCTGGTCTTTATGGTTGTTTATTGCTCCACAGCAGCTGGAGAGTGTGGGGTTTGATGTGCTGCCAGTGTGTTTATCATGTACATCATCCTTTGAGCATTTGACCTGTATTTTGATCAAGTCAGCGTTCCGCTCTGGCCTTATTTTCATAACCTTCCCCCACACGCTTTTATCTGCATTGTGGCCACGCACCGGTATCATATAGGAAAACTTTGAACTGTATTGTTCATTGTTGAACTGGGATCTGAAATGCTATGATCTAATGTAAATAGAAATGGAGCAAGCCCTTCATTTACAGTGGCTATTTTAGGCCTGCGCTCCCTCCTCCACTGATGGAAATGTATGAACTTTGAGTTTGAACAAGATATTCAACCATAGCAATGCTTACCTGTTTACAGATGGTCTTTTCCACATAGATTCTTGTTTGAAATTCATGCACTGCCCCCAAAAAAAGTGTAATCAAAATTGTTCTACAGTGAAAATATCTAAACATTCTTAAACGGAATACATTTACTTGATACAAAATCATGCAAGACTTATTTCCATATAATGAATCTTGAATTGTTTATTGTATGCTTACCTTTAGCAAACTGTGTTTTCCCCTGGATTTAATCATACAGTGAATCTATATTTTTGTAAATGAGTAAAAGATGCTTAATATAGCTAAGCATTACAAATTTAGCTTCAGGTAAATTGACTTGATCTTTTTATGTATCTTGTTTTAAGGCAATACACTACAGCCAAAACCTTTTTTTTTTGTGCATTGGTCTATTTTGCTTCCATAACACATCTTCTTTCAGACTTGTGGAAGGAAAACATCCAAAATACACATTTATACACATACTAGTTTATTTGATCTATTTGTGTCTGTAGATTGCAATTGCAATACATATTTTTAAAGGCTGTTTTCTCAATATGAGTTTGTTTCTCCACTTCAGCAGTACTTACATACACCAAAATTTACAGTTTTGTTCCTATCTATATTCTGAAGGTTTTTACTGAGGGGTTTGTTCATATGTCATTCACTTAATATTTTTTTTTAACATTTTATTCCTAAAACTTGGTGAAAAAGAATGTTTTTCTGGCTGTTGAAAGTATTTTCTGATTTATGGAGTGATGCAAAAAGATATCCAAAATCCCCTCAGTAAAAACCTTTAACTCTAATATGTCAACAAAATGAAACAAGAGTTTTGAACCTGGCTTCATCCAATGTTCTAGAACATTTATGCAAATTAGTGCATATTTAATCAGATAATGCCGCATTTGTGTATTTCAGAAAACTTTACTGCGAAGCTGTCTTAATAATATACAGTAAATGTGCTGATGTCTATTAGATAAGATATTTCTAGTTTAGGTATTTTTTGGAGCAACAACAAAAAGTATTTTTTGCAGTCTGTGAGTTTGTCAGATTGAACGCAAGTACAAATCAAAAAGGAATGTCGTCCATCTTCCATCAGTTGAAATATCCAAATAACTGTCATATCTGAGTTTCCTCTTGTTGCCTTTGTTCCATGCAGCGCAGACACGCGTAACAGAGGAATAATGTGCATGGAAGATCAAGATGTGAAGATCAAAGGCTCGTATCAGAATAAACACACGAGTACAGCTACTTTATATACAGACAATGCATGTCACGCTGGATCTGTTATTTGATATGCATGCGTATAGCGGGCAGGAATGCAGACAGGTCTTTCCCGTAGCAGTCATTGAAACATGAAAGCTCTCATAACACTTCACGGACGTTTTTGAAAGATTATTTTTAGAGCCGTTATCTGAAATCGGCATGACAGGACAGCGTAAACAAACATGCTGCTTCAATGTTTCAACCTGTCTGACTGAAGTGTGTTTGTCACATAGTCTCTATTACAGTATATCAGACTGTTTTAAAGATATTTTGATGTGTGTTTGCAGGGTTAATAAAGGCCATGCAGATAAAGAAAGGATTCACCCACTCATGCAACACACAAAATGTGTGACTGTTCTTTTTTTTGTTTAAATATTATGTAAAATAAACTACTGGTCAATGGTTTGGCGTAAAATGTTGTAGTGTTTTTGAAAGAAGTCTCTTCTTCTCACCAAGGCTGCATTTATTTGATCAAAAAAATTTTTTTTTTTTTTTTTTTTTTTTTTTTTTTTAAATATGCACCATTTGCCATTATTATTCTATTGCCACTTGGACCTAGCAATAGAAACCTAGTCAGAAGCATGGTGTTGTGTGTCTGTGCTGTGAGATCTGGATCACACCACATATGTTGCATGTTATTTGAGTGGGTGAATAGAGGAACTTTCTGCAAAGTAGTGTGGGAAAACACTAGACACCGTTTGCATGTAATTGAGGGGAGAGTCTTTGACCCTGTGTGTGTGTGTGTGTGTGTGTGTGTGTGTGTGTGTGTGTGTGTGTGAGTGTTTGCTTCAGAGCTTCACAATCAGCATGCTGAAGTCTTTGCTAAGTGGCCCAGTTCTGTCCTAGTTGGACACAAACTCTGTTACAAAACCCTAGTTGGCTCATTCGCTGTCTGCTGTCTGCATAGGCAGCAACCTAACTGAAACGAGCCTCCTAAGTGACTGAGCATGTTTTCGCTCTCCTGTCAGGGTTTCTCAAGGGTTGCCAAGTAAAACCAATGACTTTATTTACTAGTGGATGCAGTGATCGGGGCCTGTGGAGGGTCATTTATTTACCCTAGTGAGTGTGCACTACAGGATGGCAGCCAGAAAATTGTTCCACAGTTGATATCTCATGTGCTCAATGTTTATAGTTGTTTGTCACGGATCATATGTTTGATATCTTTGGTGTTGTTCCATTGGTGTGCTTCTGCAGTCATACGTGACTTTAGTTCATTGTATGCATTTTATTTACACTAGATGCTTGTATGTAATAGTTCCTTGCATGCTTGTCATGATTGCAACATTTCAGTGATTTTCATAACACAGCAGAAACAAATATGCCTTTGAATGCCCTCCTTTATTTAAAAAAGCTATTTTAAAATATTAATATTTATAAATATTATACCAATTGAGAAATACTTAAATAAAATGAAAACACTGGCATGTTGCATTCAAGTAAATATTGTGTAGAGTCATTAAACATTTTTTTGTCAGCTGAACACCTTCAAACTAAAATATTTACTCTGAGTTTAAGTAAATATTTCTTAAATTTCTTAAATTAATATTTAGTGAATGACACGTTTGAATGTTCATGGTACTCTGTTGTTCTCTGACTTCCAAAAAGTTTGTGAAATATGTATGTAATTTTTATATATTTTATTTAGTTTTTGTTTATTTATTTTAATTTTATTTTTCGTTTTCATTTCATTTATATTTATTTATTTTTACTTTGTCATATTCGACACATATATGTGACCCTGGAGCACAAAAGCAGTCTTAAGTCGCTGGGGTATATTTGTAACAATAGCCAACAATACATTGAATGGGTCAAAATTATTGATTTTTCTTTTATTCCAAAAATCATTAGGATATTAAGTAAAGATCATGTTCCATGAAGATATTTTGTAAATTTCCTATCGTACAATGATTTTCTCAATATTTAGATTTTTTTGCACCCTCAGATTCCAGATTTTCAAATAGTTGTATCTCGGCCAAATATTGTCCGATCCTAACAAACCATACATCAATGGAAAGCTTATTTATTCCGCTTTCAGATGATGTATACATCTCAATTTCAAAAAATTGACCCTTATGACTGGTTTTGTGGTCCAGTGTGTGGTACTGTGTGGTACTTGTTTATATCTTGAATGAGCACTTTATTTTTTATCTTCAGTTTTAATTGTAGTTTAAATTTTAGTAATTTTGTTATGTGCTTTTGTCATTTTTATGATTTTTTTTTTTTTACTTTTAGTTACTGGAGCAGTGAGTGATTTTGAAATTATTTAACCTTCCTAGTTTCTCATATTGTCATCATTTTTAGTTTTTGACGAATTTCTTCTTACACATTAAAGGGATAGTTCACCCAAAAATTAAAATGTGATGTTTATCTGCTTACCCCCGGGGCATCCAAGATGTAGCTGACTTTGTTTCTTCAGTAGAACACAAACAAAGATTTTTAAGTCAAACCGTTGCATTCTCTCAGTCTTATAATGGAAGTGAATGGGAATCACGGCTTTGAGAGTAAAAAAAAACATACACAAACAAAACCAAAGTGCATCAGAGGTAAAAAACTATATAAATATTGTTCAGTTTCTTGCACAGACCGATCGTTTCGTGTCTTTACACATCAATGTATCGTCACGAGCCGCAGGGTTTAATTTGGTTTTGTTTGTGGTAATGCACTTATAAGTCTGCGATCCGCCGTAAAGCAAGAAGAAGAAGACGCGTCAGGCGCAGGCTGTTGAACACGCTCCGGATGCGCTCAGGATGCGCTCTGGACGCGCTCAGGACAGTTCGGACATTGCGATGAAAATCAGAGGTAAAAAACGATATAAGTACTGTTCAGTTTCTTGCACAGAGCGATCGTTTCGTGTCTTCACACATCAATGTATCATCACGAGCCACAGGGTTTAATTTGGTTTTGTTTGTGTATGTTTTATGACTCTCAAAGCCGTGATTCCCATCCACAGACATTATATGACTGACAGACTGCAACGGTTTGAGTTAAAAATTTCAAGCAGATAAACATCACATTTTCATTTTTGGGTGAACTATTCCTTTAAGTATACAGTGTGTCACGTTTGCGATGCGTCGGTCATGTATCCGTGTCTGTGTTTGCATTCTTGTGTAAAGTGAGTTTCTGGACGCTCACAAGAGGAGATGGCAGAGGAATTTGGGAAGCTGGAATGAACTGTGCAAGGGTGTGAGTGAGTGTGTGTTGGAGGTTGGGAACAGCTGGTCTTCCATTGACGAGTTTTGAATGCTGGCAGTTAATATTTCACTCCAGAAGTGTGCGACTCTAGAAGTGTGCGTGTATGTATGTAATGTATGTGAACAAACACACACACACACACACATTCTGCTTCTTGACAGAAGAACAGAGACCAACTGCTTGAAAGCAAATCAGAGGGCATATTGAGTTCAAAAATCACACTGTAAACAGCCACAATCACTGATATTTACAGAACCATCATCTCTGCTTCTGTACGGAACAGGAGGACAGACTGAAATGTACAGAAATATGGACACCTGTCTGGAGCTTTGATCGCTCCGCCATGTGGTCTCAGGGCTCGCAAAATTTCAAAATCCCTGGTAGCCCTTTGGGCAGGCATTCTTCAGATTTTGGTAGCCCAAAAATGAATTAAACTAGCCCGAATACAAGATATTGTATTTTTTGTATTTTTCTTCAAATAACAAGTCAAGAGAGTAGGGGTGCAACGGATCCCAAATAAGACAGATTTGAAAAAAGGTGTCCTTTTGTTATTTCTCAGACCAAAAGGCTGCACATTACTTTATGAAATTGAAAATGTCAAACAATATACTAACTTGAAATTTTAAACCAAATCCCAAATCAAATAAAGAAATAATACAAATAAAAGAAATTTCTCCGTGCAAGTAAACTAAGGTTTTGCCTGTGTATTTTAATCACGATCCAAACAAAGATGCTTATTTAGATTGTGAAATTTGAAACAAAAACAAAATGGTCTGACTTTAGCTTTGTGATAGTACATAAAAAATCTGAACGAAACAAAAACGGCAGACGGGCTGAATGAGACGCAAATGTCACTCTCTGACAGCAGGTGGTGCTTAAAGGGGTCATATGATGTTGCTAAAAAGAACATTATTTTGTGTAATTGGTGTAATGCAATGTGTTTATGCGGTTTAAGGTTCAAAAAACATTATTTACCATATACTGTACATTATTGTTTCTCCTCTATGCCCCGCCTTTCTGAAACGCGTCGATTTTTACAAAGCTCATCGT
>NW_015548223.1:455641-461777 GCF_001515605.1 Sinocyclocheilus anshuiensis | reverse complement strand
ATGAAAACGTACTTACAGTCTGTGAGTCAGAAGCCCCAGACTGTCCTTGCAAAGTTGGAACTGCCCCACTTTACAGAAACAGCCTTTGTGCCACAGACGCATTGTAGGCTACTGGTTCAGAAAACAGTCCTCATCCTCCATAAAATGCGCAGCACAGATTATTAGATATTTTTTTATTTTATATTTTACTTTTTTATTTTATTTTTTAACATGCATCCACTTACGTTAGTCAGCCCATCAGGGCAGGGCAAGAATCGGTGTAGATATATGTAAATACAGGTGGTCATATGTTAATGAGCTTGTGGATTAGGAAAGTCGTTTAAGAGCTGGAGAAAGTTTTGATGTGCATTAGACCAGGAACATGTATTGAGATGTTGTGGTTTTGTTGTTGTGCTTTGCTAAAGCTTGTGTTTTAGCCCCTTTTCCGTCTCTGACGGCCAGGCCAGCGTTACTAACATCCATTGTTGCTGAATCCCGCTGTCTGTTCGCAGCTGTCCAGACCAAACAAAGTAGTTTCGCTTTCACAACAAAACACACAGCGACTCCACAACATGGCGGCGGCGGCAACAGCAAGAATTAACGTTACACCTTCTTTTTTTGCGTGAACATTTGGGCAGCATTATGCAAATCTTCCCACATCGTGACGTAGATGTAGCGTGTTAGAATGAGCCGTTTTAGGTAGGTGTGGCTGACTCTTAACTTTTATAAAGAATATCTCTTTGGATTTGAGACTTTAGTCTTTGCAACTTTACAGATCTTCTTTATGCACCAAGAGCTTGTAACACTCCAAAGAGAAAGAAAAATTGAAAGTGCATCATATGACCCCTTTAAACAGCAGGTAGTTATAGGCTGCTGCCCCTTTAAGACCGAATGCACGGAGCCAATATAATGATGCACGTGCGATTTCTTTCTCCACTATTTACGTTCATTTAACACATGAAAATACTTGCCGAGATAGTTATTTTGAGATCATTTTGTGTGTATGTGTCCGTTCAAGCGAAATAGGAATCAATTCTGTGTTCGTGCTTTGCCTGAAACGCCGCTCTGTATGTGCGCGCTTTGAGTGTGTGCGCGCGAGCAATGAACTGAATTCCTCATGCGCATGAATGGTTTAAAATGCTTGAATGTTTAAATTGGTACGACTTAGAAACACGTGTAAATGATAAACTATGATCCATTTCACCCCTACAAGCGAGTGAACAATGCGAATCAAGGAAGGGATTTTATATCACTATTCAAGCTAGCTCGTCGGGCAGGGCAGTGATACATTTTGGTAGCCCGACTGGAAAACTGGTCATATGTTAATGAGCTTGTGGATTAGGAAAGTCGTTTAAGAGCTGGAGAAAGTTTTGATGTGCATTAGACCAGGAACATGTATTGAGATGTTGTGGTTTTGTTGTTGTGCTTTGCTAAAGCTTGTGTTTTAGCCCCTTTTCCGTCTCTGACGGCCAGGCCAGCGTTACTAACATCCATTGTTGCTGAATCCCGCTGTCTGTTCGCAGCTGTCCAGAAAAACTATCTGGTGAATTTGGCAGCCGGCTGCGCTGGATCTGCTGGGGAGAGAGAGAGAGAGAGAGAGAGAGAGAGCGAGGCAATGAAAGAACGACAGATAAATGAGCGTACGATGAGGGCTCGTTCTGTTTGCTTAGGAGTTGATCTGCTGATGCTCTGATAAGCGTTTGTAACACTGTTGCTCTGTTTGAAGGCCTCTCGTCATTAACACACGCACTCCAGCAGATATTACTGACTCACTTTACTAAAGCGGCTCGGCCGATGACAGACTCATTAGTGTAATGAGCGGGTAGTTAGTGTAGCGCGTACGGATAAGTTAAGATGTTTATCTCAGAGATCATCATGCCTCCTGGTGGCCACAAACACACACGTACAGACCCCAGACGACAATGGAGGTTTGTTTAGGATGAATTCTGCATCAGATACCACTCAAACGGGACATTTTATCCGTAACTATCTCCCATTCTGGCCCCTGAGGGTCTAGTGTGTTCAGAACCTATAAGGGCCGCTGTTATATAAGTTAAGGTCTGATAAAAGGTTGCTTGCTTGCTTGCATGTTTCATTTATTTATTTATGAGGGAAAGTGTATATCTTATTGACTGAGGGCATGTAAATGTAAAACATATTTTTATTTAATATTAAGATTTTATTTATTTTTGTGTATTTTTATTTATATTATAATTTATATTTTTAAAATTCAGCATTCAAGATTTTGAGATCTAAGATTTTTATTATGATTTTTATTATTATTATTATGAGGGAAGGTGTATATCTTATTTTGACTTTTTATATTTATTTATATTTTTAAATATGAAATAATAATTATAACAATAGTTATTATTTTTTATTAGATATTTAAAATCTATTTGTTTATATATATATATTTTTTAAAACATTTGAATGTTTAAATCGGCAAGACTTAGAAACATGTGCAAACAATCAACTACGATCCGTTTTACCCCTACAAGCTAGTGAACAAGGCAAATCAAAGAAGGAATTTCATATCACTGTTCAAGATAGCCTGTCGGGCAGGGTGGTGAAACATTTTGGTAGCCCGACTGGAAAACACAATAGCCCCGGGACGTCGGGCTAGCGATTTTGCGAGCCCTGGGTCTTTTCCATCCTATGAATAAACGCGAGCAGAACAGAACAGAGTACACGTTCACACTTCACAGCTATGAGTGTAAGTCTCTGTTGTTCAAAGGTGAAGTGCATTTCTGCTGATCTACTGTAGGCATGGGACGGTATCATTATCATATGATTATAATTGCTAAAGCTTTAAAGTTTAGTATCTTTTTTCATATAGCAGAAAGAACTTGTATTTTAAATGTTCAAAGTAAACAAATGTTTCAAACCGATTAAGCACGAATGGTGGTCTGAAAAGATGCAAGCCATAAAGTGCATTCTACAAATCTAAACCATGCATAATATGGTGTCTACAATGATTCACAGAATTTTAAAGTGCCCATGTTTACAATTTCATGCATGCTCATTACCATATTGCTGAATATCGTCACTTGTCTGCTCTTGTGGCACCAAATGCAATTGCAAATGAAACTGTGTTGTGCTTGTGTCTGTTCCTTTAGGAGAACGTGGGTAGTGGCGTTTATCCTCCCAGAGATCCGACTATACCATTAACAAACTTCTGTACATCTAACCAAATGCCCAAAATAGAGTCTGCCGAGCTGTTGTCTCAAACTCTTTCTATATCTGCCGTTTTCTCTCTTTCTGTCTGTTTTCCTCTGTCTTTGGTGAATTATAGTTTGTGTAGGCCGTCTATACCATATGTTTAAGTCCAAACGCAGCAGTATAGACAGGTTTCTGAAGACTCTTCTTTAACTATAGATGCCTGTTTTCTCTTTTGAACAAGCCGACTGAAGGATTTATTGATCTTTTCATGGAAATGTAGTTATTTGGAGAGGCCAAAACAGTCCGAGATGGGAACGGACAAGTTTGCAGAGGTTGTGTTTGTTGGTTTAATTTCTGTATGGTTTTTGTGTGTGTGTGTGTGTGTGTGTGTGTGGTGTTGTTTTGTTTGGTCATATCCTTTTGAAGCTATTTTATTTGATTTGCAATGGTTTGATTTCATTTAAATAATACAATTTTCAAAATGTATGTATCCAAATTCTTTAGAATTAGCACAAATAATAATTTTTTCAAAATGTATATATTTAATTTATGTGGAATTAGCAATAATTTTTTATTTGTATATATTTAAATTCTGTAGAACTAGCATAAATGACCATTTTCAAAATGTGTATATTTAATTTATTTGAAATTAGCATAATCATTTTTTTTTTAGAGTGTATATATTCAAATTCTCTAGAATTTTATATATATATATATATATATATAGATATTTAAAATCTATTTGTTTATATATATATTTTTTTATTTATATCATTATTATTATTTTTTTTAATTTAGCATTAAGATTTTGAGATATAAGATTGTATTATTATTATTATGATTTGACTTTTTTAATCTATGTGTACTTGATCAAATTAAAAAAAATATATATATATTTTTTGTTGCTATTTTTAATCATCATTTTGTCTCAGTTCATTTTTAAGTGGTCTTACTGTGTGAATTTTTAAGTCCAAATATTCCATATAGTCTCTCAGTTAATATGAGCTCATAAAATTAGCATGTACAATAATTGAAAGTAGATGTATTAGAAACCTTTCCCTTAAAATGTACCGCAGGACCCTTCCGTCACTGCTTGTAATTTCATGTCAATCAGCCATAAACCGCACTAATATCCTCCAGCAGTACATCATCAGATCTCCTGTGTGTTTGGTTTTACTGATTAATCGCTCAATTGACAGGCGTCCCTTATAATCAGGCCTAGTTGTAATCTAATTTTTCTTTGCCATATTCTGGGCTTATTGGAGTCGTTCTGTGGCTGCAGGTTTCATGTGGTTCTTAATATAATTCAACACAATTCACCACATCCCAAGGTTTTTTCTCCATTTCTGTCACCGATGGAGTTTTGGTTCCTTGCCGCTGTCGCCTTTGGCT
The DNA here is from genome assembly GCF_001515605.1 of Sinocyclocheilus anshuiensis. Taxonomy (NCBI): domain Eukaryota; kingdom Metazoa; phylum Chordata; class Actinopteri; order Cypriniformes; family Cyprinidae; genus Sinocyclocheilus; species Sinocyclocheilus anshuiensis. The sequence goes on along the minus strand of NW_015548223.1, from coordinate 457,244 downwards.
TGCTTAGTTGGCGACGCTTGACTGATTGCACAGACACTACTGGAAGAGAGCTGAATCTTCAATGAACTGACTTTAGCTGGAAAAATGACTCTTTGTTATTGTCTTCTTGCATTATTGACAAACTATTTTCCTGTTTGACACTGTAAAGCTACTTTATCACAACCAGTATTGTATAAAGCGCTATACAAATAAAGGTGACTTAACATGACTTGACAACCTAAACACCATCTCAACTGCTGTACTAAACTACTCATAAACCTTAACTACTCATTAAACAAATCTGTTTCTAATTTCTTGAGCAGCAAATCCGCATATTAGAATGATTTCTGAAGGATCATGTGACACTGAAGACTGGAGTAATGAAGCTGAAAATTCAGCTGCGCATCACAGAAATAAATTACATTTTAACATATATTCACATAGAAAGCAGTTATTTTAAATTGTAATAATATTTCGCTATTTTTACTGTATTTTTTATCAAATAAATGCAGCTTTGGTGAGCAGAAGAGACTCTTGAAAACACTTTTGACCGGTAATATATATCAAGCATTCATTGCTGGTTATCATCTCACACACACACACACACACACACACACACACACACACACACACATTTGACTTTGTTTAGCTCACTAACCCAGACTACAGTACTAGTGATGCTTGACCTGTTCTCCAGCTCAGGAGCTGTTGTAGGTCCAGTGTGTTCAGCAGCATCAGTGGAGCTGAAACGCTCTAGATTACACATTCAGGCCGGCGCTCAGAGAGGAAGTGAAGCCTGCCAGCTTTAGCGTCAAACACGCTCAGGTGATCGGCTCACAGGTGCGCGTTCAGCTCTTTCATCTCCGCCTTTCATTTCATCCATCTGCGCTCGTTCGGCTGGCCTCTCTTTCTCAGTCCCTCATATCTCGCTCTCATCTGTTGCTCTTGGCGCGTTTTTGCAGGTAAAACCTTTTGTGATTTATCAGCCGTCATCTCTTTATCGCCGTCTCGTATGTGCGAGGTCTTTCTCTTTATTTTTCTTTGCTGTTGGCAGACTTCTCTTTCCCATTCAGCCTTCACAATGAAGTCCACAACAAGGTTTCTGGAAAAACACAGTCCAGGGTTATTATCGTGAACTAAAATGAAACCTTTAAAAAATTAATTACTTGAAGAAAAATAATAATGGCTGAAATAAAATAAAATATATAAAACACGTTTTTATATATTTTATTTCATTTTCAGCAAGTTGCCAAGGCAAAATTTATCATTTTTGTTTAAAGTTGAAGTACCAAAATAACTGAAACTAAATACTAAAACTTAATGAAAACTACAGTATATAGACAAATTAAAATAAATAAATAAATAAAGTTTAAGTTTTTTTTTTTGATATTTTATGTATTTATTTATTAGATTTTTTAAGTTAAAATTTCTCTATATATTGTCTATATATATATATATAAATCATGAAAAACGCACAACAAAATTGCAAAAAGTACATATAAAATAAAATCTCATTCAAAATAAGTTTAAGGTTTTTTTTAATGTTTAATTTTTTTATTTTTTTATTTTTCACACAGTTGCCAAGGCAAAATATCTCATTTTTTTATTAAGAAGTTGAAGCACC
>NW_015548223.1:426624-455508 GCF_001515605.1 Sinocyclocheilus anshuiensis | reverse complement strand
ACAACAAAAAAAATAAAAAAAAAAAAAAAAAATATATATATATATATATATATATCAAAAAGTTAAAAAAAAGTAAATATAAAAATAGCATTTAATTCAAAATACTAAACTTAATTAGTGACGCTAATATAATTAATTCACTATTCCAGAGCAATGTCACAACTTTCTTTATTAACATTAAATTTAATTGTAGAGTCTGTAGAGTTTTCTAACATTAGTTTGACTGTTTTAAGTCTTTTATCGTAATATGAATCTGTTTTTATGCTGATGTGAAACTGATTCATTCATTAAATATGGACCATCTGATCTTTTGTTTCAATCAAGGTAGAAAATTAAAAGAGAAAATGACCAATTTGGTGAGGTACTTTTCTTTTGTTAAGTATTTAATTGTAAATATGCAGCATGGATGGGGAAACAGCTATTTTTGACAAAATAGTAGCAACTGAAGATGTTAATGTGTGAGACTGATTTTTAGTAAACTGGAGATGCATGTTTGTTTATGCTGATATACAGTGGGTACGGAAAGTATTCAGAACTTTTCTGTCAATATAGGGTGCTGTGTGTACATTAATGAGGAAAAAAAATTAACTTAAATGATTTTAGGAAATAGCTGCAATATAACAAAGAGTGAAAAATTTAAGGGGGTCTGAATACTTTCCGTACCCACTGTATGTCGGTCAGGCTGATAAGTCATCCATTTCCGAGCATTTTATGATTATCAGCATCAACCATTTAGCTTAGATTAGATCCGTCTTTATTGTCAGTGCACTGAGTACAAGTACAGAGACAATAACAAACCAGTAGTGAAACCATGCATTTAATTATAAATTACATTGAAAGTGGTGCAGATGGTAAAAGAGCAGTCAGTGCAAATGAAAATATAGATAAAGTGCAGAAAATTAGGTTATAGACATAGGACAGTGCAGTACAGAATAGTGTAGAATATGGGCATTTTTTTATGCTGTTCACTTTATTTAAACCATTCATTTTAAGACCATTGTATCAGGTTTCTCGTTCAATCATGATTGCATCATGTTAAACTGACTTGAACTTTCTATTCGTTTTCTACAAAAATATGAAGCAGCACTGATAATAATCTTAGAATGATTTCTGAAGGCAATGATGCTGAAAATTAAGCTTTGATCACACAAATAAATTATATTTTACTATATATTTAAATAAAAAAAACATATTTGAAATTGTAAAAATATTTCACAATATTACTGATTTTACTGTATTTTTCATCAAATAAATGCAGCCTTGGTGAGCAGAAGAGACTTACTGACCTCAAGCTTTTGAACTGTAGTGTAAATGTGAGCTATAACAGAATTAGGATGAGGTCAATCTGTCCAGAACACATTTAAACATTGAAATCTCTTCAATAACTGCGTCCCTTTTTAATGCATCTTTGTCACTGGATCTGGAGATTTGCTAATAACAGACACAGGACTTGTTTGCATGATTCACATGATAAACGAAGCAATATAAACAGACGTGGTGTCGTAACGCGAACCTTCTGATTATAAACAATGATTTACAAGCATCCAGCATCCACACAGATTCGAGCGCAGGAAGTCAGCGTTATATTGTTTATCGTTCATGAGCTCTGTCCTGAAATAGTCCTCTGAATGACGACTTCAGCCTCTGACCAGTTTCCTTTGATCCCACTGCTTTGGAGTGCAGGGAATCATGGGAAATAAGATAGGAGAGGTCATGTGATTTCTCTGTTCCTATGTCCTAGTCAAATATACTGTTAATTTTATTAGTTTGTCAAATGTTATTTTATGTAATGTTATCAAAGGGCTGGTTTTAATTAAAGAGGCGTGGGATCAGTTTGAGTCACCTATTAAAGCTCTGCATGTCAGTTAGAGATGTTTGCTTAGTGCTGTTGACTTTTACGATTAAATGTACGTTTATGTTGTGCGAGGACGTTTATGGACCTTTCTGAGCAGATAACGCTCAGAGTTCAGCATTAAAACTCTCGTCTGTCCACACACACACACACACACACACACACACACTTCTTACAGCTGCAGCTGTCGCAGGTCTGTATCTCAGGAACTGAGAGGTTTAGAGTCAAAAGTCCAAATACACACATGCTTGTTTTCTCTGGAAGTGCTTTTGCATGTTTAAACCGTACACTGTAAAAAAAAATATATGATCAATAAGTCATGGCAATGTATGTTTTTCCGTTACTTTAACCTATTTCAACTTCATTTTTTAAGATAGTTTATTAAGTGCATTACTTTAGCCTATTTAAACTTCATTTTTATGTTAGTTTATTATAAAATAAGTCGAAATTTCTTGTACATTCAGTTTAATTATACTTAAAAAGTTAAGCTTAGTCGCTACCTGAAGATTTTAGGTTTAAGTAGGTGGGATTACTCTGCAAAAAAGCAAGATTGATAGTTTGCAGTAATTTTTTAAATAAATTAATACTTTTATTTAGGGGTGGACCGATAAAAAATTTTTCAGAACCAATCCGATACCAAAAATTCTGAGTATCGACCGATACCGATACAATACCGATTTTTATTAAATCAGTGTAGAATTTCTATACCTCTGTGTGTTGACCTGATCGTCACTCTTTTGTGTGTTAAACACAATCTGCTAAATATAGACAACTTCATTGTACAGAAAAGTAACAAATAAAAAAAGATATAATCATAATATATGACAAAATACTAATAAACTAGGTTAGTGGTTAATTCAGCAGCAAAAGTTACGCTAGAAAAATCATGAGTGCACAATAATTTGATAAAACTAAACATTAAGTGAAAAAACATTTAGTGGGGAATAGGCTTGCCGCGATAGACGGTGCTGACGGCGATACCGGTGTTAAGCCGCAACACCGGTTACGTCACTTGCCCACCGGGGCCCGACCCTCACCGTCGTTTTGATTTTTTTATAGTAATAAAAATCATTTAGTTCAGTAAAAGAACAGACACTACAATTAAAAACTGAACGCGGCTGCTCAATGCAGCGTGCCGAACGACAGTCGCATCACAGATCAGATTTCATTTCTCCAGTGAGGAGAGTGAGTCAAGCTGACTGACAAGAAGAGTGAGGTGAGACAGACAAGACGAGTGAGGTGAGACAGACAAGACGAGTGAGGTGAGACAGACAAGACGAGTGAGGTGAGACAGACAAGACGAGTGAGGTGAGACAGACAAGACGAGTGAGGTGAGACAGACAAGACGAGTGAGGTGAGACAGACAAGACGAGTGAGGTGAGACAGACAAGACGAGTGAGGTGAGACAGACAAGACGAGTGAGGTGAGACAGACAAGACGAGTGAGGTGAGACAGACAAGACGAGTGAGGTGAGACAGACAAGACGAGTGAGGTGAGACAGACAAGACGAGTGAGGTGAGACAGACATGCAAAAGCGCCTGTTTGGCAATATTTTGGATTTTGAAAAGCCTGTGGACTTTTTTGGAAGTTTTTTTAAACATTTGTTTCTTCTTTAATTGGTTCCACATTGTTTGCTGATTTTTACTTTATTTAAACTTTGTGTCATTTATTTTATTTTTTTACATCAAGGTGTATGTTGCGCCTCCAAGCTGTCTTACTCGTTTTGCTAATAAACGTTTAGTCTGCGTTTCTTTTTTTATTTGGTTATATATTATACATGTTTACTTAGCCTATTTCCAGTTTTGTATGCCTATTTAAATTTTATGTAAGTTATTTGTTATTTTATATTTGGCATAGCCTGCCCTATAGCATGGTGTATTTTTATTTGTTTTGTTAATAAAAGTTCTATGTTTTATATATAGGCTAAAGTGAGTTTGACGTTGTATTTTGTTGTTGCATTCAAGCAATTGACGCCAAACTGCCGCTAATTCGAAGCTGTTAAGCTATTGAAAAGCGAAGGAAAGCGAGGAAAAGAGGAGAAATTCAAACAAACTAAAAACGAACAATTGCTTTACGCCGAATTGCCGCTATTTGAAAGTTAAAGTAGAATGTGCACGCAGCTTTTACAAGCTATTTAAAAGAGAAGGAAAGCGAGGAAAAGAGGGAAAGCCCCGCCCCCACGGTGATACCGGTATTACTGGTGTCACACGTCGATTAGCCGGTGGGAAAATGTCCTCACCGTCACAACCCTAGTGGGGAACAAATAAGAGTGAATAAGTGTAGGACTAAATCTGGTCAAATATTACACATTGCTCTTTGTATTGTTGTAAAATACATGCATTTATATCACTGTAAAAAACGATTTGAGTCAACTTTTAAAAAATGTGTTACCCCGCTGCCTTAATTTTTTGTTATCTTAATTTGTTTCGGTGTGATGCAGTTGTTTCAACATGCGTTTTTGAGTTAAAACAACAGTTATGCTAGTTCATTCAACTTTTAGCTTAGTTGAGGGCCAATAAACTAAAATGTTCTTGTTATCTGGACAATTTATAAAAATGTAGTTATGTCTACAAAATAAAAGAGTTGAAATGGCAAAATCTCAATTATTTTTTACAATGTATTTATATATAAATATAAATATATACTATAAAATTAAAAGATGTTTCTTTTAAATGTATAGCACAGTAATGAGGCAGCGACATATTATAGATAAGACAACAAGAAAGGCTATTAATAATCTTTCATTGTGCAAAAGTATTATAATATGAAAGGCTCCAATACAGAGCGGCACAAAGCATTTATACGCATCCCGTGCACAGAATGATGAAGCAACACGTCACTCCACATAGAAAAGTTCAAAGCACAAAGGCAAGAGATATTGATGCGTAGTGTATTATACCTGTGCGATAGTTTATTGAGCCTTTTCTTTGCTCTCTACTCTAGTGTTGTGATCTAACAGACACCTGGGAGAAAGTAACATGTTTTAGAAACAGCACTAAACTCCAGCAAGATAAAGACCTTACATGCAAAACCATTGATCTTTATCTACAGATCAAAAAACCTTAGTTGCATGAAATAAAATAATCTTTAACTGAAATGAAATAAATTAAAAAAATAAACTAGTAAAATAATTAGTAAAAATAATAAACTAAAACTGAAATAAAAATTACAATGAAAATATTTATATTAATTTAAGTAAAGAGTTTGCAACTGTTTGGTTTCATTTAAATCATATTTTCAAAATGTATATATTAAAATTCTTTAGAATTAGCACAAATAATTCTATTTTCAAAAGATATCCATTTAATTTATGTGGAATTAAAGTAATCATTTTTTAATTGTATATATTTAAATTCTTTAGAACTGGCATAAATAACCATTTTCAAAATGTGTATATTCAATTTATGTGAAAATTAGCCTAATCAGTTTTTTAGAGTGTATATATTCCAATTCTCTAGAATTGGGATACACACAATCCCATTTTCTAAATGTATATTTTAAATGTATATGAAATTAGCGTAAATAATAATTTTTTTAAATGTATATATTCAAATTCTGTAGAATTGGCATAAATAATCCTATTTTCAAAATTTTCAATTAATTGGATAACTATATACAACTGTTTATTAAAATGCATTTGTTTTGTTAGTACTGTTACATAATTTGCATTCTTGTTTTAGGTATGACTGACAAATATGCATCAGATTTAGTTATTAGTTGGGTTTGAACGGTGTAATTATCCAATAATGGTATATGCAAATAAAATACACAAATAATAGATATTAGGCCTAAACATTTTTCCTTCTGATTTGTGTTACACTTGTTGTGCAGCTGTGGTTAGTGCTGTAAGATGTGAGAGATGTGGAAAGCACCCTGCTCTACTTCCTCTTCCTCCTCTGATGTTGGGGCTTCACTTTTACATTCCTCAAGACACTCCGTGTTTTTTCCATGGAGTTCCAGCAGAACTATGTCAGCTATTTCTGTGTGTGTGTAGTAATATCCGGAGAGAGTGTCTGCTGTGATTAGTTTTGTAAAACGACACAGAAGGCAAGATTTTACTGCTCATTTCATGTGTGCAGCAGGTGCTTTCAACTGTTTTATGCATCTATATGAAGACTTCCCATAGCCTTGTGTTGTTAACTATAATTACTTTACTCTAAACTCCAACTTAACCGAGAACTTTTGGGTTTGTTGCAGAAAATACTCTGTTGTTCAAAATTTTGGGTTTGGGAAGTCTCTTCTTCTCACCAAGACTGCATTTATTTGATCAAAAATACAGTAAAATCAGTAATATTGTGAAATATTTTTACAATTTCAAATAGCTGCTTTCTATTTGAATATATAATTCTGTGATCAAAGCTGAATTTTCAGCATCATTACTCCAGTCTTCAGTGTCACATGATCTTCAGAAATCATTCTAATATGCTGATTTGCTGCTCAAGAAACATTTCTGATTATTATCAATGCTGAAAACAGTTGTGCTGCCTAATATTTGTGTGGAAATTGTGATACATTTTATTTTTCAAGATTCTTTGATGAATAGAAAGTTCAAAAGAAAAGCATTTATTTGAAATAGAAATCATATGTAACATTATAAATGTTTTTATTGTCACTTTTGATCAGTCAATTTAATGCATCCTTGATGAATAGAAGTATTAGTTTCTTTAAAAACCGCAATCTTGCTGACCCTGAACTTTTGAACAGTAGCATAGTTTTGTTTTTTTTCACCGATTTTGTGCCCAGAGGTTAGAAGAAGACACGCTGACTGAGCCGGTTAGAGGAGGATGTGCGTTAGACGGCCGTGTTTGATTCCCCAGAGGCGTTGCATGCTGGGACAGCGTCTCCTCTGATCTCTGTTGGTCTCCTCCTCTCTGTCCCCTGTGGTCATGTATCTGTTTTAAGACCTGCTTTGGTTTGTGTCTGTCTGTCCCTCACAAATCAAAAACATTTCACCTGCTTTACAAAGCTAACTAAATATATTTTAACAATGAATTGGAGTAGAAACATAATTTTGTCTTTATGTGCAACTTAAATGTTTATATGCAGTGCAACTCAAGATTTTATTTGAGTGATTTTATCTAAAAATAAATGGCAATTAAATTTGGATTCCTTTGTTAATTTTAACCTTTAATACTGTGTAGATTACAGCTTTAGCTGAGAGACTGTTTTCTTTAAGAAAAATGTACGTGTGCTGTGACTGATACATCTCTAGACGAATCAATGTTGAATTGAGTCAAGAGCTTATGAATTGGAATTGATTCGTTAAATTTGGTGTCAATTCTCAGTCATAATAGTTATAATTACTACTGTAAAAGCAACTGGATGTATGAAGCAATCATTGCAGCCATGATACTGAAGTGTTGTATGGTGTTGATGGTTGTTAGGGTGTTGATATGCAGTTGATAAGGTGTTTTAGCAGGTTGCTATGGTGTTCTGTGCAGTTTCTTTCTTTCTTTCTTTCTTTCTTCCAACCTTCCTTCCTTCCAAACCTCCCTCCTTTATTCCTTATATATATATATATATATGTGTATGTTTTGATTGCGTTCATGTGTGTAAATGAGCTCGTGTATATTTATAGGCCTCGCGTTTCATTGGTAACTGTCAGGTCTTGTCGACTTCCTTCAGTAATCCATCCCATTATCCATGTTCTCCAGAGTTTCTTCCTCCATCAGCCCCAGACGTTGAATCACTGCTCTCTAAACACTCCGACCGTGGGCTGAAGGGGTGTGGAGTAAACCCAGTTAATCAGGTTGAATAGCCCACAGCGCGACTGTCGAGACCGCACACGCCATCATGAGCGGATTCAGATCTCAAACGATTGAATGAATCTCACCTGAGGGTCTCCAATGAGTCAAAGCCCGACTGACTCACAGGATGATGATGATGATGATGATGCCATATTAACACTGGACTAGTCTCAGCAGACCTGACTAACATGCTCATAAGTTAATTCGATTAAACTGCACACACTCATTCATGCTTCTGATTCACCTCTGGTTGCTAGTTTAACTGCAGGAAGTCGTTTACTCAGAAATCTGTCAGTTTTGCTTTGTTACAGTTGATATGAAACAAAGTCTCAGCTTTTAAATTCTGTCAATTTTATAATAAAATTCAAACAATAAATGTGGTTTTGATGCTCTTTAATGTGGAGTGATAGATCGCTGTATCTGCCGTCAGTTCAAGCAGCACGTGAACCGATCATTTCTTCCGCTTTACTACTAGTTAAAGCACATAATAAGGACTAGTCTTGGAAGACCTGACTAACACATTCACAGGTTAACTAGATTAACCAGTCCAGCACACACTCATTCATGCTTCTGATTCACTTCTGATCACGTTTAACTGCAGGAAGTCGTTTGATTGAGAAATATGAAAGCTTTGTTTTCTTTTTTCCCCTTTTTTTTTTTGCTTTTCACTTTCTTTTTTCTGCCTTTTTTATTGCTCTTTTTTTATTCTTTTTTTTTTTCATTATTTCTTTAATTTCTTAGTGCTTCTTTCTTTCTTTTTTGGCCTTTTATTCATTATTTCTTTAATTTATTAGTGCATTTTTTTTGGTTTGTTTGTTTGCTTTCATTTCTTTTCTTCTTTCAAAAGGTTGGTATGGTGAGATTAAAATCAGTAATATTGTGAAATATTATTACAATGTAAAATAACTGTTTTCTATGTGAATATCTGTTAAATTGTCATTTATTTCTGTGATCAAAGCTGAATTTTCAGCATCATTACTCCAGTCTTCAGTGTCACATGATCCTTCAGAAATCATTCTAATATGCTGATTTGATGCTCAAAAAAACATTTCTGATTATTATTAATGTTAAAAACAGTTGTGCTGCTTCATATTTTTGTGGAAACGGTGATACTTTTTTTTTCAGAATTCTTTAGAAAGCTCAAAAGAGCAGCATTTATTTGAAATAGAAATCTTTTGTAACATTATAAAATATCCTGACTGTCACTTTTGATCAATTTAATGCATCCTTGCTGTGAGGGTGCTCCGATCAGGATTTTTTGAGCTGATCACCGATCGTGCATTGCAGTGCATTTTTGTTTTTACAATGGGACAATTGTTGCACAATAGCTTACACACAGCACAAGTCTGGTTTCGTGAGCTGTATGTGACTTCAGAAAGAAGTCATGGCCAAATGCATTACACAGAAAATACAATCAGAGCAACACGTCTCGTGTGCCGAGAGTTTATTCTGCCTGCATAAACTGTGGCGTGTTGGGTTATGGACAGTAATGCCGCAGGGAGTGCTTCTGTATGTTTTCATAACCTTTTGAATAACATGAGTTTCTGGCACCTCTGCTGCTAAACGCTGTCCAGTTGCCAAAATACACACACACACATACACACATGCAGATGAACACACACAACATTTCTCATCGCCTGTAGTCAATCTGGAAGAAGTCATGTGCTGCAAGTCCAATGCATGCACAATCAAAACTTATTTCATTTACATGTTTCTGGTCTTATTGTGATCGATTCATCAGTGCATGTACAGTACTACTATGAAAAATGTGCTTTTGCTTATTGCTATCTTTGTGTTTAGTGTGCATTTTGCTAGTGTGAACAACTGTTAATGAGTGAATCAGTCACCGCAGGTAGGCTACTTAAGTCTTAAAATATCCTAAATTCAGTTTGATCAAATTTAAGGCCATAAAAAGTCTGTCTTAAATGGCATCTTTTAAGAGGTCTTAAATTTGGGGATGGAAAAACAGGAATCACAATACGGGCAAATGTGATTATTAAACGTCAAAATAAATGTGAGTGCTGCATGTTTAATGTCACAGCGTGGCACTTTTGCACGATTTACAGTTTCAGAGCAGTTCATAATCAATTAAAACCACTCATACATTTACGGTAAGGGATTGCTTACCGTTAATTAATTGTTTACTTTATGGTATTTATATTAAAATATGTTGAAGATGGTTGCAAGCGTGTATATTTTATCTCCCTCATCTTTTGAGCAGCAATAAGAATTTAAGCATAGATATTTCAAAATAAGAGTCCGGGTGCATTTTGCTCTTGCTTATAATTAAAAGTCCTGAATCACATGCCTAATAATAATAATAATAATAGTTTGGTTATTATTGGTATTTTAGTGAAACAAGATATATTTGCTAGTAATGACCAGGTTTATTATAGTTAACTTGAAATAAAATAAATGTTAACTGAAATTAATTAAAATGGAAAAATAAAATGTTTATTTAATTTCTCATTTTCATTTAGTTTAACTTGAAGTACCAAAATAAATGAAACTAAATAAAACAAAACTAATAAATAAAAATTAATAAAAACTATATAGACATTATTAAAAAAAAAAAAAAACACAACAAAATGACTAAAACTTTGACTAAAATTCAAATGAAAACAGAAAATCTAAAAATACAATCAAATTCAAAATATTAACAAAACTTAAAACACTATATGAATGATACTAAAATAACACTGGAAATGACTCAATCTTCTTACCTTTCTTTAAGTACATTATTATAGTATCAGCAACATCCATTATTGAACGACCTCTAATTTGTATGATATACATAAACCAATTCAGCATATATTAAATAAAATGTAATAAGTATTTTAAAGTATTTTATGTGCACCAGCCTATTTAAATAAAAGAATCAAGAGACATGATTTATTTTGCAACTGTATGGGCTTGACCTAAAAAAAAACTCTTCAGAAACCCTGTCAGTCTGTGTGTTTAATTTCGTTTATTTATTTATTTATTTTTTTTAAGTATTTCCCGTTTGTGCCTGTATTTTGCCTGTACATGCATGAGGAGTTGGTCATTGTAACGGAGTAATAGGTCATAGGGTCAAATCCCACAAGTCCCTTGTGATCTTAACCTCAGCGTGAGACACTTAACCCTTAGTTAACCTCGTCTAATAAATCTCCTCTGATCAAGTCAAGCATGTCTCTGTCAGCAGCTCTTCTGCACCATGCGCTCGTTTTATCTGCCACATGCTTACAGCCGCTACGATACTTTAGTTTATTACTTGCCTGCATTGATTTGATGCATTGAAGTGCTGTGATCTCAAGCCCGTCTTTTGTTTTGATAAGCTGCTTTAATATGTTAATTGATTTAATCTGTAACTAATTCCTTGTCTGAATAACTTGACATATTTAGATAAGATACTTGTGGTTAATAAAATGCTTATAATATTTATTAATAGTTTTTATATATTGAATAAATAAATATATTTTCCATTTTCATTTGAATTTTAGCTAACTTTTTATTTTTTATTTTTTTATTTTTAGTCATTTGTTTTTTTTTATCTATCTATCTATCTATCTATCTATCTATCTATCTATCTATCTATCTCAGTTTTCATTATTTTAGTACATTAAAATAACTATAGTACATATGCTTATTACATATGTTAACATAGTACATATTGTTTTAATTTTAAAGTTTTATAAATTTTATTGTGTGCTTTTGTCATTTCTATTATTTTTTTATTATATATTTGTTAAAGTATTTTTTTTTTTCAGTTTTAGTTATTTTTGTACATCATTTTAAGCTAAATTAACATGAAAAAAGTTAATTACTAGCTGAATATTCTTTTTTTTTTAGTCAATGTTTATTTCAAGTAACAAAAATATGTATTTTACTTAACTATAATAACCCTAATACTCAATTTTACAAATTACTTGCACAGGCAGCTGTACTTTACAAATAAAACATGGAAATGCAAGCTCACAATTGCTAATAATAGCTTAATAAAACTTGTAAAATAGTCTGTCTGTCTTGCAAGATCTTTAATTTGACTCGAGGTATTTAATTTTCATAGAATGTTTGTGCAGTATTTAGTTATAATTTCTCTTTTTGAGTCATTCTTACTATGTGCTTGTGAAATATTAGTGCATGAGAGATTTGCTGTCTGGCATTAATGGCTTTTCTTAAATGAACATATATGAGTTAATGAGCGAGATTTCCTAAGGAACCATGACCAGGCATGTATGGAAGAGTTATGAGTCATAAGCTTTGCTTTAATATCCATGTTTGTCTGCCAGCCCAGCAGAAAGTAGAGGCCGGTGTGAGAAAACCCTCGTGAGCTTGAGTTCAGAGCAGCCTGCTGTGTTTGTGTAGTTTTTAGTTTGTAGTTGTACAGTACATGTGTTTTGTGTGTTGTGGTGAAGCAGGTGAAGTGGTTTTCCAAAGAGCTCTGCTTTTTATTCAGACTTTGTTTGATGTGATTTATATTTAGTCGTGTGTTTGCTTTTGCAGCACTGTGGGAAACTTTTACTGTCACCATCATGATGCCAGTGTGCTTTATTGAAATCTGCAAAGTGTAATATAAAAATGGAAAAGTACAGTACAAGCTTTATTTGGGCAGAAATTCATTAAATGTGAAAAGTGGGTGTTTACTGTATATATATTTACTATAAACATTTTCTTTCTTGTTTGGTATGTATGTATGTTTCTTCATTTATTTTTCATTTAATTATTTTGTGTTTTTTGTCATGTATACTTGTCATATATATATAGTATAAAATATATTGAGTATTAAAAAAGTATAAAAAATATTTTAAAAAGTAAAAAAAAAAATCCTCTATTTTTATTTATTTATTGTTTTGTGTATGTGTTTATCTGTTTGTCATGCATTTGTACTTTTATTGAACTTTTATTTGTTTTTATTTAACCTTTATTTCTCTTATTTGTTTGTTTGTTTTTGTCTGTGTACAGTACAAGCTGTAGTAGGACAGATATTGATTAAAATGTGAAAAGTTGGTGGTGCCTGTCAGAATGCAGGCAGGTGAAGAGGTCATTTCAGAGGCCGAGTAAGTTACAAATATTTTTCATTTTAATGTGCAATGATGAATTGATCCCAGTAAGACCAGGAACATGAATGCAAACCAGGCCCATGGTGATTTCATGTTGACTAAGGGTGCTTTCACCCCAGCCTCAGTTAGTTCGGTTGAATCGCACTAGAGTTCATTGTCCCTCTTGGTGCGGTTCGTTTGGGCACGGGTATGCACCAGAAGTGGACCAAACAAGTGTCCCGAGACCTCCTTGAAGAAGTGAGGTGAGAACCTGATCTGACCTCGAACAGACCCAACTGCAAAAAGTACTGCGCATTTTTGGACTAAACCAGCTGCTGTAGTCAGCTGCGCTGTGCATTATGGGATGAGGATGAGTGTTTGTTGACAGTTTGCACTTTAGCATCATAGCCCCATGGCAATTGTGAGGAGGTGCATAGCCTCATGGAAATTCAGTCTGATGACTAGTGGTCGACTGATATATCGCCAAGTCTGATATATCGGCCGATATTTGACATTTTTCAAATATCGGCATCGGCCGATAAGTTTTTCTGTTTGGCCGATGCGTTTGAGGCGGGACTTTTATTTTGACATCGCGCCAGACTTTTAATTTGACGGCGCTGACAGTATTATAATGATTGCTTTTATATTATTAGTAATAGAAAGGCACACATTATAATACTTTCTCATTTGCTGTCAGCATTCAGCAAATACGCATTTACATCATTTAAGCAAATCTTTGAACGGCTAATGAACATTTAATTTCAAAAACCTTGCAAACTTAGTCGGATCCAGTTGTGAGATCTTGCGAAGTGTGCTTTTGTATCCTGCACGATCGCGTGTTCTCTGTGTGACTTTCGGTCCATGCGAATTGAATGCTTTAAACATTAAATTTGTGATATTTATGTCATTTTCACTAAACCGTATATTGCCGTAGTCGTGTGTTTATTAGTCACGTTGAATCAATGAAAGCAGTTGAATCTTCTGTTTATTCAGCTGCAGCGATAGGCATTTCCTGGGTTTCTTCTGCGAGGCGTATTTGGAGTTTCAGCGCGAGAGCGCCCTCTGGCCTTTGGATGGAGATTTACTGCTGATCACAGAACCGTGCTTCACTGAACGATACGCATGATATTCGCAGCTTCTGTCGAATCGCGATCTCGATTCCATTTCGATTTATCGTGCAGCCCTACCCAATGCATACAAATTTCTCAGAATACTGAGTGCCCTGTTGGTTACAGTTTACTTCCTTTTTAATTATATTTTTTATTAAATATTTATTTATTTGTGAAAAATACTTTGTCATCTAAAGTATAAGTACGTTTATTTTACAAATAAATTTTTTAATCCATTTTCAATTGATTTAAAATTTCTTAAATATTAATTAAAATAAATACAATTATATCGGCTTTATATCGGCCATCGGCCACCATGCTTTCCAAGATATCGGCATCGGCTGTCAAAAAAAACAATATCGGTCGACCACTACTGATGACCAAATTAAAAAAGCGGCGTGTTGTCTGCTGGCTTTTCCTCCTCTCTCTGTTTACTTCCGAGAGTTCCGTTGGAATTTTCCCACACGTTAATTCTGACCAATCGAAAAGCAGTTTAAGAAATATACGTTCATCTGGCCAACGAGTGATGTGGATGTTGTCACATGATTGCATTTTGGTTCAGACCAGAGCAATCAATCAGTGTGGTGTGAAAAGGAACCAGAACGGCTGAAAAATGCTACAATGGATAATTTTTTGCTCTTGGTCTGGACCAAATGAACCGAACTACAGATGTGAATGCACCCTACTGTAAGTGACTGTTTTTCATTAGCTGCTGTCTGTCACTGATGAAGAGTTAACGGTGTGGTTAGTGTGTGTGTGTGTGTGTGTGTGTTTGTAGGCCACCCATGTGGCAGTGTGGCTTTTTCACCAAATATAAGCTCCGTTTGACTGCCAGCGTTTCACCTCTGAACTGATTTATTGCGTCGACTATGAAGGTTTTCTGATCTGAGAGATTTCTCTCTTTCATTCTCTCTAGCCGCTGGTGCAGGTGTGTGTGTGTGTGTGTGTGTGTGTGTGATCTGTAGTTGTGTCCTGGCATGCCTACAAAGGCTCAGACATTGAAACAGAGCTGGAATTTTTTTGTGTGACCCCACCGCCAAAAACACCCCGGATCCATAAAGAGAGGGTTGTTTTTCCAAACACGTCTGCTTTCGGCTGCTTCCTCGTCCATCTGATTCAAGTGTGTTCAGATTCATTGTTGTTTTGGGTCAAGTGTAACTAAAAGTTTGTCATGTGCAAAACCACGCATGCACACGGGTCTCATGTAGATTAATGAGCGGCTCATAAATCAAAAGTGGGAAAAAAATAAAATGTTTGCATTTTATAAGTATTACCATTTTTATTTCATTGTGATGTTCTCTTGGCTGAATTTATGCCTAATTGTCATTACAGTTATAAATAAATAAATTCTTATTACTTTATTACAATTAAAACCATCGTGTTTAATCTTTATTTAACAATATAATTAATATAAAAAAAAATATTATTAAAATCCAGTTATTATTAAAATTCAGTAATTTGTCAAATTCAGTAAATTCATTTATTTATTCCATTATGCCTTTATTATTTTTTAAACTTATACCTTTTAAGTTTATAATTAACCTAACATTTAAAAGATTTTATAATTTATACATTCATATTACTAATGAAAATCATCTTGTGTAGCATTTATTTATTTATTATTCGTTCATTCTTATAAATTTGAAAGCTTAAAGATATATAAATTATAAATGTATTATTATATTAAAATAATAAATCATCCTGTCTAGACTGACTGGCTTTATTAAAATCCTTATTACTTTATTGAAAATCATCCTGTCTAAACTTCTATCTATTTAACAAAAATTTTATTAAAATCGTCAGAAATTCAGTAATTTGTCAAATTCAGTTTGTTTATGCCATTAATAATGCCTTTATGTATGCTTTTATATGTATGTTTTTACTTTTAATGATTAAAACCTAACATTTAAAATATTTTATAAATGACACGTTTCTATTACTTTAATACACTAATGAAAATCATCCTGTGTAGACTTTTTATTTACTTATTTTATTTATTCCTGAAAATGTAAAACTTAATAACTTAAAGCTTAAAATTGTGTAAATTATTACATATATATATATAATTATTAAATAATTAGAACTTATTACTTAAAGTAATAAATCATCCTAAATCATCTAGACTTTTATTTATGCATGTATTTTTTTCTGTTTTTATTATAATTGTTTTACAAATTCAAAATGTAAAAAAAATTATTTTTATACATTTGTATAACTTTACAAATTACTACACTAATAAAAATCCCATCTTTATTATAAATTCTTCTAAATTTAAAATTAAAATGTATATGTTTATTAAAAAAGTATGTTTATATGTTTAAAATATTTTATGATCATATATAATAAGTACTGACTTATTTATGTGTTTATTTATGCCTTTATTTCCTTATTTGTGATTTTGGGGTAAAACAAGACCTGGACATTTGTGACCCTGGACCACAAAACCAGTCATAAGTGTCAATTTGTCGAAATTGAGATTTATACATCGTATGAAAGCTGAATAAATAATCTTTCCATTGATGTATGGTGTATTTGTTAGGATCGGACAATATTTGGCCGAGATACAACTATTTGAAAATCTGGAATCTGAAAAAAAATCAAAATCTTGAGAAAATCACCTTTAAAGTTGTCCAAATGTAGTTCTTAGCAATGCATATTACTAATCAAAAATTACGTTTTTATATATGTATCATATCTTCATGGAACATGATCTTTACTTGATATCCTAATGATTTTTGGCATAAAAGAAAAATCGATAATTTTGACCCATACAATGTATTTTTGGTTATTACTACAAATATACCCCAGCGACTTAAGACTGCTTTTGTGCTCCAGGGTCACATTTGTAGATGCTTTCGAGTAATTCACCTGCACACACAATCAGGCTTTGTCTCAGTGTCTTGGTAAAATCCCATTGTCCACAGACACAATCGGTCTTCCAGCCGTGGCGTCTCCATCGTCTGTCCCCTCAGGACGGAAGAAGTGCTGCTCAAGGAGGAGGTGATGAACGCCTCACTCACATTACAGAATCTGATTTCAGGTCAGCGCCAGGTCAGAGGTCAGAGTCTCTCTCGGCTTTGTCCTTTAAGGCAGAGTCATAACTCAGAAGGTGCTGGTTGTGTTGCTTTAATGAGTCAGGTTTGACGCTCTCGTTGGCCGGGGTTCTTCTGTGGGATGGGGCGTCTTCCACTAGCGTGTTTTGAAAATGAAACTCGAACCCTGTAGCCGTTCCTCCCGAGCCCGACTGCTTCGCTTTCATCCTTTTGATCTGCTTTCAGCCGCAGAATGGAAAAAGAAAAGACGCTGAGCCATCGAGACTGATCCTGGAGGAGCGATTACACACAGGGTTTCTACTGGAAACGCGTGCGGTTCTTCAGTCATGCTGCTGTTGGCTCGAGCGTCAGGCCGTTACTCCAGTAGTACTGCGGTTTCTTCAAACACGCTGCTAGTGGAATGATCTCGGAGCAACCAAAACATCAGGCATCTACGACTGACGCTGTTAAGATCTGACGGAAAGATGCATTAGGCTTTAAATGGTCAAATCAAATTGATCAAATTGCTCATTCGACATGCATTTGGAGGATTGTTCACAGAAACATTAAAAATGACCATTTACTCTCTCTTGTGGTGTTCCAAACCAGTATGATTAATTCTGTTATTGTCCCCAATTCTCAATAGTGTAATGCAAACAACAGTGATGAAAATGATCCTGTGTAGACTATTTATTTATTTGTCTTTTTGTATTTATTTATTTGTCCGTTGAATTTATTTTTATTTTATTTATTTATTTACATATATTAATTGCTTTATATTTCTTTATCTATTTGTCTTTGTTGCTATTTGTCATTATTTTATTTATCTTTATTTATTTTGTCTATGTATTTCTTTAGTTGTCTATTAATTTATTCTTTATTTGTCATTTACTTATTTTATTTTTTCTTTATTTATCTATTTATTTGTGTTTATGTCTTTGTGATTTATTGTATTTGTTTATCTTCATTTTGTATTTATGTGTTTATTTTGTCTATGTATTTTTATTTTTGTTCAAAGTCTTTTTATTAATATTTTACATAATATAACATAGGGCTGGGCGATATAGCTAAAAAATGTATCAACGATATAATGTTTCATATCGTTCGGTATCAAAAATTACTGACATTTTTTATAACCTTTTTTAAAACAAAGAGCAATAGAAAAAAAAGTTTAAATTGAACCACTGTATTTTTAAATTAACCAAATGTATTTATTCACTGCACCATTGTACCCTATTGTTATTTATAAACATATATATATACACATACACATAGATACATATACACGCGTTCATTAATATATTATACATTGTCTATGTATTTTTATTTAGTTGTCTATTAATTTATTCTTTATTTGTCATTTATTTATTATCTTTATTTTTTTTCTTTATCTATTTACTTGTCTTTGTCATTTATTGTATTTGTTTATTTTTATTTTGTCTTTATTTATTTATTTTGTCTATTTCTTTATTTAGTTGTCTATTAATTTATTCTTTATTTGTCATTTATTTATTTATTTATTTATTTATTTATTCATTTCTATTTATTTGTCTTTGTCTTTTTGTGATTTATTGAATTCATTTTTTCTTTGTCTATTTATTTCTTGGTCTTTGTTGTTATTTGTCATTATTTATTTGTTTATCTTTAGTTTGTCTTTTTTATTTATTTGTTTAGTCTATGTATTTCTTTTAGTTGTCTATTAATTTATTCTTTATTTGTCATTTATCTTTTTATTTGTCTTTGGTTATTGATTTATTTTTTATTTGTCTTTTGTTTATTTTGACTAATTCTTTGTCGTTTATTTATATTTATTGATTTATTTATTTGATGTGTCCATTTAGTTATGCTTATTTATCTTTATTGTTTTAGACACTTTTTTTTTTTCATTGCAAAAGCAGATGTTTAGCAGAATGTTCATGCTCATTTTTGGAGCTCAAGAAAATACTGTCCGCTTTTGTTGTATGTAAAGAAATGGTAATGACGCTCAAAAAAATGACTCGTTCTGTGCTTCAAAAAAGAAAGGAAATCATACGGGTTTGGAATGACATGAGAGTGAGTGAATGATGACAGATATGTAATAGCTCCTTTAAGATCTGCCAAAAAGTTACATTAGGCTTTCAATTTTTCAGAACATTTCCCAATGAGTCCGTGAGTCACATATTTAAGAGTGATTTATCCATAAGTTGCTCATGTTTGACAGTGAAGATCCTTGTTAATGCTAAGTTTGGTTGTGTTCTTAAGAAGAAAATAACTGTGGTGGTCTTCAGGCTGAACGTGTGACCTAGAATGACCCCATGTGATAAATCTCTAATGCTGTAATGGAAATCCAGAAAGAGGGCGCTGGAGAAGCTCTTTGAAGATGTATTGATTGAAATACAGATGCCAGAAGGAAATGAGTTGAGGAGCCCCTTGCAAGGCGTCCTGGCCTGGTTTTGGCATACGTCTGAGCTTTTTATAGTCGTAGTAATCATGTAGTCACTCTGGCCTATTCCAGAGTAGAGGAGGAGAAAGATTTGTAAACTGTTTATGTTAAACGCCTGGTGAAGAAATGGTGCTCCATCTTCAGCCAGCAATCTGCTCTCTAATAATGCATGTCCTCATTGATGTTCCATAAACATCTACTAGGAAGCATAAGAGCTCTGTTAAAGCAATAAGGCAAAATTTATATTAAAAGCCAGCATGCTGTTGAAAGAAAGAAGAAAATCTCACAGTTTAAAATGTTTAAGATTTTGAAAAGTTTTTGAAAGAAGTCTCTTCTGCTCACTGAGGCTGCATTTATTGAATTAAAAATACAGTAAATACAGTAAAATTGTGAAATATTATTACAATTTAAAATAACAGTTTTCTATGTGAATATATAGTAAAATGTAATTTATTTCTGTGATCAAAGCTGTATTTTCAGCATCATTACTCCAGTCTTGAGTCACATGATCTTCAGAAATCATTCTAATATGCTGATTTTCTGCTCAAGAAACATTTCTGATTATTATCAATGCTGAAAACAGTTGTGCTGCTTCATATTTTTCTGGAAACTGTGATACGTTTTGTTTTCCAGGATTCTTTGATGAATAGAACAGCATTTATTTGAAATGGAAAGCTTAAATGTCTTTACTGTCACTTTTGATCAATTTAATGCATCCTTGCTGAATAAAAGTATTAAAATCTTACTGACCCCAATCTTTTGAATGGTAGTGTATGCAAGACATAAATCCATTGCATTTTGTTTTGCCACTTGTCTGAAGGTCAGTCTGTTACAATTTAAATTATGCATTATTACGCTATTCTTAAAAGTCACAAGCCGAATTGTTTTTGTCAGCCAGTCATCCTGTCAACTAGCCAAAGATGTTTTTTTCTCTCAATTTGGTGCCAGATTTGACATTTCTGACCGAATTAAAATATTTATTTTGACGGTAGCCTGAACGGGAGACCGGTTAAATTATAGCTTTCCTCACTCACGTTTCAATCACTCAGAGAGAGAGGGAGAAAAGGAAAAGCGAGGGCTGAAAAACATCAAGCGTCTGGATCGCGAGCAGAAGGCGGTGGTGGTATGGTTGAGGGAGGCAGGCCTGTGTTTATGTGTTTGTAGCCGGCGAGGCCGATGGTTCCGGGCCCGGATCATGACTCAAGACGCTTCGCCCTCTTCTGTAATTATGTCAAAAATACACTTTTAAGCGGGATGATGTGGAGCTGTGGGTGCTGAGGGGATTTTCATGCTGATGACTTTCCCCTCCGCCTCTGATGGGGTTTGGGAACGCCGGCCAGAGCGGCCCGTGACACAAATGAAGATAGAGCAATGCTTTATTTTTTCCTCTGCGTTTTTCTGTCTGCTGCTGAAGGGGAGGCGCCGCGTCTCTGTTTGGAGCGAGGTGGCACCAGGCTGTGAAAACTGAGGCCCTGTTGAAGCTGGTTTGTGTCCAGCACGGCCGCAGCTGTCTGTGAGTGTGTGTCACAGACTTTAAAGCTGAAAAAAGCTTTTTAATCCAAATTACATAAGTGAGAATTTGAAGTGTGCAATATTTATCGTCTGCAATAATATCATAATTGTCGTTTTAACGATGTGTGAGCTGACATTGTCGAGTATTTCACACACTTTGCAAAAAACGAACAAAAACACGTCTTGAAAGTCCAAAAGCATTCACTGCGTGATGAAGCCTATTAGAATGCAGTTAAAATGCCCCTATAATTCAAGCTATGAAACAAAAAATATCCCTGTATGGGTTTTTGTTTTTATATTTATATAGTTTGTCATATCACACAAGAAACAGTGCAGTTTTCCTAAATATTTGGTGTGTGAGCGTGATCACAAATGTGATATTAATTTTGAGCGAGTTGCATTTTAGACGCAATATTGTCCATTTTTTTCTGTTATTGATAAAGTGTCCTGAGTGTTTATTTTATTACTTTGTGGTTGCTGTGGTGTTCTGGGTGGTTGCTGGGATGTTGCTAGGGTGTTTTGAGTGTTTGATGTGTTACTCTGTGGTTGCTATGGTGTTTTAGGTGGTTATTGTGCTGTTTTAGGTGTTCTGTTGTGGGGTTGCTAGGGTGTTCTGAGAGTTTAATGTGTTACTTTCACTGTGGTGTTCTGGGTGGTTGCTGGGGTGTTTTTATGCTATTCTGAGGATTTGATGTCTTACTGTGTGGTTGCTGGGGTGTTTCTATGCTGTTCTGAAGGTTTAATGTGTTACTATGTGGTTGCTATGGTGTTTTAGCTGGTTGTTGTGGTGTTGCTAGGGTGTTCTGATGGTTTAATGTGTTACTTTGTGG
The DNA here is from genome assembly GCF_001515605.1 of Sinocyclocheilus anshuiensis. Classification (NCBI taxonomy): domain Eukaryota; kingdom Metazoa; phylum Chordata; class Actinopteri; order Cypriniformes; family Cyprinidae; genus Sinocyclocheilus; species Sinocyclocheilus anshuiensis. The sequence goes on along the minus strand of NW_015548223.1, from coordinate 433,983 downwards.
TTGCTATGGTGTCCTGGGTGGTTGCTGGGGTGTTTCTATGCTATTTTGAGGATTTAATGTGTTACTATGTGGTTGCTGTGGTGTTCTGGGTGGTCGCTGGGGTGTTGCTAGAGTGTTCTGGGTGTTTAATGTGTTACTCTGTGGTTGCTATGGTGTTTTAGGTGGTTGTTGTGGTGTTGCTAGGGTGTTCTGGGTGTTTGAAGTGTTACTATGTGGTTGCTATGGTGTTTTGGGTGGCTGCTGGGGTGTTTCTATGCTGTTGTGTGGGTTTAATGTGTTACTATGTGGTTGCTATGGTGTTCTGGGTGGTTGCTGGGGTGTTGTTAGGGTGTTCAGAGTGTTTGATGTGTTACTGTGTTTGCTATGGTGTTTTGGGTGGTTGCTGGGGTGTTTTTATGCTGTTCTGAGGATTTGATGTGTTACTGTGTGGTTGCTATGGTGTTTTGGGTGGTTGCTGCCTGGGGTGTTTCTATGCTGTTCTGAAGGTTTAATGTGTTACTATGTGGTTGCTATGGTGTTTCAGGTGGTCGCTAGGGTGTTCTGAGTGTTTAATGTGTTACTATATGGTTTCTGTGGTGTTAATGATGGAGCTCAAATGCTGCAAGGTGACATGCACACAAATTTAACACTTAAAGGTTCTCTCACTCACTCACTCTCACACACACACACACACACACACACACGCACTAACACACACTCACTCACTCGTCTGTTTACCTGAATCATGTTCTGGAATGTTCCAGCATAGATGGAGTGGCGATGATCATTATGGGATGGAACTGGCCGCTCTGTGTGAACTGGACGCCTGAAGCAGGTGTGACTGTACGGCTGACTGTGTGTGAGATTGTTACTGTAGGAAGAATGAATTATGTTCTCCCATCGTGTGATGCTGTGTTTCTCCTCCTGTTGTCTGTTGGGATCATGGCAGCGATGAAGAGGATTTAGTGCTAGAGAGAGACTCCAGACATCAAAGCGTGGCGGAGCAGTGTTTACTCTGGGAGAGCATTCCTGACGCTCACTTCTCCATGAGAGAAGTGTGTGTGTGTGTGTGTGTCTGTGTGTGTGTGTATGTGTGTGTCTCTCCCTCAATAAATCCGCTCAGAACATTTGATATCTCTGTTGCTGTATCCAATGACACATATGGATGTTTACAGCAGAACGATGTTTCATACTTGTAGTATTTGAACCCTCACACTTTAAAATGATTGAATGTTTTTGCATTAAAATATGAAAGAAAGCATGAGTTATGAGTAAAGAAAAATGCACAGTTGTGCTCTGAAGAAAATGATAAAGTAAGGGGCTGTTCACACAAGATGCGCCTTTGTATCTAAAAACAAGACGCAGCACTCAGGAATGGTTTAAAAAAAAAAAAAAAAGCATGAGGGTCTCGAGTCGCGCTTTTGAGACCTGATGCAAAGCGACTTCTAATGCAATAATGCATTCAGTGTCATATAATTGCATATTATGCAATTAACGTCAAGCACACAAAAGTATTGTTTATAATGAATGCTACTATAATTTCTGTAGTACTATAATTTTATACTTTTATTTTTTATTTCTGTTCTGTTCTGAATACCATTAAATTTAACCATTAGATTAAAAGGTTTCATTTTATTTATTGCTATTTTATGTTATTTCTTAATGTAATAAAATTTGAATTTTATTATTTTATGAAGTTTAACTTTATGTACTAAAATAACAAACTAAAATAAAAGCTAATAAAAACTATATTAACATTAAAAAACTACTAAAAATGACAAAAACGCAAAAAAAGAAAAGGAGAAAGTTTAAAAAACTCACGTAATAAAAACTAAAATAGTATCTGAATGATGCTAAAATAATACTGACTTGGGGTCAGTAGTTTGAACGAACGTAAACCCCAGTCATAGTGATGGTTGACTTGGCAAACACTACTAGTGACTGGACATTTACGTTGGTTTGCTTCTGTTTACTTCAAGAGACGCACTTTATTTTTATTTTTTCAGGAAAGTTCCATGTGGGGATAAAAACAAAAATCACTTTAGCAGTTCAAGCTGTTGTTCAATTGTCCGGTTGTTCAAGCGTCAGTAATTGATCGGTCATCAGGGGTCAGATGGTTGCCATGGAGTCTGTTTGTGCGAGCGAGTCGTGTTTACACTCCAAAATAAAACAACAATAAAAGAGCCGGGCCTTGATGTGGCCGTTTGTGTACGGATGCACTTTACCATCATTCCAGTGTTTGATTATGGGGCCTCGGCCGCACGGAGTCCCAGGAGAGATCTGCTGTGGCTCCCACACACTGGAGAAAGACGTCAGTACAGGAACAGGCCTTGTTTTTAGCTCTCATACACACTTCTTATAACTGCAGAGCTTAAACATTTCAGATGTTTAGTTGGTAGTTAATTTTTTGGTAGATTTTTTACTTTTAAGTTGTTTTATACTGTATTATCCTTCATTTAGGCTATATTCACATGTCTGATTTTCACACAGATCTATTTTTTATGGATTATAGTAGTGTGAATAGTAAAAATCCCCTTAAAAAAATCATGCAATTTGACAAACATACTAAACATTTATTATAATCGCATGCATAATTCAGCCTTTTCATGAACTGCAGGTAAAATGGTTGGTTCAACAATGGAAAGATCTATGAATGTTTAATAATTATTTATATGATTTATTTAGTTAGTGTATTATTTTAATGGTTGTATTTAATATATAATATACACAAAATTAAAATAAAGCTAAATTAAATAAATATATTTAATACAATTTGCCAATGTGCATCAGGATTTTTTTTTTTCCTTGTGATTTATGTCTTATGTCTTTGTCTTTTTGCGCTGCCTGGCATTGACTTTTTTTAATGCGCTAAAAATCTAAAAATTAGTAAAATAATAAAAATGTAACTTTAAAATACAGTTAAAAACAAGGTGCCTATTTGAGCTGATTTTGTAGAGTTGTTACTGAATTTAGATTTTAGCCAAACAGTCACCTTCACCTTAATTATGATGATTTTTAAGAACATTCTATTCAGGAGGTTTTGTCTCTATCGTAAGAAAAATGATAAAAACATTATTAAGAGTTGTTGGGGATGCAAAACATTCTTAAATTTATTCTTAAGTTAGAAAATAAGAAGAAAATTAGAGTTCCGAATATTTTTATTTCTAAGAAAGTTTTGTGAATCTGGCCCATTCATTATGATTATACTATAACATAAGATGTTGAATCTGATCTGCATATTTATTTCTACTGGACTGTGATTGAACACATTGAACTTGAAAAATGTTTTGTTTTTTTGTTTTGTCTTTGCAGCAAATGAGGCAGTTTGTTTCTCATATTGTGTGATATCTTGTGTATCTGTGTTGGCCGTAATGATCGTTTGGTGCAGGTGTGTTTTGTGCATGTGAAGTGTGTGTGTGTGTGTATGTAATGACCCATTTCCCCTTGGAGACGGTGAAAGTAATGCGTCGTTTCATTGATCCAGTCCTGTGTGTGTGAACTTGTTTTTACTACTTTGTGAGGACCAAAAGAAGTTAGTAAAATAAGGAAAGTTTGACTTTGTGGGGTCCTTAAGTAAAATCACTGTAATGCTCTCATGGTATTGCTTTATTTTTACTGCAGCCTATCTATTTTCTAGTATGTGTTTCTTCCCCCCGTGATCCGCTGTGGCTGTAATTCACTGGCTCATTCAGAGTTTTTCTTTCAGCGTTTCAATGAGAGGAACGTCCTGATGATTTCTGCATGTGAAGTTACCCAGTCGCCTCTATCGGCTCCTCTCCTTTCCTCTTCTCAGAAAGCGCCACAATACCTTCTAATCCCTTTCATTGAGTCAGCAGACAATCCGACTCTCGGCTCTCATTATGGTGTGGGTTTCCGTGCGTCTCAATGGGAGCGAGGGCGACGGCTGTAATCTGAGCTCGCTCCTGTTTTGACAGTCCTGTAGTTCTAATAGCCTCGCCAACCATCTCACAACTCACTTTTCCAGACTTCATCCTGTTCGCTTTAGACCGGCGCTTCTCCGTGAGTCACAGAAAGCAGGGAAAATCACTTCTAGATGCAAATTAGCATGTAATTGTGCATAAAACGGGAAGCAAAATAAACAAGTTGGCATAAATTTATCTGCTGATTGGTCTAGTCTAACTGAATCTGGTCCACATGGACTTAGTATTTACAAACAGTGTGAGATTTTAATAAAAATCTCATGTTTGAATGTGAGCCGTATTCCCTTGCTCTGTCCTTGTCTCTTTCTCCAGATGCTAGTTAGCTTGTTTCACTCTCAGAAATAAAGGTACAAAAGCTGTCACTGGGGCGGTACCTTTTCAAAAGGCACATGTTTGTACCTCAAGGGTCCATTTTGGTACATATTAGATTCTAATAGGAACACCTAAAAGGTACCGCCCCAGTGACAGCTTTTGTACCTTTATTTCTGAGAGTGCTTAATGCTTTTTGGGCTCTATAATATTGTGTAAGTCCACTTCACATCTCCCTCTCAGTTTTGATCGCTACAGTACCATTCAAAAGTTTGTGGACCATAAGATAAAGAAATTAATGTTTTTATTCATCGAGGATGCATTAATTTGATCAATATGATGCCTAATGAACAGCTGAATTCATATTAATACTAAATAAAAATAATACATTTATAAAAATTAATAATAATGAATAATACAAAAACTATACTAGGAAGGGATAGTAAAGACATTTATAATGTTACAAATGATTTCTATTTCAAATAAATGCTGTTCTTTTGAACTTTCTGTTCATCTGTGAATCCTGAAAAATAACATGTATCAGTTTCCACAAAAATATGAAGCAGCACAACTGTTTTCAGCACTGATAATAATCAGAAATTATTCTTGAGCAGCAAATCAGCATATTAGAATGATTTCTGAAGATCATGTGACACTGAAGACTGCAGTAATGATGCTGAAAATTCAGCTTTGATCACAGAAATACATTACAGTTTAACAGATATTCACATAGAAAGCAGTTATTTGAAATTGTAAAAATATTTCACAATATTACTGTTTTTACTGTATTTTTAAAAAGCAGCCTTGGTGAGTCTTAAAATTTACATAAAATTTACAGTCTTTCTGTTCTGGGAAAATACTGCTGACATCTTCTTATTGGTAGGGGAGCATACATATATTTTGTCCAATAATATGTTCTTTAGAACAGTGTTTCCCAACCGGGGTGCCGTGTAAAAAAATCTTGCCTCCATGGACAAAAAAATTAATAATATTAAAAATATCTGACACACACACATATATATATATATATGACACATTCTGCAGTTCTTCCCTGCTGTACCGAATATCGATACTTTTCAAAGTATCATATCAAAGTTAGAAATTCAAATATTGTGACAAAATTAATTTTGTAGGGTGCCACAAATTTGTTAAAATTTCCAAAGGGTGCCGCTACTAAAAAAAGGTTGGGAAACACTGGTTTAGAATATGTTCTCCCTCCCTGTCACTCTAGCATATAGCAAAGTATGGCAAAGCATGAAAGAAAGTAGTTTGTCAATCATTTCCTGGTCTTTAGGGCACTGGGTATTGATCATCTCCCAAAATGTTTATAGCCAGTTGTCTGACTAGTTCTTATATGACTGTGATTAACTCTCATCATTTTCCAACAGCAGACGCTTGACTTTCTAGTGATTTCTCCTTAATTCATATAGCAGACGTCCATTTGCAAAAGCTAGAATCTCTCTCTCTCTCTCTCTCTCTCTCTCTCTCTCTCTCGCTCTCTCTCTCTCTCTCTCTCTCTCTCTCGCTCTCTTGCTCTCTCGCTCTCTCTCGTGTCTGAGTCCTTGAGCAGAAGTTTTCTTTGGTTCATGTTGTAAACACTACGCCGGAAGTCTATGTATTTTCTGCATCTGTGTATGAATGCACTGATATCCAAGCACAAAACAAACCAGCACAACACATGAGCACATGCATCAGCCGCTGGACTGAGATCTCTCTAATGCACATGCATCTGTGATAATGATAAACACACAGACATACAGTATAGAGTGGTTGTTTGATCAGGGCTGAATAATTGTGCTTTTGATGTTTTCAGTGCAAAAAGTGATGTTCTTCCTCAGTATTTTTGTCTTGTTTTTTGAAACAAATATCTGAAATTCTTAATTCAAGATACATTTACTTGAAAAGCAAAGTGACTTAAGATATTAAGCATTGTTTTCTGAGAAACTGATCAAAATGAAGAGAGTTTATGCTTAAAACAAGAAAAAAATATCTGCTAATGGGGTAAGAAAAAAAGCTTAGTTCCCTCCCCAAAAAAACTGTTGTTTTGCATCGAAATGTATCTTGATTTAAGAATGTTTCAGTATTTGTACTGGAATACAAAAATACTAAGAAAATCACTTTTTGTAGTGTTGGATTTTTAAAAGTGTGATACGTGCAAAGGATTATGGGAGACTGGTTGCACAAAAATATTGTTTAAAATCAACTTTTGCTGTATTTAATTGATGTGAATGAAAACAAGGCTGTTACAGTATGCAAGTTATATTAAACATGCATTTGCACAGACGATGTTAGTGATTCATCACACCTGTCTTATGTTATCACGCATACAGTCTTGTAGCTGTACTTTCAAAATGATTATCAAAGCTTCTTCTGATTGGGCAGTCCTTAATTATTCCAAATTTTTGACCAGTATTTGTATTATTCAGTGCTTTTTAGCCATTTTATGAGGTAGTATTGTGAATATGATCTGTTTTGTATCTGTGTTGCCGTGACAACAGCACAAACTTGAGCCGTAAGTGCATCACTGTAAACACATTCTTCTTTATGCAAACTGAAGGAGCGAGTCTGATTGATTTTCTGTTTCACGATGCTGTCGAGAGGCATGCTGTAATACTGCAGGAAGAGTTTGAAACTGCGAGAAAGTGAGGAAATTGTAGGGATGATTTGAGAGACAGAGATAGAAAACACAAGAGTTATTCATAATCTTATTAAAAGGGGAAGAATTGCCTAATTGTGAATTTTGTAAGTCTTCCTTGACCATAAAGCATTTTTAATTTTTTTTTATTTCCTGCATTTTATATTAAGCCACATTTTTATTCAAGAATTACATAGACATTTTTTAAAAGGTTTCTCCTGGGAAAATATAAATTATTATTTATTAGAATTTTTATTAAATATACATTTTTTTATAGGAATTTTATATAACTGATATTATTATTGTTGTTTTTAAAGATAATATTGTTGAATTATTGTGTACAATTCATTTTAAATGTATTAATCTTTATCTCTTTAAAAAATATTTATCATCTCTTATATATTATCTTATTATTATCTTGTTTTTTAAGCCATGAATATAGCCTTTGATGCTGATATGGCAGTAAATGGATAGATATAGATAGATAGATAGATA
>NW_015548223.1:425687-426586 GCF_001515605.1 Sinocyclocheilus anshuiensis | reverse complement strand
GATAGATAGATAGATGATAGATAGATAGATAGATAGATAGATAGATAGATAGATAGATAGATAGAAATAAACATACAGATAGAAAAGAACGACTGGTGCGCTGGAGCTCAGCTGGCAAAACATGAACAAACTGCATAACTGGCAGAAGAAGAAAGAGACTCCACAGGGCAAAAATACTTTCTCACCACAGCAACTCTTTATTATCGCTCCTCTCCTGTGTTTGTTTTGAGGCCATTTGATTTATGAGTATTTTTAGATGTCTGTCTGTTGTCGAGATGGCGCTGGAATGTCTTTATATGCCACTACAAAGCGGTGGAAGGGCCGTCTCGTCCCCAGCCGGTTTGCGGTTTAGACAGACGTACGGACTATTGTCAATAATCTGTTTGTGTGTGCCACTGTTTCTCCAAAAACCAAATGAAGGTCTTTTGGGGTCTGAACCGATGCCGCTTTTAGATTTCTGCCCCTTTGTGAGATAGAAATACCCAGCGGAGATGATAGACTGTGTTGGACGGTCTCTTGATGGTAAACAGAGCTGGCTTACGCTGGCCAGAGATAATGATTAGCTTTACTCCAGAAGCTCAGAGCCGCCGGGAGAACTGATGAAAACAGCTCCTTCAGAGAGGATTCGTGACAGGAGCTTTGTGGGACTACAGAGGCTACCGGCTGAATCCAGCCATTATTTCACTGCTTTCCTCTTTTCCCTTTTGTTGAAGGCCACACATCCTCAGTGATGCAGCTCGTCAGAATGCTCTCGATGGTGCCTCTGTAGAAGGTGTACATGATGGGGGCCGGGGCCCCATTTGAAATTGAGATTTATACCTCATCTGAAAGCTGAATTAAATAAGCTTTCCATTGATGTATGGTTTGTTAGGATAGGACATTATTTGGCTTTAGTTGTA
>NW_015548223.1:419293-425424 GCF_001515605.1 Sinocyclocheilus anshuiensis | reverse complement strand
TTAATACTTTTATTCATCAAGGATGCATTAAATTGATCAAAAGTGACAGTAAAAACATTTAAAATGTTACAAATGATTTTTATTTCAAATAAATGCCGTTCTTTTGAACTTTCTGATCATCAAAGAATCCTGAAAAAGGAAATGCATCACGGTTTCCAGAAAAATATTGTGCAGCACAACTGTTTTCAACATTGATAATAATCAGAAATGTTTCTTGAGCAGCAAATCAGCATATTAGATGATTTCTGAAGATCATGTGACACTGAAGACTGGAGTAATGATGCTGAAAATTCAGCTGCGCATCACAGGAATAAAATATAATTTTACTATAAATTCAAATAGAAATCCAGTATTTTAAATTGTAATATTTCACAATATTACAGTTTTTACGATATTTTTAGGGTGTGTTGTATTTATTATAAAACTTTTTACTTTTTTCTGTTTTTAATCAATTTAATGCATTCTTTCGAATTTTTTTACAGAAATAGGTAGCTTAAATTGACACCATTGAATTTAAGTCAGTTTCCGATGCAGAAAAAAATGAATAAATAAAATAAAAGTATTTGTGACTTTTTCTTGCAACTCTAAGAAAAGTTAGAATTCAGATGTATAAACTCACAATTGCAAGAAAAATTACTTTTATTATTATTATTATTATTGATGGTGGAAAAAAACAGAATTGCAAGATTTAAACTCAGAATTCTGAACTGAAAAGTCTGTGAAACTGTGAACTTGCAATTTTTATGTTTTTATTCTGTGGTGGAAACATGCTTCCATAATATACATACTTTAGGCGTTCAAAAATAGTTTTTCTGCTTTATCACTGATTGTCTATTGAAAGTGCTCACAGAGCATCCTAAAGACGACCTGAGTGCCTGACCTCTGACCTTTAAGGCAGTATTCTGTCCATGTACTGCGGTGTTCCTGTCATTTCCACGCTTCTCCTCCTCTTTCCATCATCTGTGGGTTTGATTGACACCCAACAGCCCTTCTGCGCCGATGACTTCAGCGTCTCTCTGCTGATCTGCCAGCTGCTGATGTCACGGCTCAGTTTCACGCTGGGATTTCCGCTCTGTTTATGAAGGACGCTGGCGAGTGAGACGGGTCACGGCCAGCCTGTGCATCCCACGGGAACTGTCCCGCTGCTGGAGGGTTATTTGGGGAAGGGTCCAGTGCATCCATGGTTATGTCCCAGTTTACTTTCATAACCCACTAGAAGTTCGCTGGTGATGGTAAAGTTCACACTTCTGAGTTTGTGTTACTATACTATAGACCCATTTAATCTCATACTACTTGTGTTAGCAAAGCATGTAAGAATTGGCATGTGGCTAAATTGTTACTTTTAATTAATTATTATAGGTTATATTATATAATTAATTTATTATTAATATAATTAATATAAGATACATTAATATATAAATATATGAATTAATATAAGATACATACTTATTCTGTCTCTATATATATAATATATTTTAATTAATAATTATATATTATAATTTTAAATGTTTAATTCATTATTACAATTTTTATTATATATTATATTTAAATGTAATATAGATAAAATATATATTAATTAGTTAAATGCAGTAAATAATATAATAATTTAATTATACATGCATACAAACACACACACATAATATATATATATATATATCTTTTGCTTTATTCAATTAATCTAAATGCAACCGTTGTGAATATAATATATATTCAATATGCTGGGCAAATCAGCTAATTAATATTCATGAGCCCCCTTTAAAAACTTTTCAACTTATTCTCTCTCTCTCTTTCTGTGTCACTTCTATCTCTTTTGGTTTTCAATGATAAGGGAACTATTAGTCAAATGTTCGCCCACATGTGTAGGAAAAGGAAGTTGCCTCTTCAACATCAAAGAGCCGTTGCACGCTGAAGGTACAGCTTCATGAACTCATGCACGTGTGTCATTTGAATGTGAAGCTGATGCTTTCCATTGGCTATTGCTGTATTCATATAGAAGAAGAGTGGCTTCATTTGATTCCACTTTGTCAGTCACGTGTAGCAGATTGTGCATTATCATTCACACTTGTTGAATGCGTGTACATTAAATGTGCTTACATTTCTAAAACGATGCCATCATACTCTGACAGGACTGAAATCACAAAATAAATATCCAGGAAGCATTTGCTTGGCCTCTGGGTAAACGAGTCTCATCGGCTGAGAGATTTACTGAGCAGATGCTGTGGTGGATCTCAGTCCCGTTTGCCTGTTTTACACCTGAATCTCTCTCTCTGTCTGTCTGTCTCTCTGCAGTCTCACCCGCTGTCTCTGTGTAACACCAGCGAAGATGACCGTCAGGAGACCATCTTCATCAGCATCGTCAAACTCGAGAGTCCAGAGAGCAAAGTGCCGCAGTGCCAGCCGCTGCTGGATAAAGTAAGACTGATGGGAAACTCACACACACACATATGAACACTCTGTGATTTATTGAAGCTCACTTATAATGTTTGTCCAGGTTTTGTGCATCAGAAACACTCATAATGTTTTTTCTCTTAAACATTTTCTGACCCTTGAATGAAACGGGCTGTTTGAGTCTTGTATTGTATATGTAAATGAGCTCTGCTGTGATTGGCTGCAGGTCAAGTTGCTGTCATTTAATATGTAAATGTGGGAGTTGTGTGTCAATCGGTGTTATTTTAGTGTTATGTACTATTATTGTATTATTTTTTTAAAGAATTTAATATTTTAGTTTTCATTGTAATTTTAATTTATTTTATGTGCTTTTAATATTTTTATTAGTCTTAGTTTTTAAATATTTCTATTTAGTTGCTATTTCTATTTCAGTTTTAGTAATTTTAGCACTTCTCGTGTAAGTTTTTCATCTTATTTATTTTTATTTTAGTTTTATTGCAATTAATGAAAACAATTTTAATAGTCTTCATTTTAGTTAAAAGTAACAACACTGATGTTAATCAGCTTATGATTGTGATGTCATAATTCTTAATGTTTTTGCAGCTTTGTTGTTTTAGTATTATTTATATACTACTATAGTACTATTATAGTATAGTTAGCATTTGTTTTCATGTTTTCACTTTTCATTTTAATTGTAGGTTAGGTCATTTTATGTGCTTTTGTTATTTCTGTTAGTTTTTTTATTTCCATTTAGCTTTAATTTATATCTGATTTAGTTTTAGTAATTTTAGTACTTTAGTACATTTTTATTTTTCATTTAAATTCAAGTACAAGTTTTTCATCTAATATTTCAATTTATTTCAACGAAAACATTTTAATCGTTTTAGATTTAGTTAACAATAACAACACTGATGTTAATAAGCTTATGATTATGACATCACAATTCTGAACAATGTTTTTGCAACTTAAACCTGAGTTAATCAGTGTTATTTTAATATAATTTATATACTTTATATTATTTATTAATAATATATTAGCATTTATTTTTATATTTTCAGTTTTCGTCTTAGTTGTACTTTGTATAAGTAATTTTGTTGTTCTTTTATTTTTATTGTTTTTTTAGTTCTGTTTAATTTTAATACCGATTATCGGTTTTATACCGATTTTAGCTTTAGCAATTTTAGTTCTTCAACTTAAACTTTATTTTATTTCATTTAGTTGCCATGGCAACATTTCTCATTTTTATTGATTGATTTTTAATTTTTTTTAAGTGCAAGTTTTTCCTCTGTTTATTTTATTCAGCTTTATTTTAGTTAACAAAAATGCTTTCCAATAGTTTTAGTTAATGAGCTTATGGTTGTGATGTTATAATTTTGAACGAGATGTTTTTTTGTTTTTTATTTTAGGTCCAAAACTATTAAGCAGTTTGTTATTGCAAGTATTTACAACTCTACCCCTGCAGTGTGGGATACACTTGTAGTGTACTTGTGTAGGATATGTTTCTGATCTAAGTTTCAGTAAGCTGTCTGGATGGAGCTCGTGTTGTGAATTTATGAGTATGTGATGTGAGACAGAGAGAGGCAGATCGCTGGCCTCAGAGCCTCATGCACTCGTGGCACAGCTAATATTAGCTGGACGAGTGAGCAGGTCAGCAGTGTGAGTGAGTCTGTGAAAGTGCAGGAGATGCGGGACACACCAGCAGGAGGCTCTGAGCTTTGGGCCGTTTCCTCAGGACTCTGGCGCTGGACGTGAGAGATGTCAGATGCTGCTGTCACACACTGAAAACCTCAAACCGTCTGTTCCAAACTCGACTGCGCTGCTTCTGCAGAATTCACAATTGAAGAATCGACTCCTTTTCAGTGAGAATCTGAATTCAGTTGGCCAGAACACATAGAGAATTTGAATTGGAATGACAGGCAGCAGAATTTAAGTTTGGGCTCAGTAAGATTTTGTTTTTTTAAAGAAATTTAATTTGCATTAAATTGATCAAAAGTGCCAGTAAAGACATTTATAATGTTACAAAAGATTTCTATTTCAAATAAATGCTGTCTGTGTCTATCTATTAGATATCTGTCTGTCTGTCTGTCTGTCTGTCTGTCTATCTATCTATCTATCTATCTATCTATCTATCTATCTATGTCTATCTGTCTGTCTGTCTGTCTGTCATTTGTTCTATCATTCGTTCCATCTATTGTTCATTCGTTCTATCGTTTGTATCTATCTATCTATCTATCTATCTATCCATCCCAATTAATTTGAACTTTTTCAACTTTTTCCATCGAAATTTGCAATTTTTCGTCCTGTTTGCTGCCTCATGTCTAGACCTGATGTATGGGGTTTTTATAACTGAATCTCTTTTCTATTGAAACTTTCAGTACTGAATGAAATATATTTAAATTGACATTTCCCTCGGCTTATCCACTAAGGATTCATATGATGTTGCCTCTCATTTTGGCCCAGTGGAGGTTTGTGAGTTCTCTAGTGATGTTGCTAAATGTTGTCTAGGTAGGCAGCTGACGGTTCAGATCAGAGCTGAAGGGATTTTCAGGGTTTAATATGGTTCTGCATGTGAACGTCATGCCGTCTGCACCAATCACACACAACCAGACAGTCTCAACAAGTTAATCAGAGTTAATAACCCGTCTGAGAAAACCGCACACAGTCCTGCTTCCATTCTTCGCTTTTAGCGCCTATTTATGTCTCTTTCTTGGTAGCCACATTGGCCTGGACAGATTACTGCTGCGGATCCAACTTTGTTTAGTGAACATCTGAAGGACTCTTAAGAAAACAAAGCCTTGTATTCCAGTGGTTCTGGATGTGCTCTCAGTAAGCTGGCGGTATAAATACCCTGAAGACCAGGCTGAAGTGAGGGGTTTTGGTTGTCTGATGGTTGTGAATGTTTAGTTTGTATGTACACACATCATCTCACTGTTTACATCATATTGTGTTTCCCAACAGTGCAGCAGTCTTATTTCATTCTTTGAGATGCTATTATAGTTATATAGTTATATGTATTCATATTTATAATGACTTTTTTTTTTTCATTTTTATTTTAATTTTAAAGTTTTAGTCATTGTTTTGTAATAGCCATTTGTATTAGTTTTTTAAGGTATTATATATGTGTGTGTGTGTGTTTGTGTATATATAATCAAGTTAAACTAAGTGATTTTTTTTTTATATTTTAAATGTTTAATTAATTTTTAATTTATATTTAATTTAATTTATTTTTAGAAATAGTCTTATTTATAGTTTTTATTTATATTTTTTTATATGAAAGTGAAAGTGAACTGCCCCCTATCATGTATAACATGTCAAGCTCCCAAAAGGCTTTTGACAAAAAAGCACCATAAAAGTTCATATGACCTGTATTTGAGATTTAGTTTATTTAAATATATTAATAGTAATTTATTCATTTAAATACTCTTTTGGTTTATATGCTTGATGTCATGTGTTTTTGTTTTTTTTACTTATTAATTTATATTAGAATTTATTTTAATAATAATAATAATTAAGGGTGCTCCGATTGATTGGCTACTGATTTCTATCGGCCGATAATGGCTTTGGGAAGTTTGATCGACGGTCTCTATAAAGGCCGATCTCATAAACCGATCTCAAGCTGACGACGCGCCTGCCGTGAGAGGTTTATGGCATGCAGCGGCACCGTCTCAATCTCTGTCCGGCGCGGGTAATTTGAAAACTTTCTGTGAGACGTAATTTCACAAACAGTGTGCGTGAATCTCTCT
>NW_015548223.1:416549-419201 GCF_001515605.1 Sinocyclocheilus anshuiensis | reverse complement strand
CCTCTCTAAATGCACAAATGGCTTCAAATCACCACATCGACACAATAAGCGAGCTTCACAGTTCACACAGGAATTGTCACTTGCACAATCGAGGCAGTGTTGCATCGTCACTAAAGTTTATAATTTTCATTTCTTTTTAATTCTTGCCCGTGTTCAGCACCATTCAGCACTTGCACGCTCTCCTAGAGACAGTGCGCTCATGCACACTCAAAGCGCGCACACATAACGCCAGGTTCACACATATTTTTTGCGTTTAAACACGTTTATGAAAGATTACTGTATTACTGTACTGCGTAAAAAGAGAATCACAATGCTCAAAACGCATTTTCAGTAACAACAGAAAAGTAGTTTAAATGTTTTGCCACTTGCTTGAGCAACTTAATATATAAATCTAGAAGTAAATGCAAAAGTAAAAAGCATTGAATAATGTGTTGTTTATATTTATTGTGTTTAAACATGTCTGTGAAAGATTGTATTACTGTACTCAGTGTACTGTGTAAAAAAATAATTGCAATGCTGAAAAAGCATTTTCAGTGACAATGTTTGGATTTGAAATCAAAAAAATGGATAAATGTTGTGTTTGTGGTAAACAGCCACGGATCAGTAGCGGACTCCTGTGTGAAAGCACAATGAGTCCGTGCTGCTTCTGCACCGGTTACGTACCACACATGGACTGCATACGCATTGCAAATGGAGTATGTGTGAAACTGGCATGAGGCCGCCTCACATACAGCTCATAAAATCAGGCTTGTGCGGTGTGTAAGCTCTTGTGCAGCAATCACCACATTGTAAAAACAAAAATGCACTGCATGATTAAACATTTAGGTGAGATGATATATTTTTGAAAAATGTAAAAAAAAAAATAAAAATAAAGCTCCCCTCCACCACTCAAATTAAAATATCCCCCCACAAGAGTCATCGCTTAGAGAGACCAATCTACTTCGAGTGTAAACTAAACGAGCCAATGCACATTGGCATGCAATAATTGCATTCAGCTGCTGCTGATCACAGCGTGAGCATAAAAAGGCAACCGGTGCAACGCATACCAGCTATTCGCTTCGGAGCCGAGCGACAACATCGTTCTGCTCCTACCAACTGCTTCGTGTGTGACGAGTTTAACGCGCTCTAGGGAGCTTCTTGTGTTGGCGAACGGTGCTTCAGCGGTGGTCGTTCCTGTGTCGAGTGGGTTGCGCACTTCAGGCTGCACTACCCCCTGTCGTGCTGCAAGCAGCCATCTCCCCTGTGCGTCTCAGTGCGTAAAAGAGCATTTCCCTGAAAGAGACTTTTTCTCTAAAAGAGCTTACACGGGTGTGTCTTTGTAAAGACGACAGATCGTCTTTCACCCATGCATTTCTGGATGTGGTCGTTACCTGGCACCGGTGATGGTCACGATCGCTGCCTCACATGTCTGGGCATTTAACACGCTGAGCTGGCGTTCGCGGAGGAGTCATGTTCCCATTGCGGGAAGATGACCATCTCGGAGCTGTGGGCCAGGCTCCATTTCCTCCAGGGGGGCGGAGCTCCGTTGCCGCTGCCGCGATCTAGTGTTCGTCCTGGCAGCAGCCAGGCGAGGACTCCTTCGGGCAGTAGCATGGGCGGTCTGAGCGTTACAGTGGTGGCAAACCCCTAAGGGAACCAATCCTCGGGGGACCATCGCTCCTCTAGCACTTCGCAACCAGTCGAGCCGCCAAAGGAACGCGCTGAGCCCTCTTCAAAGAGCGAACCAGCAGTATCCTTCGGTGCTCCTCCTGACGACCGGATGTCGATCACTGCATCGGATGGAGAGCTCTCTAGAGAGGAAGATTCGGCTGCGCTGCCGCCCTCTGGGATGGTGGCAATGCCTGAATCGGATCCGGAGATGTCGGCTATGTTTTCCCGGGCCACTGAGAGGGTAGGGCTCGAGTAGAAACCTCCCCTGCGTCCTGAGCCCTCGAGGTTGGACGATTGGTTTCTCGGGGTGGTTCACGCTGGTTCTCAGCGCCCCGCCCCGGTGCCTTTCCTCCCGGAGGTGCATGAGGAGCTCACCAGATCATGGACGGCACCTTTTACTACCAGAAACCGACCTGCTGGTTCCTTCTCCCTCACCACCCTCGACGGGGGTGCAGCTAGGGGGTATACGGCGATCCCCCCCGTGGTGCAGTTGGTAGCGATGCAGTTGTGTCCTAAGACCGCCTCCTCCTGGCGGTGAAACCCATCGCTCCCTTTCCGGGCCTGTAGGCATTCGTCTGGTCTGACCGGTGGTGCTTATACGGCTTGTGGAGAAGCTGCCTCCATCTTACACGCTATGGCATTACTGCAGGTTCATCAGGCCAAGGCACTGACGCCTTGAAGTGGAACCTGTTCGTCATGTCTGGTCCCTGGACAGGACGCGGAGGTTCTAGGTGACCTATCCAGGAGGTAGTTGACACCATCACTTCGGCAAGAGCGCATACGCCTTGAAGTGGAACCTGTTTGTAGAGTGGTGTTCTTCTCACTGAGAAGACCCCCGGAAATGCCCGATCAGGGTCGTGCTTTCCTTTTTGCAGCAAGGGTTGGAGTGAAGGCTGTTTCCCTCCACCCTTAAAGTCTATGTCGCTGCGATTGCTGCTAACCAATGACCCTGTGGAAGGGAAGTCGGTAGGGAAGCATGACCTGGTCATCAGGTTCCTTAGG
>NW_015548223.1:411534-416283 GCF_001515605.1 Sinocyclocheilus anshuiensis | reverse complement strand
AGATTCTATAGCCTTCGTGTGGAGCCAGTATCCTCCTGTGTTCTCACCTCAAACGGGTAGAGGCACAGAGAGGCCCTGGTTTAGTGTCGGCTTGTTAAAACTGCTCCAGAGTGTCCATACTGTAGGCCCTGTCGAGCTCCTCCGTCCCCTCGGCAGCCAGACGTGGCGGAACGTCCGAATCCTTGAGATCCGGTAGATGGCTGGGTTTCATATGTAGAGACCTAAGTGATCCCATATGTGTAAAGTCCACGGTATAGCCTCAGAGCCTGTGTTTCCCCGGCTGAGTGGCCGGGTCACCGGGACAATTATCGCATGCCAATGTGCATTGGCTCGTTTAGTTTACACTCGAAGCCAATGCACATTGGCATGCGATTATTGTATCCAGCTGCCGCTGATCATAGCGTGAGTATAAATAGGCAGCTGGTGCAGCGCATATTCAGGTTTTCACTGAGGAGCCGAGCCGGTGACCCGGCCACTCAGCGGTGGTACAGAAGCTGTGGCGACGGGACGTGACGTCTCCTTTCCCTCCTTCAGGGAACGAGGGTTACATACGTAACCGAGACGTTTTCTTTGTTTTATAATTTTATAACTGTCAAACTCCAAAAAGGACCAAAAACACCATAAAAGTCCATATGACCTGTATGTTTATTTGATGATTATTTAGTTTATTTTAATTTAATAAGAAGAATCTATTCATTTAAATATTCTTT
Organism: Sinocyclocheilus anshuiensis; assembly: GCF_001515605.1. Taxonomy (NCBI): domain Eukaryota; kingdom Metazoa; phylum Chordata; class Actinopteri; order Cypriniformes; family Cyprinidae; genus Sinocyclocheilus; species Sinocyclocheilus anshuiensis. Next base: position 415,573 of record NW_015548223.1, on the reverse strand, counting down.
TAGTTCTCATTTTGAATTTATGTTTAAGCATTTTAATTTATATTCAAGTTAGATTATTTTAATATATTAAAAAGAGAAAAATAAGCTGTTTTTATATTACTTGAGATATATATATACAGTGGGTACGGAAAGTATTCAGACCCCCTTAAATTTTTCACTCTTTGTTATATTGCAGCCATTTGCTAAAATCATTTAAGTTAATTTTTTTTCCTCATTAATGTACACACAGCACCCCATATTGACAGAAAAACACAGAATCGTTGACATTTTTGCAGATTTATTAAAAAAGAAAAACTGAAATATCACATGGTCCTAAGTATTCAGACCCTTTGCTCAGTATTTAGTAGAAGCACCCTTTTGATCTAATACAGCCATGAGTCTTTTTGGGAAAGATGCAACAAGTTTTTCACACCTGGATTTGGGGATCCTCTGCCATTCCTCCTTGCAGATCCTCTCCAGTTCTGTCAGGTTGGATGGTAAACGTTGGTGGACAGCCATTTTTAGGTCTCTCCAGAGATGCTCAATTGGGTTTAAGTCAGGGCTCTGGCTGGGCCATTCAAGAACAGTCACAGAGTTGTCGTGAAGCCACTCCTTCGTTATTTTAGCTCTGTGCTTATATATATATATATATATATATATATATACAGTATATATATATACTGGTATATTTTTTATATTTTATTTTATTTCAGTTATCGTTTTTTTATGGTTTTAGTTTTAGGTAATAACCCTGCAGTGTTGAATTCTCGTGACTGAAATGTTCCATTGCAACTTCCTCAATTTGCATCACACATCAATCCAATGCAAATGTTCCCTTCTGAAGACATCATGGACTTTAATGCCAGTTTCCGACCAGATGCTGATTTCCTTCACAGGTATATAGTTCAGTATAAGTGCTGTTTGGTCACCAGCAGACAGAACGAGAGACTTCATGCTCGTACCGTCGATAATGTATGTCCCTTTCATAAAGCGTCCAAGTCTGGACTAGTCCAGCGGTATGAAAAGAGCTCCAAATATTTACCCAAAACTGCTCATAGTCTCCCACACAATCCAAACATCCCCTGCGTCTCGGGCTGAAGGTCCACGCCAAACCATCAAAGGCAAAAGCCTGGGATTCCAGCTCATTGTGATTACGAACGCTCCCAAAAGACCTGCTGACTTTATATTTGCTCAATGCTTAATCCGCAAAGCGCTGTTTTCATGCGGAATGAAAGGAGCGAGTGTTTGGCTGAGTCTTCGGCTGGGAACGTGAGTCAGAGCGAGCAGGAAGAGACAGGAGCCGTGCCTCGACATGCTGCCGTTCTCCCAGATCCCCCGCTTCTCAATCAAACACTCCTTTGCTCCACATCTAATCCTGTTTGCTTTTAGAAATCAGATGGAGAAAGATGGAGAAGTGAAGAAAGAGTGTGTGTGAGAGATGGAGAAGAGCTTTTAATCGCTGTGATGTTATTGACACGTATCGCAGTGAATAAGGAAATGTTTTGCAGAATGTGCATGCTGCTGTTTCTCTATACAGTAAAATCAGACAGTGAGCAGGGACTGTCAAGCTCCAAAAAAAGCACCAGAAAAGTATCATAAAAGTCCAAATGACCCATATAGACTAAGATGTTTTTGTTTTTCAGATGTTTTATTGATATTCATTTTATGATTCCAGAAGTTATGTTCTATATTACAGAACAGTATGTTCTTCAGCAAGAACAATAGTTTAGAAAATTAAAAGAATTGTATTTATTAATTTTTTTATTGCATTTAATTTACATTAGAGTTCGATTATATTAATATAGTATTAATAATTTAGTCATTTAATTACTCTTTTAGTTTACATCTTAATTTTGTGTTTTTAACTTATATTAGAGGTCAAATATTTTAGTATTAATAATTTATTCATTTAAATGCTCTTAGTTTATATCTCTCAATTTTGTTTTTTTAGCATTTTAATTTATAGTTGGATCATTTTGATATATTAATAATAATTATTATTCATTTAATACTCTTATTTTACAACTTAATTTTATGTATTTATTATAATAATAATTTATTCATTTAAATACGCTTAATTTACATCTTGGTTTTGTTTTATAGCTTTTTAATTTATATTAGCATTCGATTATTTTAATATATGAAATTAATTAATTTAAATACACTTAGTTTGCATCTTAATTTTGTGGGGGGGGGTTTGTATTATAAAATTTATAGCGATAGATTATTTTAATTTGTTAATAAATTATTCATTTAAATACTCTTTTAGTTTACATCTTAATTCGTTTTTTAGAATTTTAATTTATATCAGCGTCATGTTATTTTTATATATTAATGATATATATTTTATATATAGTTTATATACATCTTGTGTTTTTCAGCATTTTAATTTCTATTAGTTTATTATATTAATATTAATTTAAATACTCTGTTTACATCTTGATTTTGTGTGTTTTTTATTACCATTTCAATTGCTTAATTGAATTGGAAAATTGTTTAAAAAGTGGCTTGCAAAAATCAGCCACTGTATTTTGAAGTATAAAAATGAACGTACAGCAGCAGATCATTCAATGAGGAAAAATTAATTTTGAGACTTTTGATTGCAGACTTTGGTAAATTAGCAAATCTGAGCACAGTTTGAGACATTGTTGAGACGCAGGAGACTCATGAGATTATAAGTGAAATTGCTGGACGTGTTTTCTTGCACATGTTCGAGTCAAACTCTCCTTTTGCTCTCCATTCAATCCGATTGAACATCTATTAACGAGCGCTCTGATGTGCGTGTTTGTACATGCGTGTGCGGTGTATGTTTGCGTGACCCGCGGGGCTCAGGAAGTGTGTTAAAGAGGAAAATCCTCAAACACGCGTGTGTAAATCTGTCGCTTTGACTGTGTTTCTCTCAGAGCTCAAAATCTGTCTTTTACTGGCTTATTCTCTCACTCCATCTTTGTGTTCTTTGACATGGGCATACAGTGGAAACACTCCGTACACCATCACACTCTCTGAGACATGATTGGATATTGATACAATGCACAAATATACATCATACACTGAATACTGTTTATAAACATTGTGTAACTGGATGCATTATACAATAAATGCTTTACAACATTTCAAAAAGTACTATTTTACAGGTTTTAAAAAATATATATTTTTTGCAATTAAATATATTTTTTATTAAAACTAAACTTCAAAAATATATTTATTTAATAAAAAAAATAGCAGGTGTCATAAAACATGTTTGGGTTTTCAAAGCTAATATAATATTATTATTGTTATTATTTGTATTTTAAAAAACTAAACAGATGTCATTAAAACATGTCTGGGTCATATTTCACCACAAAAGAAATATTTTGCCTGTATGGAGTATTTATTTATTTCTTTATTTGTTAGTATTTCATTTTGAAATTTTTCTGCCAAATTGCCAATTTTTTTAATTCATGATTATTATTATATGTTTGTGTAACAGTATGCATTATGCAATTGTTTTACTGTGTTAAAAGGGTTTTTTTATCAGTTTTAATAAAAATACTTTTAATTGTGTCTAATCTAAAATAATGTTTCGCTGCTGTCACATGAACTGCGTGCAGCGGAGCGTTGGGAATTCAGGAAGTGCAGATCGAGTTATTTTTCTTCCAGTGAATTCTTGGCTTGTTCTGCTCTACATGCTTTAAGTTCCTTTAGCAGCTTTGAAGCTTCATCCAAATAGAAAAGAGACACGTTTGTCCTGCATGAGAGTTGTGTTTTCCTCCATCTGTCGGATGTGTTTTTGTCACTTCAGGGACTGTACAGGGTCATATTCATATTTCAGATGCTCTAGGACATGTATATGTTCTCTTTCAAACACTTAACTGCGACTTTAAATAGAATGGGTGTTTGTGTGAAGCGTGATGAATGAGCGCCGCATCCTCTATTACAGGACAGTCAATGAGCTGAGATCTGCTGCTTCTCTCTTTCCTCAGAAAGTGTCAATATACTGTAAATGCAAAATTCATATATATATATATATATATATATATATATACAGTGGGTACGGAAAGTATTCAGACCCCCTTAAATT
>NW_015548223.1:404508-411524 GCF_001515605.1 Sinocyclocheilus anshuiensis | reverse complement strand
AGTGAAAAATTTAAGGGGGTCTGAATACTTTCCGTACCCACTGTATATGGTTTATATAAATATTCTTAGATGTTTCTTGAGCAGCAAATCAGTATATTAGAATGGTTTCTGATCATGTGACACTGAAGACTGGAGTAATGATGCTGAAAATACAGCTTTTATCACAGGAATAAATTACAGTTTACAATATATTCACATAGAAAACAGTTATTTGAAATTGCAATAATATTTCACAGTTTCACCATTCTTTCTGTATTTTTGATCAAATAAATGCAGCCTTGGTGAGCAGAAGACTTCTTTTAAAAACAAAAAAAACTAATCTTAATTATTCCAAAATCTTTATACATAAATATATAATAATAATGTTTTATTTTTATAGCACCTTTCAAGAACCCAAGAACGCTTTACAAAATAATACAAGCAATTGGCAAAAAAAGAGAAAAAAATACATATACAGTATATACATAAATATATATACATCATTAATATTATATATTAGTGTCATTATTATTCATATTTTAAATTAAATTAGTTTTACTTTAGTTTTTATGTTTTAGTAAGTTTGTGTTTTGTCATTTTTATTAGTTTTTTAATATGTCTGTATAGTTTTTATTCATTTTAATTTCAGTTTTAGTTTATTTTAGTACATCAAGATAAACTGAATGAAAATGTGAAATGTTGCCTTGGCAACTAGCTACATTTAAGTCTTTTTATATAGGCCTACTTGGTTTTATTCCAGTTAACATTTATTTTGTTTCCATTAACAAATTAGTTTTTTTAATTGTTTTAGTTTTAGTTAACTATAATAACCAGTATTCGAATATGAAAATAAATGAATCAGAGTTTCATATCTTTGTATTATTTGAATTACATTAAATAACGATCCTTTAAACGTAATAAAAACTAATATCGGACTTTCCTTCTCGCTTTTCAGCTGTAAGTCAGACATTCACTATACACTAAAGAAAAGCATTTTTCTCGGGTGTGTTGCTGTTGCGTCGTCTCTCTTTCCAGTGTTTTCATGGGCTGATGTTATCATGTGTGTGATAAAGAGAGAAGAATGAGCAGCTTTGTGTGCAGGGCGTCCCTCATCATCATCATCCTCAGAGAGAGAGAGAGTTTGATTGGAGATGGAATGCATTCATACGGCCGCACAGGAAGTGGGCGTGTCTGTCTTTTATGTAGTGGCTGTCAGGGTGTGTTCGCCACATTTGTGTGTTTGTGTGTTGCCCCATGCTGCTCTCTTTCACTCATACACCTCTTTGTGTGTGTGTGTGTGTGTGTGTGTGTGTGTGTGTGTGTGTGTGTGTGTGTGTGTGTGTTTTGGCCCATTTGTCGCTGGGCAACGGCTCACACAGTTGTTGTGGATTCCAGCGATGCATCTGTTGTGTTTGAAGCTCAAGGTCGCCCGGCGGGGCGATAACTCTTCTCTTGTTGTTACTATGACACTTTGTGGGATGTTCCCGTTGGAACAGGTTCTTCTCACATGGATGAGAACACAAGAGCCTACATCTCCTCTTTGTGCAACTGTGTGTGTGTGTGTGTTGTGTGTGTGTGTGTGTGTGTGTCTGTGTCTGTGTCTGTGTGTGTGTGTGTGTGTGTGTTCTCCTTAAATGATGATTGGTAGAAGCTAAACTATTTTTTTTATTTTGAAAAGAATTTTAAAAATTATTATTAGTATTAATAAATAGTATCAAAAAGTTAAATAAATGAGAAAAAATCTAAAAATACCTCGGCCCAGCAGATGTGAACGGTCTAGTTATTTAGCAACTACCAAAAGCAGACTGAGAGATGGAGATCAGCTGAAGGAATCCACAGCTGCTTTAGGTTCTCAGCCAAATGTCTGAGCGAACAGTAAAAGTCTCAGTGCTCTGGATTTAGACCGAAGCTGCCGTGTTTTCATGCGAGCTGTTAGCCCGTCACGCATTATCAATGAAGGGATTTGTGTTTTCTAATGACAGAACTTTGGATACGTGCAGGGTCGGTGCCAGAGCGCACAAAGTGAGGGGGCAGGCACAATTGTTTGGGGGGCCACACTTTTTTGGGGGGGGGCTGCTTTGGAAAAAAATTTAAAAATCTAAAAATATTATTTAAAATAAAAATAAAATACAATTATTAAAAAATATATTTTTTTTCTTTTATTACAAATTTCTTTAAAAAATGTTACATTTATTAATTTATTATTTGTTTTAAAAATTTGACAATTTGCTGATGCTGATTTGCTGCTCAAGAAATATTTCTTTTGCTGCTCAATAAATATTTCTTATTATTATCAGTGTTAATAAATAGTCAAATTTAATTGTAAAAAATATTGGATTTAAAAAAATTGGATTTAAAAAAGTCACAAAAAAGTCATATTTCACTGCAAAATAAATATTTTGCATGAAGAAAATTATGCATGTATTAGACTGCTTTGACATTTGTTTTTTAGTATTATATTATAACACAACCAACTTCTCATTATTTTAATAAATCCAGATGTTTTTTTAATTATTTTAATTATTCTAAATAATTTGTATTATATTCTGCATTACTGTCAGGGTCGGCGCCAGAGCGCACAAAGTGAGGGGGCCGACCCTGATCGTACATAAAAAAACTGCAAAAAACATTTGCAATCAAGACAAAAAAGCCAGAAGTGAATGTAAACCAGATTTGGCCCAGACTCTGTTGCTATCTGTGAAGCCAAGCATAAGAATAGCCTACTAATGTAAATTTGTTAACCCACAGTAACAAATTTTAACAGATTAATCGCATATTTTCGTTTGCTGCATGCTTTTAAAAACACAATAACATTTTTTTATTTTCCTCAAAAAAAAACAAAAAAAAACCGATACGTCTCGTATAAGTTGCATTTTCAGAAATAATAACGGCGTATATAATAATATATGCTTAGCAATAAACATGCCAAAACAAATTAATTTATAAAGAAACGTAAGGTAAAGTTGGGCTTACTTCTCTCAGGCACAAATCCAAATGTGTCCATATTCGTGATGTAGCTGAAGCTAAACTATTAGCCTTATTAGGTAAAATAGGCTTTGTAGTTATGGAAAAATATCATAATGAGCAAAAATATGCCGCAGTGGAGCGGGTCTCACGCCGAACGGCACACTGAACGGATGCGCTGTTTCCAATGAATGCAGTAGCTTAGTGTGCGCGTGAGGCGCCGGCGCGATCAAACAGCTGAAACATTAAATAGACTACTCCCTAATTTTTGGTCATACAGTAAAGGCATAATTTGAAAGTGCAAAGTGTTACCAGTTTGAAAATTCAAGAATAATAGCAAAGTTAATAAGAATGCTTTCTAAATGCAGCACCATTCTTATTTCGCGCTGCATAACCTGAACGAAAAAAAAATTTTTTTTTGCTAAGAACGAACCGAAATGAAAACATTTCGCTTTTAATCTGTGTATTTAACAGCCTGGGAAACCTTCCCAGGGCAGTACCTTGCCTCACCGACTAAAATCAGGGCGCCCACTACGGAGACGGCACCAGAGGTGAGGGGGCACAGTGACCGAGGTGGCCGGGCCGGGCCCCATCAGCCCCCCCCCGTGGCACCGACGCTGATTACTGTAATATAAATATTTTGTATTTAAATCAACATAAAGGCAGTACAACAAGTAATATTTTTTATATAAGATAAAATATGTATATGTTTTTTTTTCATTAAAATTTTACTTAAAAGTTTAAACTTTCGATTATTTAAAAAAAAATTACACGTCATGAAAACATATCCGGGTCATATTTCAGTGTGAAATTAATATTTTGCGTAAACAAACTGAAGCCTGTATTAATCTGTAATTAAACAAAACTTTTACACACTTTCTTCATGCTCTGTTGCACTTTTTCAAGACATTCTGACTTTCAGAGTTGAATGTAGTGCAGAATAAACATCATATGTGTTCAGATTGGTTGTAATCACGTCATGTGTCACACTGAGCCACATTTTCACTTTTTACTGTTGCTGGAAACTTCCCACACATTCAGTGATGTAAATGAAGTAACGGGGTCACGCTCGGGTCACACGTCCAGTCGCTGTCTGATCCAGAGCTGGTTCTCAGACATGCAGCTCATGGTTCTGACTGACTCCATTAGAGATCTGCTCTTTTGAGTCAGTCTGAAGATGGTAGAGCGCCAACAATAGCATGAAAGCAGATCAGATGACATTCCTGCCTCTGTGTTCCCTTCAAAACAAGCTCAAATCTCTCTCCTTTCTGTCACTTGAGTGTAAAGTGTGTGTGATAATCTGTCTTGAGATGTACATGTGTTGGAGGAATAGAGAGCAAGAGTGACCACTCACTTTTGCACATTTATTTTCCCATCCATAGGTATTTAAAAACATATGTTACTTGAAGTTGAAGAGCTCTAATAAAGAGACTTATAAACAGCAAATAGATGTATAGCAAATATATAGTGTATGGATAGTTTATGTATGTTTTAATATGAATATTGAAGTCTGAGGTCGATAAGATTTTTTAATGTGTTTGAAAGAAGTCTCTTCTGCTCATCAAGGTTGCATTTATTTGATCAAAAATACAGTAAAAACAGTAAAATAGTGAAATATTATTACAATGTAAAATAACTGTTTTCTATGTGGCTATATGTTAAACTGTAATTTATTTCTGTGATCAAAGCTGAATTTTCAGCATCATTCCTCCAGTCTTCAGTGTCACATGATCTTCAGAAATCATTCTAATATGCTGATTTGCTGCTCAAGAAACATTTCTGATTATTATCAATGTTGAAAACAATGTCAAAAGTTGTGCTGCCCAATATTTTTGTGGAAACCATGATATATTTTATTTTTCAGGATTCACAGATGAATAGAAAGTTTAAAAGAACAGCATTTATTTGAAATAGAAATCAATTTTATGCATCCTTGATGAATAAAAATATTAATTTCTTTCAAAAAAAAAAAAGAAAAAAAAGTGATTTCTTGACCAGTCCACTCTTTAATGGAAAGTTCACCTAAAAATGACAAATCTTTCATGATTTACTTACACAAACACACACACATATATATATTATTTTTTTTAAATATCTGTTTTGCACTTGAGTTCCAATGTAAAATCTGTTTTACGAAGCAAAATCAGCTGAGAATAAATTTGCAAATAATAACAATTTGCATTATGTCCTCCGTTACTTTAATTTCTTTAGTTACATTTTTTTTATATATTTTTTGTTAAATCGGCATAAATTAAAGGCAGTACAACAAATAATATATTTATTTATATAAGATAAAATATGCATATAAAATATATTTATTGCATTTTCTTTGAATATATATATATATATTATAAAAAAAATAACGTTTATATGAGTTCCAATGTAAAATCTGTATTCTGAAGGAAAATCAACTCAAGTTTTGATCTAAAAGTATTTAAGTCACATTTATTTCTATAGCGCTTTATTCAATATAGATTGTTTTAAAGCAGCTGTACAGTAATAAACGGGAAAATAACAGTAATTAATGCTGCAAAATTAATCAGTTATGAAACATTCAGTTTTAGCTGTAAAGAAGACAAAAGTGTCATTATTCAGATCAAGTCAGTTCCGTTTTGTTTTCATCTGACAGTGTCAGTGCAGTCAAATCAATAATATTACAGAATATGAAATGTTTTTTGAATGAAGTGGTGTTTGTGTAGCTCATGTAGATAGCTGTGTGTGTGTGGTTTTGTTCTCATCTGATAGTGTCAAAGTAATATTACGGAATATGAAATGTTTTTTGGAATGAAATGTTGTCTGTGTAGCTCATGTAGATAGCTAGCTAAACGTGTGAGTGTGTATATGGAGGCTGCTTTTGGAAACTGGGAATGCAAAATGTTTGTGTCTCGTGTCATTCTTGAAGGTGTGCTCATTTCTCCACATGTCAGATGGTCGTGTGTGTGAACACTGAGGAATGCTGCTCTAAATATAACTCCAGGATCCTGATGCTGGTACACACAGTGACCTGCTGCCATGTAAAGCTACACTGGAACTTTTGGCCCTCTAGTGGTTGAAGCATAAAACCAAAGTTACTTGCATGTGGTTGTGTGAGTTGTGCTTCGGTTCTGCTGTTCTGATTGGATGAATCGGTTGTGAACATGTTTACAGATGATCGCTTTATCAGTGCAAGTGTCACTAACGACATCGAAACTCTCCCTGAGCTCAGTCATGAAATCGAGGCTGTGAGGAACAGACTTAGTGTTTACAGTGGCACTGTATGAAGATCCTAAATAGTGTCATTTTCACAACTCACAACTTTCAAATCTCTTTTATGGAGTTTCTGTCTGCTGAAAGTTTTTATGGAAAGATTTTCCATTGAGCTTACATTCCTTTGAACTGCTCTTCTGTTCCTCACAGCCTTGTTTTCATTCCTGTCACAAATTAAATATGGTGCTACCTTGAAGAATATCTGTAAAAAAAGATGAATATCTGGGAAAATATGAAAGTAGTTTATATGCTGTTGTTGTTGTGACTTAAAGATTAATGTTTTAAAATAATGTTAGAAAAGTTTGGCAAAGCAGCGGTGTTATTTTAGTATCATTGAGATACTATTACAGTTATCGATTTTTATTTTATTTTAAGTTTTCCATTTTCATTTTCATTTTAGTGCAATTTTCAGTAATTTGTTTGTTTTAATTTAATTTGTATTTTTTTTATTCTTAATATGTAATAAAAAAAAATTCTTAATATGTCTGTATACATTTCTAATTGTTTTTTCAGTTTTATTTGTAATTATTTTGCACATAGTCAAACAAAATGAAAAGGAGATGTTGCCTTGGCAACAAGCTGAAATACAGGTTCATACAAGTTTACATTTTTTTATATTGTATTTTATTTATTTCAGTTTACATTTATTTTAAGTAACAATAGTTTTAATCTTTTATTGAATATATATATAGAGAGAGACAGAGAGCGAGAGAGAGTTAACTATCCTGCAACGCTGCTTTTCACAGTAATATTGTAAAAATATATTTCTCAATGTTACTGTTTTGATTGTATTTTTGATCAAATAAATGCGCCCCTTGATGAGGTAG
>NW_015548223.1:386802-404233 GCF_001515605.1 Sinocyclocheilus anshuiensis | reverse complement strand
ATATATATATATATATATATATATATATATATATATAAACATTTATTAACATTTGTTTTTTATGTTGTTTTTATTTGAAAGGTTTTGAAGTTAACTTTAATAACCCTGCAAAGCTGACATTACACATTGCTATTCGTATCATGTAAGTTAAAACAGTGGAAACATGAATCTAGTCAATGCACGGCTAATGCAATGAAATGAAAACTATGCTGATTTGCATTTTTATTATAAGTACCGTCGCTTTAACTTTTTGCATGCAAACTCTTTTCGGTTTGAGGATCGATTGTTGTGGCTTCAAGCTTCTATGACGCCAGTCGCCCACGTATAGTAGTACCCTGATTATCTTCCCTTAATTTACAGATATGACCTAAACACACAGTTTCCCACAGCTCTAAAATATATAAAGTATTATTACAGGCTTACTGTAGTGATTCAGGTTAAAAGGATAGTTCACCCAAAAATGAAAATTCTGTCATCATTTACTCACCCTCATGTCGTTCCAAACCTGTATGAGTTGCTTTCTTATGTTGAACACAAAAGAAGATATTTTGAAGATTGCTGGTAATCAAACAGTTGGTGGTTGCTATTGACTTCCATAGTAGGAAAAAAAAAATACTATGGAAGTCAATGGCTACCGCCAACTGTTTGACACGGTTTTGAAAGATGGATTTATGATTTACTGGGTCATTAATTGTTAATATTAAACACAAAAAGATGTTTTTGAAGTTTATTGGAGTGTTTTACTAGGATATATTATTTCAGAATTCTGTTTAATTCAGTGTGTTACGTGCCATTGTAATAATTATTTGTGAAGTTTACTAGCAATTTCTGAGTGAAAAATTCTTTCTACACCAATTTTTGTTTCAGTGCAGCTTTAATCACTGTTAAATTACAGCTATGAAAAAGCCTGCCGGTCACCTGATTCCTGAGTTTTTCAGTATCACACACACACTGTGCCCTGCAGCGCCACTGCTGTATACATTTTACTGTCGTCATTTTTCTGCCTTTGATGCAGCGAGTGTTGTTTGAAGATCAGCCGCTGTTTAATTGGCTGTGAAATACCTCTGCGGATCGGATCGGCCCGGGCCTGTGCTCGTGAACACAGGAGGGAAGCGGGTCAGAGGACGGGGATCGCTGCAGGCCCGGAGGGGTGAATGGGGGAAAGTGCTTGGCTTTGGGTTAAAAGTTTAGGCCAGGACCAGTGTGGGAGATACGGTTTAGTGGGGTCGAACCCTGCTAATATTAGACTTAAAACCACCAAAGTAATGACTGGGGGTCTTAACCATCAGTTTAAAAAAATTTAAAGAAACTGATACTTTTATTCATGAAGGATGCATTAAATTGATCAAAAAAGACATTTATAATCTTACAAAAGATTTCTATTTCAGATAAATGCTGTTCTTTTGAACTTTGTTCATCTGTGAATCCTGAAAAATAAAATGTATCACAGTTTCCACAAAAATATTGGGCAGCACAACTGTTTTCAGCATTGATAATAATCAGAAATGTTTCTCGAGCAGTAAATCAGCATATTAGAATGATTTCTGACGATCATGTGACGCTGAAGACTGGAGTAATGATGCTGAAAATACAGCTTTGATCACAGAAATAAAGTACATTTTAACAGATATTCACATAGAAATATTAAATTAACTGTAATAATATTTCACAATATTACTGATTTTATTGGATTTTTTATCAAATAAATGCAGCCTTGGTGAGCAGAAGAGAGTTTCTTTCAGAAACATAAAAAACAATTATTTGGCAGTGAAAAAAAAAAGAAAAAATATATATACTGTGTGTGTGTGTATAATTTTATAATCTAATTTAAATAATATATCATATTATATAAAAGCAGACACAAACACTACATGTAATACTAAACGTTTAATATTTCAAAAACATTTTTAAAATGTTACTGACCCCAAATTTTGAACGGTAATAATAACATAAGCATATAATAATTTATTTTGTATCATCTGCCATCTTTTCCAACACTAGACCTATTGTTTTATCATTTCATATATACTTTGTTCAAACTTTTTTTCTTTTTTCCTAACGTTTTGTTTGTAAAGTGTGTTCGTGCATCTTTCTTTGCAATAAATGTAATCTAAAATAATGACGTTTAGATATTAAGTATGGGTTAGGGTTAGGATTATTTAAGTTGTCCAATTTCAAGAAGTGCATGAAATCACTCTGATGTGCCTTTATTCACTTTATTCTTGATTCTTTTCATCATTAGGCCAAACCGTGAAAAGATCTGCTAGTTAGCCGGACGTATAACAGGCCAGTGCTGTGATCCAGACAGGATTTACAGCCCTGACTCTTTCACCCTAAAGCAGAGGAACGCTGCTGTGTTTCCAGACGTCAGTGGCCAAAGCTTGACATTTATAACTGAGACGGGACTTTGAGTTGACAGTTTGAGTTGTTTTTCTGCACTAAAAGCATATGTGGTGATTGAGAGTTAGCGGTTGATGCTTCAGTTGGAGTTTTTTCTTTTAATAGAGATGATACAGAGGAGGATGGAAATCACTGCTGTTCACATCCGTCCAGTCATAAGTCTCTTTACTATTTGAAGTCAAATCATGAATGCAGGGTTTCCACAAATTCGAGCTTTAAATTTGAGCAGAAAGTCTTAAGTTCATAAAGTCATGGCATTAAATGTTGAACACACTGCAAAAAACACGAATATCTTCCTCAGAATTTTTGTCTTGTTTTCCAATACAAATATCTAAACATCCTTAAATCAAGATAGATTTACTTGAGATGCAAAATGAACATACGTCGTCTTGTTTTATGAGAAATTGAACAAAATGAATTGAGTCTCTGCTTAAAACACGAACAATTGGGGAATGAAAACTTTTCCCTGAGTTAAGTAGATTTTTCTGAGCTCATTGACAGATGTTTGTTCTCGTTTTAATCATAAACTCACTTCAATTTGAAAAAAATAAAATGTTTTTCTTTTTTCAATACAAATATCTAAACATCCTTAAATCAAGATACATTTACTTGTGAAGCAAAATCATTTAATTAAGTCTTGTTTTCTGAAAAAAATTAGCAAAATGAAGTGAGTTTAAGCTTAAAATGAGAAAAAAAAAATCTGCCAGTGGGATCAGAAAAATCAACTTAAATCATAAGGAAAACTAGATTATTTTTCTCACCCCACTGGTGGATATATTTACTTGTTGTAATCATAAACTCACTTCATTTTGATTATCTTCAGAAAACAAGGCTTAATATCTAATGTCATTTTAGTTCGCAAATAAATGGATCTTGATTTATGAATCTTTAGATATTTGTACTGGAAAACAAAACATTTTTTGCAGTGTGATCAGCAAGTATAGTGAAAGGTTATTTCCATATTCAAGTGTTTGGAAGCAGATTTATTCAAAACGTAAGCTTTTTTTTAATGAATTAAAAAGTAATGTAGATCTTTTGGAAGTTATGTTTTTAAACTTTGAAGTGTTGCTAATACAAGACATTTACATTTAGAGACTGTACACTCTCAGAAACAAAGGTGCAAAAGCTGTCACTGGGGCGGTACCTTTTCAAAAGGTACACTTTTGTACCTTTTAGGTACTAATATGTACACTTTAGGTACTTATATGTACCTTTAAGGTACCAATATGGACTGTTTAGGTACAAAGGTGTGCCTTTTGAAAAGGTACCACCCCGGTGACAGATTTTGTACCTTTTTTTCTGAGAGTGATATTGACGTATTTCTCCATTCAATTTATTCCTTAAGTCTTTAATGTCCCTTCATCAAACCTGCGGAAACCCTGTGAATGATTGAGGTGCTTTACTGAGCGATCAGTGTTGTGGAGCGTCTCTAGATACACAAGAACACAGATGTTTACTTCTGCTGCAGTTCGTTTATTCACAAATAAAAGTCTGTGTTTAAGTTGGAGAACTCTGTTCAAAGAGAGAACTGATGCTGTTTGGATGGCTCTATCAGGAGTGTACACACACACACACACACACACACACACACAGTGGGAATGATATCATTGGTTTCACAGCATTGGATTCGCTCAAAACCACATTAAACGAGCAGCTTATAAAAGCCGGATTCCTGGGCTCTGTTCTGGCTCCTCCGCGGCGCTCTACTCTTTCTTGCTCTCTTCTTAGTGCTTTTAAAGCTGGAATTCCTGAATCGATTGCAAAACGCAAACAAGTGAAGCCCTGTGCAATCTAAAATAGCTGTTTTCTATGTGAATATATGTTAAAATGTAATTTAGCCTCTTTCTAAAAGAGAAGCTGACTCAAATAAGTCCCAGAAACGCTGCTGCATTTAGAGCTTGTTAACACACAGACACAGTAGAGCGGAGGTTTCTCCTGAGCATGACTCTATTCTCTCTGTTGTTTTTGCGGCGGCAGCAAACAGAGGCATGCGTCGCAGCACACATACTGTACAGGCCGTTTAGGCTCCTTACGGGAGATTAAGTCACACATTGCTATGAAAAAGACATTTCCCATTTCCATCTCCCCCCTCTGGTCTCAAAAACTCCCACAATCCCCTTACAGAACTCTAGCGTCCCGTCAACACGTCGTCCCCCCATTTATCAGCAGAATCTTGCATCACGATATGAGTAATTTTAGTAAAAAGTAAATAAACACACACGCAGAACAGTAATTTGGTTGCAAATGAACTTTATGGACAAAAGTTCAGAAGAAATTCTGATTGGGTGAGGCACACTCACTGCAAAAAATAAAATAAAAATAAGAAGAAAAAGAAAGAATATATCATAAATCAGCCATGCAAATTCATCTACCACGGTATAATCGATGTAACGACTGCCTTTCCAGCTCTCTTTAACTCCTGTTTAAATCCATTCCACAGATTTCCCCTCAATCAGCACAGAAGATGTGAGAAAGCGTGTAGATTAGTGCTTGAACACTTTGGGTAGATCGGATTCACGGATCTTATGGAATAACAGGATACGGATCAAAACAGGAATGTTTTCATGTGGCGAATGAAAGCACAGGAAGAAGAGGCTAATTAAGCCCGAGGACAGGCTGGAAACTCCTCACTCACGCTTCACATCACAACTGAACCTGTCAGAGATCATGCTCACACGGAGCAGTTTACCGCTGTAAACCTGTCGAGATTTAAACATGCAGTATTACCTCTAGTATTTGGGTATGCTACGATTTTGGGTCTGCTTTTGAATAAAAATGTGAAATAAATTATATTATATTATATTATATTATAATATTATTGATGCGATTTATCGCAATTAATAATTTGACAGCACTAGTTTGAACATGACATGAACAAATAAGTTATATGTGTATTTTTGTAAATGAACATGAACAAAGATGAATAAGTACTGTATTGTATTTTTGTATTGTATTTTACAGTTGTATTGCTCATTTAGAATTAATAATCTAAATTGAAATTTTATAATGATAATTTTACAATTGTATAATGTAATGCAAGTTTTGAATGTAATATATGAGTGTAGTATACATATTTATTATATTATATTATAATATTATTATTATATTATTATTATTATATTATTAATATGTATATATTCATATTCTATTTTCTATATTAGTAACACATTCCAATTATTTAAGTACAATTAAAAATACTAATGAAGCATTTATTAATTTTAGTTAAAGTTCATTTAAACTAATACATTATTAATTTCAACTAATACATTATTAAAATAAAATTTTTTACCTGTTAATATAATTTATTGTATTTGAACTAGTGCTGTCAAATTATTAATTGCGATTAATCGCATCCAAAATATGTATATGTATATATATATATATATATATGATAAGACATATACACTGCAATTACATAACTTCAAAAGTTAAAAAGTATAAAAAAAGTAATAATGTTTCTATTTTATTTATAACGTATATATATATATATATATATATTTCTGTTTGATATACATGCCATATTAGGCTTCAGTAGATCGGCCCAATATTGAGATTGTTATTTAGTGTCTGAATGCCAGTGAGACGTTACTGTCAGGCTACTGTAGTAGATCATTTCAGGAATGTGGAGTTATTACAGTAGATGACTGAGTTTCATTCTTTGTGTGTGGCTTACTTTAATCATCTGAGGTTATCTGAGGAAATCTATCCGAGGGTTTTGTCTCTCCGGTGTTGAACGGGCTCTCTTCGCCTGCGGGCTGGAAATAAACCAACAGCTCTGAGAACAAGGGATCGAGCTGAATTAACAATCATCCATTAATGTAGATGATAGAGGGATGATTGTTTAGTGCGATGGAAAGAACCGTCGAGTGATTAAGTGAAGGGAAAGAAAGAGACGATGAGGAGGGACGTCTAATGATGATTTCAATGCGTTTCTTACCTTTATCTCACCATCCACCTTTAATGTCTGTTTAAATGAATAATTCACTCAAATATTTTATTCTGTCAATATTTACTTACCCTTATGTCGGTCCAAACCTGTATGCTGTTTTTTACAATGCAAAGGACAAAAAACACTAAAGAAGTGCCAAGTTATGCACTATATCAAGAGTTCAGAGACATATAAACTGTATTTATGATACATTTATGGTGGTTTTATGTCATTTTTAGTGCTTGACAGCCCCTGGTCACTGTCTGCTTCCATTGTACAGTAAAGAGCAGCGTGAACTCCATTCATTTTCTCCATCGTTGTTAATATATTGATCATTATTTTTGTTGAAGCCATCAGTTCCCATTATTTCAACTTATTTTTTTAAATAATTGTTTAACAGAGGAATTCCTAGTTAAAAACTACATTACCCATAATTCTGCAGTGAAATCTCCACCAATCAGAGAATCGCGAGAAGCAAATCTCGCCTAAAGAACTCCCATGAAGCACTACAAATTCCCCCTACATTCCTAAACCAAGTAAATATTTGTATATAAATGCATTTTTGCAATACATTTATAAGATATTGTTTCTGTATATGTAATCAACATCTTTGAATCAATAGTTTTTCATTTGTCATTCGCAATGCTTCATGGGATTGTAGTTCTTTCCCTTATAAAAGCCGTTAAGTTCACAGTCTTGTATCTTTTTAGTCTGATTTTCACTCATTTCAATGCTTCAGTGCTTGTAATGTTGTGATTCTCCTCGTAGCTGGTTGATATGGTTCACAACTTATAACTCTTTAACAAACACTTTTTAAAAATACCTGTGGGGAAAAAAAATGAGAAAAATACTTCTAGAACCAGTGCAGCTGAAAAAGTGGCCGGCACTAATGCAATCTATGCTTTTAAGCATCTTTTTGTGTTCCACAGAAGAAAGTCAGTCATGCAGGTTTTAAACAACATGGTTTTTAAACTAAATTTCAGTTTTAGCTGAACTATTCCTATAACTTTACATAAAAATATTATTTGTCAGAATTTTTATTTTTTTTAATACTGAACTATATTGGCTTCTTCTATCCTGTCAGTTCTTGTTCTTCCAAATACACACACACACACACACACACACACACACACACACACATCAGCTGTCATGAGTTTATACCCCACATCAAGCACACTGCTAACTGATGCTCCGCCTCTTCCTGCTTCACCCGGCCAATCAGCTGAAAGCAGACAGATAGCACTGACTCTCACACTCACACACACAGACATTACACTCCGCGCACAGATGAACTCTCTCATTAACCCTGCAGATGAGACTAAACTCACACTTAACAAGTTTCTCAAGATTTCTCAGAACTCAGAAAGAAATGCTTTGGGCCCTTATAGAAAGCACTGACCATTTCCGTGCACATGCTCGGTTAAACCTGTTAGCTCTCTCTCTCTCTCTCTGTGTGTGTGTGTGTGTGTGTGGCTAGCAGGCTAATGACGGGTCTGTGATTGTACTTCCTGTCTCTGGAGAGGCCGTCTGCAGACATAAGGCCTGTTATTAAACCCTTTAACACACAGCAGCACAGTCTGTGTCCAGCATTACAGTCAGAGCATCACCATAGTTTCTTATCATTTATAATTAATCTATCGATTATAGAGGAATCAAAATGACACTTGCGGCATCAGTTGCATTTTACCGCTTCACAGTGCGCTTTAGTTTTATTGCTGTAATTACTGTAACATCATTGATTGGTGATTTGCATATGTGTGTTTTGTTGAGTATCATTTATGATACATCAGGCTTTTATGGCTCAGAGAGTGAGAATATGGAGGAAAAAAACTCAGTTTTATTCAAATATGCAATTTGGTGCAGATGCTAATATTTATGTGATAAAATTCTGATGCTTGTAATGTAAATCATTGATATCTTTATAACAGTAGAGCAGATACTTACATAAAATTATATAAATATCAGCAGTCGCTCTATATCTCCAGTAATCTGTCTCATTGAACATATAATGCAGTGATTGAGAGCTGAAGAAATAAAGGCTCCTCAGAAGATGTGAGATGTTCTGGAGGCTTTCGAAGATCATTCCTCTGCTGAGGGACAGTGAAAGTAAAGCTGCTGGAAACAAACGCTCCTCAAAAGATCCTGAGGATCAGATTTGAGACTAAAAAACGATTGCTGGAGAATCAAGTAAAGCCGAGCTTCTTCAGTCCAGTGAGTGTTCATCTGGAAATATTACTGCAGTTATTCTGACGTTTACTTGATAAAAATCAATAAAGATTTGACAGCAAAAAGACACGTGAAGCTCGAGCTGAAGGTGGACATTTGTACAATTAAACTAAAAGAGCTTTTACTAGCTAAACAAGTCTGAACTATCAGTCCGACAGCAGAAGGCATGCAGTAGATTGTGTGAAACAGGTTTAACAGCAAAGTTGTGATCATGTTGATAAATTAGAGTATGTTTTGCCATGCAAAACTTCATCGCCACGATGCTAGGATTTTGTGTGCACTTTCTATGGCGTTCCGTGTGTTTTCTTGCAGTCTTTTGTGTAAACAGTTTCCTTCAGTGTGCGTCTGTGGGATCTTTTCACCTGTTTTCTGGTCCAGCAGGTGAAAATGGTGCATCTGATCACCTAGTAATTTCACACGTCTCCTTAACAACACACATGAGTGAATCATTCACGTCTGGAGCACAAACGCTTCAGGACGACACACACACACACGCCGCAGTTTAATTAGAGTTTGGGTTTGTTCAAATCACTAACCTTCAGTCTAATTTACAATGATGGCAATGCTTGACTTTGCAAGCACTGCTAATTATAAGCGCTCAATCACTTTACCACAACTAAATGCACACACACGGTCAATGTCTGAAACGCAGCAGTATACTTTCCTGCACTGTGACCTTTGACCTTTGAACTCACAGTAGTTGGGCAGGAAATAGACTTTCGGTGAGTTATTGGTCATTGTTTGGACAGAATTCCCTCCCAGTCGCACATGAAGTGCATCTATCTATCTTGACAAAGGCAGGGAGAATTTGACACCGTGGAAGGAAGTACTAGTGTTTTTTTAGTGTATGAACTCAGTTTTTCTTCTCTAAACTGCACTACAGACTTTAGGGAGGTTATACTTTACTGATAATTCATCACAATAATTATTGTGCTTTTCACTAGTTATTTTCATTGCTAATTTAAGCATACTAAGGATTAGTGTTTTGAACAAACTCCTAACCTGAAGTGTTAAATCATTTGTTGTCGGCGCAAATGTAGTGCATGTGTGTTTTGGTGCAGATCTTCCCTTCAACTGGAAGAATTTAAAAGGTACATTTCATTGTTTGTCGATCTCTACTGACTTTATATGTGTCGTAGTCTCTTAAAATGTCTTAGGAATTTGGTAAGAAGTTATTGAAAGTGCAGACTGTCACTAACACACAAACTCTCTCACACACGGGTCAGAAGCAGTGCTGAATTACATAATGACAGGACTCAGTGGCTCCAAATATGTGATAGGATTGCCATCTGCTGGCTCGTGGGATTTCTACAACACAACTAACGCTCTCTCTGTCTCTCTGTGTCTCTCAGGCTCGTCTGGCCCTTCAGAGAGGCGCTCAGGCGGTCATCTTTGACATCACAGATGATCCTGCTGCTGCTCAGGAGGTCAGTATTTGTGTGTCCCTTACAATAATTGACCTTGGTAGCCATAGTTTCTGCCAACTAATTGTTCTTTTGTAAAATCATAATAAATTAACATGGGTTCTCTTTCAATCAATGTATGTTATTATTTATTGTTATTGTTTTTTTGTTTTTTTTACTATTTTTTATTAATTATTATTTATAGTATTATTATATTTCATGTTTGTTTTTTTTTGAGGACAGTTGCCAATAAACATACCTTGTCATACCTTATTTAACAATTTCTATAATTTTAGATTATAATAAATTAACATGGAATCTCCTTCATTCTGTTTTTTTTAGTTATTTATTTACTTATTTATTGTATTTATTTGTTATTTTATTGTTTGTTTTTTTATTTTTGGAGAACAGTTGAAGATAAAAGCAACTTATCACAGTTTTAACAATCACTCTAAATCTAAAAATAAGATTAATTTTCAAAATAAATTAGCACAGTATTTCCTTCAATCAGTTATTTTTGTTTTTAATTTTATTAATTTATTTTGGAAGACAGTTGCAGATAAAAGCAACTTATCAGTTTTAATAATCACTTCAAATCTTTATTTTTTATTATATTTTTTTTATTTTCATATTTTATTTTTGTAAGACAGTTGCAGATAAATGCAATTTATCTAAATTTTAACAATCACTGTAGTAACTAAGGTAGCTTGGCAGAATGCTACCGAGGTAAATTTGTAAAAACTTTTTTTGTTTCTAGGCCATGTAGTTCAAAATATATTCCATTCCATACATTCCGTTCAGTACTTAGACACTTTGTTGTTGTTTGTTATTTTACACACAGCTGCGTGATTCAGGTTCGTTGCCTCGTCCAGTGGTGCTGGTGAAGTCATCAGACGCAGAAGAACTTATGGGACTCGTCAATAAGAACGAAGAAGCCATGGTGTTCATAGACATCATGATGGAGACTCAAAAATGGGTGCGTAATCGTATCCACATTTAAATAAATGTCTTTTAATTTTTAGGCTTTACTGTTTCAGTCTTCATGCTGAAAATAACTGTGTAAACCAGCATGATTTTACATGGCTGGTTAGTGTTGGGTCAGCTGACTGACCAGTATGGCCACCCATGCAAGTAGAACATGTTGCTGCATCAAAATCTTTGTTAGTCCTCGAACAATTTTCCCATCAACCAATCAGAATTAAGGGAAGTTTAGGCCTAGTGTAAGAGCTGGGGTTGGGACTTAAACAAACCTATAATTTCCTATGTTTTAGGGCTAATCAATTAGAAATACAGTATGTATAGCACAGTTTAACAGGAACGATGTTGATCCAGGATCATCACAGTTATAGCTGCACTATGCGCCTGAAAATATTAGCTAGTAGGACTGGTCAACCAGTATGGTCCTTCTGGAGTCTTGTTGGTTAAGCTAGTTAAAAAATTGATGGGATGCCAGCATCCAAAATCCAACATACATTGGTACACTTTCTGAAAAAATGGTACAATAGCTGTCACTAGGGTGATACCCTTTTAAAAGGTATAACTTTGTACCTTGTTTGCCCCTAAAGCGTGCATATTAATATCCTAAAGGTACATTAGTTTCTAAAGTGTACATATTAGTACCTTTTGAAAGGGTACTGCCTCAGTGACAGCTTTTGTAACCAGCTATCCTGGTCTTTTCAGGAGGGTTTGTTTCATTTGTGGCAAAGATTTGCTTTGACTTAAAGTTTTTTTGGAATAGCACCTTCTGGCTGTTTATTGGTCTAAAATCCATTAGTTGGTGGTTTGAGGACAAACTAATGGCAGGACACTCAAGCTTCACTCTTCGTATGTTGTGTACGCAGCCTTACTATGACGTTGGCATCCTGTTGACTGTGGCTCTAGTTGTGTTGGCCATCATCATGATCTTTGCTCTACGCTTCCGCTGCAGGTCCAACAGAACCTGGGTAAGAAAACATAACACGCGTTATACCAAGGGTGACCAACTTCGGTCCTGAAGAGCCACGGTCCTGTAGAGTTTTGCTCCAACTCTGATAAAAACCAGCCTGTAGCTTTCTAGTAACCCTTAGACCTTGATCAGCTTGTTGAGGTGTGTTTGATTAAGGTTGGAGCGAAACTCTGCAGGACTGTGGCTCTCCAGGACCAAAGTTGGCCACCCCTGCATTATGCCAATGCAGCCTACGTGTACCTTTAGTCTTGATTGTAACATGACCATTGCATCATTGTATTCCTTTCCTCTTCTTCATGATCATAACTTATTGTTTTGATGTTTAAATTCACTGTAGAAATTTTTAAAATAATTTTCTTAACTTCCAGGACTCTGTGCACCAGCAGACCATGCGTGCCATCAGCAGGTTGGAAACACGCACATACATCTCTCAGGGTTGCTCTGGCTCCCAGCGTTCTCATGGGGCTCCAGGGTCAAACAGCAGCTCCAATTCCAGCCCAGTCTGTGCCATCTGTCTTGAGGAATTCATGGATGGCCAGGTAGGAAATGAAAAGAATGAAAAAGCATTATATGATTTTGAACCATCAAACACAGACAGGAAAAGGACCACTTTTGTTTTGAGGCACACCAATGGCACATTTAATATTACATTTTCTCTGTCTCTCTGGCAGGAATTGAGAATCATCTCCTGTGCTCATGAGTTCCATAAGGAGTGTGTTGACCCCTGGCTCCTACAACACCGTACCTGCCCACTGTGCATGCACAACATCATGGGTAAACGGCCTCAGGGTACATATATATATTTCTCCAATAATATTATTATAGTATTTCCGAGGCAGCACTGTATTGAAATTCCTCTTCATTCTTTATCTTATGTTTCCTAAATATGAACACATCCTGTTTAATGAGATGCCCAAACCTGTGTGACTTTCTTCCGTGGAGCACAAAAGATATTTTGAAGAATATTTATTTGTCAATGGGGTCCAGGGTTGTTTGGACCCCAATGTTCTTCAAAATGTCTTTTGATATTCTAAGAAAGAAGGTCATATAGGTTTTGCTCAGAACCGAAGCCTGAACATACCCTGAACAATGCAACTCTAGTTCTTGATATTCAGTAGCAATTTTTAGTAGCATGATTTCAAATTAAATTCACCATCTATCCTCCATCAGGTTCAGATCTGGCATCCCGTCTGCCCCAAAGGAGTCGAATGCCATCCCCTCCACCAGAGCACAGTCAAGCCTTCCTCCTTCCCCATAACTATTCGAACCAACACCCTTATCCCCAGCACCCTGTTCCCTTTTCCCTTCGCCATCATTACCCCCGTAACCCCTCTGGACCTTTACCCCAGATGGGCCACTATGGCAACTCTCCCCCTCTTCATCCAAGGACTCTACGTTGCATTCCCAGCAGACCATTGGGTGCTAGCTGTGCGTATCACTTGGCTCCGGATGCCCATCACGGACATCCGCACAGGACAGGCAGGCACGGATGTCGGACTGGGGGGCATCACTATGCGGCCCCCAGAAGGTCGTGTCACCGGTGCCCCGGAGGACCTTTGCGGAACGCCTCAGGTTCTCGGATACATCATGTGGCGTCATCCGCAAACCATGCAACTCATCATCACCTGCCACGTGGAGGAGGCTCGCACAGTCGCCAAGACGATGGAAGCTGCTCAGGAGGGAGTTACCATACGGAGCGGAGCGGTTACCTTGCAGACGGACCGGCTAGCGATTCCAGCTCAGGTTCGTGCCACGGCTCATCCAGCGACTCTGTATTGAACTGTACGGACATCAGCCTGCAGGGTGTCTATGGCAGCTGGTCCACTTTTCGTAGCTCGCTCAGTAGTGATTATGACCCATTTGTCTACTGCGGACCGGGCAAAGCTCCACGCAGAGGGAGCATGGAGGTCACGCAAAGGCCTCGTTCCCTGGACTCGGTAGTGAACCGAACCGGGGGTGGAAG
Organism: Sinocyclocheilus anshuiensis; assembly: GCF_001515605.1. Taxonomy (NCBI): domain Eukaryota; kingdom Metazoa; phylum Chordata; class Actinopteri; order Cypriniformes; family Cyprinidae; genus Sinocyclocheilus; species Sinocyclocheilus anshuiensis. Next base: position 390,368 of record NW_015548223.1, on the reverse strand, counting down.
CGGCGGAGATGCCGGTGCCATTTGCCCGGAAGAACAGCAGCAGCAGGTGGCTGTGTTCAGTCATGTTCACTATCATAGGCATAGACACCACTATTACAAGGATGGGGAACTCAGTCAAGGGCCCGGCCGAGGCTGTGACGAGGATCAAGAGGCTATGTCCTCAGTTGCGGCAGCAAGCGGGCCTTGTCTCGTAACTAAAGACAAAGACTCCTCCGGGTGTCAGGTACAGCACCAGCAGTCCTGCCACTGCCCCAAAACAGACCTCAGTTCAAAGAGGGTTGAGGATAGAGACCCGGACCCCGTTTCCACCTCAGGTGCCTCCGTGATCCTTCCCTCCCCTCCTTTAACCTCTCCGTCCCTGCCCTGTTGCCACAAAGGCCCAGGGTGGACAACCAGTCGGAAAGCAGCCGGCTGTCCATTGGAAGCGCCTTCGCCGGTTGTTCACTTCCATCAAAGCTTGGACCTTCAGGATGATTGTAGCATTCATATCCACTACGGACAGGGAGCGGGAAGCTACTGTTGCACACCTCCGCCAGACATGGCCCCCACACTGCTGCCGGTGCCCCTAATCTTGGACTCAACGGGTATGACCGACTGGCCGTGCTGTAGCGGGGCACATGTGGTGTGGCAGAAGCAGGTGCAGCAGGCCCATTCTGAGCCTCAGCTCCTGGGACCCACTTCTGGAATGGACAGACCCCTGTGTAGGGCCTATCATGGTCCAGGGGACGAACTTCCCACGGACTGCCTGTACTGCCAAACTCTACACAATAGTCAGGGTGAGTATGTCTGACTGAAATGCTCTCCTGGACCGACATTGGCCACCCCTGATGTATAGCCTAACTTTTAGATTACTTTTAGATTTTAGATAACTAAGATTATCCTGATAAGCAAAATATGTAAGAATCATAAACATTTGTTGGTCACAGGGCTTATTTTCTGCAGTAATCCAAAAGCCAATTGAAAAACCCTATTGTCTTTTTGTTGAGGGAACTAGGGTGATGGGGTTGCAGCGGTTCAACCTTAATTTTTCATCATCACGTGCTTTCAGATGGAGCAGAATTTACTACACATAGCCATAGTTCACTGAGAAGTAACGCAAAAAAATCGCAGATCATTTTTTTTGCGTGATTCTGAAATCGAAGAAATCGTTCGTGATAATGACAGCTGTTTGCGAGTTTCAGCGCGAGAGCGCCCTCTGGCCTTTGGATGGAGATTTACTGCTGATCACAGAACCGTGCTTCACTGAACGATACGCATGACAATCGCAGCTTCTGTCGAATCGCGATCTCGATTCCATTTCGATTTATCGTGCAGCCCTAGTTGGTCTATAAAAACATATAATCTGTGCAGCACTCTATTGCACTGAATGTGCACTGCTGATTTTCAGTTTGAATTAACTATTCCTTCAATTTAATGAGCTCTACATGGAAACATGTTTTTTTCTCTCTATCCACAGGGTCAGAGGAAGAGTCTGGTGTTTGAGAAAACTCTTCATCCAAAACTCCTCACGCTGCTACACAAGAGCCGAAATGGACAAAACTGTTCGGCGATCTCTCGATGTCTCTTTCACTCACACTTTGAGTCTTCCGGATAATTCCAAACCAATATCAATATCAAACTGCATTAACCAGAATCTCCAGACCTCAGAATTTCGTTCTTACAAAGAATTCAGCAGTCATTGATGATTACATGGGTTTTCCAAAGTACTCTTCAGTAGTAACTCACTGTTGCTAGCACCTTTCTAATGTCCAGAACAAGTCATTCTTGGTACTTTACCCAATACGGTCCAAAAGCGACTTTGGATTGACAAACAAGTGGTATTAATTCAGGCAGAGGATCTGGAAGATGCGCATGAATGAGTATCTGCTCAATCTTGGTTTCCTCCTTTCCTTTGGTTTAAATCAGGATTCAATTAGTATCTTCTCTTGTAAACAAATCCTTGATGATCTTCATGAAAGTCCTTAAAGATTTAAACATGTTCTTTCGTATTCCATTGAGATTTAGACTTGGCGTATGTACTCTATGCATGTACGTAGACACTTCTATCTACACAAGCTTGGTTGTTGTGTTCTGAAATGTGTCACAACCAATTCATAACACAACATTAGCGTAATCTGTCTTGTTCAGGTTAACTACTATCATGGCGGTATCATTATACCTTGAAGACTGAGATACTTAGCATGTACAACGAAACTGAGAGCTTGCAATGCATCGGCTGTGCATTTACTTCTATGTTTGCGTACTTGCATAAAGTATGTTTCATTAGTTCACCGTGCCTACCGGCTAATTTTTAACTATCTAGTCATTGCGATGCTACCCGCCTCTTCCATTTTATTTCTAGCTCTTTAACTATGTGTTGGGCTACTTTCAAGCATCTGGCCTGGTTTTCCAGCACTACCTCAGATAACCAATCAGAAAAGTCCTGTTAGCGAGACGGTACTTCAAAGGTACTTCTCGTTACCCCTGACAGATATTAACTCAGAGGAGTGATAGGGAGCTTTACTTTATATCATCTGTCCTTGGAAAGGAGCATTTCATTGAGGTTTCAGGTCTCGGTTTTGTTAATTCAGAAATGGCAGCTGTTATTTACAAATGTTTGTGTCTTCATTTATTAATTTTGCTTGTCAAAACTGAATGAATTGACTGAATATATTTGGGGGAAGTTGTGAAGATTTGTTTTGTTTTATTTCATTATTTTGGTCTGTTAAGCCTGTAATGTGTTCGGGCTGAGAAGGACTACATTTCCCAGAATGCTTTGCTTTCACCTCTGTGACTCTCATATTCCCTTAAAGGGACACCACATTTCATAGAAACCAACCAGCATACAAGCTTACCAAAAGTGCCTCTGTATCCCATGAAATGAACACTTCATGAAGTTTATCCATACGTTTATGTAGCCTGCTGTCTTGTTTATGGCAGTACCAGCCAACACACGAAACTTGAGTTGACTCAATACGTATTGCCTGCAAGCATAGTTATCTTTACTCTGTTACCCAGAAATCTCTGTTGTCATATATTGTAAAAGCCAACCGTTAAAGGAATGGTCTGGGTTCAAAACAAGCTAAAACATGTGACATTCTTCCTTTAGTTGGGAAAAATATGAGATGCAGTTTTGAACCTGAAACATTTCTTTAAGTAAAGAAAAGGAAACACTGGAAATCTTGCCATGACAAACACCTGAATGTTTTTTTGATTTTTTGTCAGTAAATGGTCAAATTGGTCAAAGGTCTTGATCCTTTGAACCACAAACACCTCCCATGAGTCTTTTTGGCATGCTAATTTGCATCAAAATAAGGCTGAATCCAAAATGAAAATATGCATAAGACAATATAGTAAATCCCAGTATAGGGTTTCCTCATACAGGGTTCCCACACCTTTATAATCAATGACTTTTCCAGTTGTTTTTGATTATTTTAAAAAATGTTAAAATCTATTAAACATTTTAGAGCCGTGCATAATAGCAAAAAATTATTTTGACTATAGAAATGTTGTTGTTTTCCATAGCTTTTCCAGGCATAGAAATCTTTTTTTTTTTTTTTTTTTTTTTTTTTTTTAAAACACCTTTA
>NW_015548223.1:383860-386767 GCF_001515605.1 Sinocyclocheilus anshuiensis | reverse complement strand
AAAAAAATTTTTTTTTTTTTTTTTTTTTTTTTTTTTTTTTCTTCTTTCTTTCAAATGACCTTATATTTCCAATACTTTCTGTGGGAACCCTGTTAAATTCAGATAATTGGATGCATCTAGACAGTCATTTGTTCAATTTTCATCAACCAAAGATAAGAATTATCCAATATTTTCATTAAGTCATTTCAGCAATTAAATCCTCATGATTTTCTTTTAACTGAAGATAGTACGTAAACGCAGCTATTGCCACCAACTACCACAGATTATGGAAGATTTGCCCTTTGCACTTCCATGTTGGCATCCATCTCATTCAGAACACGTTAAACTCTTGGCTTTATCTAGAAAGGATGCAAACAGCACTTTGCCTTGGGAAAAACAAAATCTGCATGTGATTCAAGAAAGGAACGCAAAGCAAAACTATTGAAGCACTATGTAGCTACCAGTTCTACGTCAATCAATGAAATGTCAGTGAGGATGATTTTATTTTCTCTACCGTTGTCGGTCTGTAAAGTTATGTCTGTGTTGTTCATACGCTCTCTTTTTCACAGAGAATCAATTAAAACTGCCTTTTTTAATAGAGCTAAATCCCTTCAAAAATCAAGGGATATGCCAATATATGTTCAATATTTTGTGTAAAAAAAAAAGAAAGTAAGAAAGACAAAGCAGTTATAAGATAAAATGTTGTATTTTATATATAATAGAACATTTCAATATGGTAATGTCACTAATATATTTATTTTCTAATATATTTATCCATTTTTGTCCAGGTCTGAGAAAATTAAAAAAAAAAAAATTTTTCTCACTTTTGGAATGATATTCTTTATGAAACGTACAGCTGCCATCATAGATGTATAAACCTGGCATCATTCCGATTATATACAAATAAATTATTTTGAAATAAAAATGCAGAGATTGTGGTGTTCATTTTATTTTATTCAATATATAATTGTGTGTGTGTGTGTGTGTGTGTGTGTGTGTGTGTGTATACACAGTGTTGCCAATTTAGCAATTTTGTTGCTAGATTTAGCAACTTTTCAGACTACCCTTGCATTTTTTTTAAAAGCACCTAGCAACAAATTTAGCTATTTTGAACATTTATTTGGCAATTTTAGCAACTTTTGAAAAGTGACTCAAATTATAAAAAAGGCATGCATGATAAAAAAGTGTGTACACAGTGTTGCCAACTTAGCAATTTTGTTGCTAGATTTAGCAACTTTTCAGACTACCCTTGCATTTTTTTTTAAAGCACCTAGCAACAAATTTAGCTATTTTGAACATTTATTTGGCAATTTTAGCAACTTTTGAAAAGTGACTCAAATTATAAAAAAGGCATGCATGATAAAAAAAAAGGCAAGTGATGCCCTCTAAATTACACAAAAGAAGAAACCATTGAACAGCTAGCCAGCCAAGCCGAGATCAGCCACATCGATGTTGAAGATGCCTAGCAGTACACATATGACATGTGAATCAAGTTGCTAGCTAGTTCAATAATAATTGTTAATTTATGATACCTTATTAGTTTGTACCTATAATTGATGATCAGTTAGGTACACTGTAAGAAAAAATATATCGGAAAAAAGGAAAAGTTGCTGGTAATTTTCTGCCAGGACATATCCATCAAGTTTATGGACATTTCCTATAACCCTAAAACACAAAATGCAATGCATAATTTAAAATACAGGTAAAATGCCTGTGAAAAAACAAAATTCCTTCATATTACCAAAGTACATTGTGCCCTATTATGATGGACTTTTCATAGAGTGTAGCATATTAACTACCAATACACTGCTTAAAACTATAATTCTTCAGAATGAGTAGTTTTACTAGTTAATAAGAAAATACATACATTGTAATTGTTCAAAAATGTGTAACTGTTCAATTATTCAATGCTGTATTTAAATATAAAAATATGTAATCATAAAAAAATGTGTTTATTAATTTTACAGATAATATATTTTATTATTATTATTATTTACAAACAAATCTAAATAAACTTACTTGATCATAATTTTTGCTGAGATCTGCGTCTGTTTACGTAATGACGTCAACGTCCAGGGACATCACAACGTAATTTAGCAACTTTTAGCAACATATCGACCTGCCTTTAGCAACTTTCTCTGAAAATTAGTTGGAAACACTGCACACACAGGGGAAGTAATGATGAAAATCAAGGTCCCTGTTTGACAAATTAATTTTTTTTGTTTGTATTATGTATTGCTATAGTTAATAGTAACAGTTTTGTCTGAAGGAAAGGACTCGAGCCATATCCAAAAAATAAAAACTTGAGTTAACTTTAAAAAAATAATAATAATAAAGCAACCAGCTGCAAAACATTTTTGAGTTTTCCCAACTTCAAACGTTTTTGAAGTTGTATGAGGTTATATAAGGTTGTTTACCCAAACTTGATCAAACTTCCTCAGCAAGTATATTAAATGTTTGTTGAAAGTTACAATAGTGGTAGGGTGACCACACAGGCCATTTTTACGGGACGCATCCTTGCCAGGATTTCTATATTGCCTAAAATATCCAGGTTTTGGCTGTTTGCACTGTGCAGATCGATTGTTGTATGCCATTCACGAGAGCAGAGCAGACGGCTCCTTATGCTTTCGAATCGCTCTTGCGGTACTTTGGTGTCATTCAATGATCGGTGCGCAGCGACGCTTCAAGTCGAACGAACGAACACGTCCGCGTATTTGCATCGCTTTGATCGTTCTCTGTAGATCTCACCTTCTCACGCGCCACGATTGGTCGATTATATACAATACCTGCATGTTATTGGTCAAACTACTTTGGATGTTTTAGGCCAGGGGTGCCCAAACTCAGTCCTGGAGGGCCAGTGTCCTGCAGAGTTTAGATCCAACTTACCTCAACACACCTGCCGCAAAGTTTCTAGTATGCCTAGTAAGA
>NW_015548223.1:366370-382020 GCF_001515605.1 Sinocyclocheilus anshuiensis | reverse complement strand
CTCGGTCCTGGAGGGCCGGTATCCTGCAGAGTTTAGCTCCAACTTGCCTCAACACACCTTGCCTTCAAGTTTCTAGTATGCCTAGTAAGAGCTTGATTAGCTGTTTCAGGTGTTTAATTGGGGTTGGAGCTCAACTCTGCAGGACACCGGTCCTCCAGGACCGAGTTTGGGCACCCCTGTTTTAGGCAATATAAAAATCCTGGCCAGGAAGTGTCCCGTATGAATGGCACATATGGCCACCCTAATTAGTGGTTGAATAAACTACTATTCTAACTTTAAGAAACAAGTTCTCATAACTGCATGTTCTCTTTTTTGTAATCTCAACTTTTTCCACATTAGATAGTTCAATCAACTCTTAAAATAGTGTGTCTAACAAAATAGAAGATGGATTTTTTTTTCCCAGGGCTGGGCAACTTTGGTCCTGGAGGGCCACTGTCCTGCAGAGTTTAGCTCCAACCCTAATCAAACACTCCTGTCTGTAACTTTCTAGTGATCTGGAAGACATTGATTAGCTTGTTCAGGTGTGTTTGATTAAGGTTGGAGCTAAACAGGACAGAGGCCCTCCAGGACCAAAGTTGCCCAGCCCTGGTGTATAGTGTAGAGACCAAAATATTAAACCAGACCACCTTGGTACAGGCAAGGAAAAATAGTTTTTCAAACCCATTTGACTCTGAAAGTGGATGTAGCGGATGAACAAATAAGAAGATGATACAGATACATTATACAGTTCTTATATTAGATGTCTTTATTGTTGCCGTGTATGTTCAGTGTTAATTGATAGTGTCATATTATTATTTCACTCCAGCACGAGGCCTTTATGCAGCTGTGTGTGTTAGTAAAAGGCCTTTGGGACGCCCTGCCTCTCCGGTGTGAGGACCGTAAGGTTTCCTCTGGTGTCCTGGTCCTTCTCAATGGCTTCGAACAGAGATTTGAAGTTTCCAGCGCCAAAACCCTAGTGGATAAGAAGACATGGCACAATCACAGGTTTAACTGCATTCTTATGATGAAACAACAGAGAATTAGACCCAGATAAAACATGTAATCAGCTGTCTGAGGACACTGGAAAAACAAATTGGTGTGGAATTTACTTTGAAGCAATTTTCTTCAAGTAATGTTGAAGTAAATGTGAAATTTTGAAGTAGAACATCTGAAGTATTTTCTTGTAAAACACGCTCCAATAATCAACTTCGAAATATCATTTTTTACACATTTACCTCACAACTTTGCTTTTCAAACCGGAAGAATTAAATGCCACAGAAAAGTTCCCCTTAGTAATAAACATAATGAGTACTAACATTGTTATCAGCAATGTGCAACCTGTGTATATCTGCTAACATCTCTCTGTGTTTCAGAGTTTTATGATCCTTTAACAACAAACCAGTCTTTGGATTTGATCTGTTAGTGTCATTGGGTTCATTTTCTTGCTCTGCTGGACGTTTTAAGCACCACAGAAGAAAGTAAAGCCCCCTTTAGTGTGATTCAGATAAAAATGTCTTATCTTTAGGCATTTCCTTCACTTCACAAGCTTTAAAAAGCCCCTAATAAAACTATGAGCCTGTCCAAACATGTTTTCTCAAAGCTCAGACTCTAACTCAATACTGCATCTGGATGTACTGTACCTCCATACAGACTATACATTTGAGCTCATAAAATTCATCTAATGGCTTGATGCCATTCATCTTTTGTAATCTATACTGAATGAATGAACTGAATGAAACCCAACACTCGTTTCTTCCTAATTTTGTGCTGCTGACTCCAAAAAGAGTGTCTGTTTTGCTCGAGTTTGTCACACCTTCTCACAAAATATGATGCATTTTGTAGCATTTTTGCTTTCGACAACCATTTGTAAGGTGAAGAAGTCTTGTATTCTCCCTCAATCAGCAGAAAAACACCACAAACACACGATTCCTGTCTGGATTTGAGCCACATTACAACTGTATGATCAATTCTCAGCCCATTTTTACATGCATGATGTTATTTTATGCCTATCAAAGTTATATATATAACATTTGACAAATTTGAAAAATCTTAATTCCTATTTTGAGAAAAAAGTGCATTATGAAAAGTCTGTATTCGTATTTTTGAACTCAACATTATCAAAATACGTAATATTAGGCCTTTTTGGCAAATCAGCAAAAAAACAAAAATTCAAGATGCAGGGCTGTGTTATGGTTTCATAATGGTTTCATGTGATTTCCAGACCATTCACATTCACTGTTCCCCGCTGGTGGAAGGATCTTCCCAACCCTTAAAACGTTCAAGAAACGTCTAAAAACTCATCTATTTTGAGATGTTTTAGAGAACTTGACTGAATCCTGTAAATAAAGGTCAATAAATAATTACATGTTCTATGCATTGACTATTTCTTATTTCCCTCCCTGTTCTAACCAAGACAATCTTTGAAACTTTGCATTTTCGCACTTCTCATGCTATTGCCTCCTTATGAGGAAATACTCCTAATTTGTAATTAGCTTTGGATAAAAGCATTTGCCAAATATTTCTATATGGTATTAGTATGTCACGTGGATATTTGCAAGCAGTGCTGACAGTATCCGTTCCTTGTTTGAATGCTGTTTGTTTTTGTTTTAGTTTTCAATGTAATAAAAGAATTATCCTCTAAATGAATAAATGTAAACGCATGTTAATCTCAGGGCATTCAAGTATGGAAGCTTGTTTCTGCCACTGAATGAAAATGAAAAATGTGAAATACGACTTTACAAAAATGTGACTTTACATCTCACAATTCTGACTTTTTTCATAATTGCGATATAAACTCGGAATTGCGTGTTATATAAACTCGCAATTCTGAATAAAAAAAAAAAAGGTAATTGCTACTTTTTATCCCACAATTCTGAATTTTTTTCTCGCAATTGTGAGTTTATTTCTCACAATTCTGTCGCAATTGTTAGTTTATTTCTCACAATTCTGACTTTTCTCGCAATTGCGAGTTTATTACATCTTGCAATTCTGACTCTTATTCTCAGAAATGTGTGATATAAACTCAAAATTGCAAAAATGAAAGAATTGCGAGACAAACTAAAAGGTTTACAGTATATCTTGCAATTCTAACTTCTTTCTCTTAATTGCTAGTTTATATCTTGCAATTCTGACGTTTTTTTCTTTATCACAATTTTATTTCTTGCAATTTTGACTTTCTCGCAATTGTGAGTTTATATCTCGCAATTCTGACTTTTTTAAAATTGAGATATAAACTTGCAACTGTGAGTTATAAAATCTAAAAACTGTATATTTTCTTACAACTTTATATTGCACAGTTCTGACTTCATAACTCACAACTGCTTGTTTTAAAGTCAGAATTGCAAGATATCTCGCAATCTGACTTTATAACACACAATTGTGTTTATATCATGCCATTCTGAGAAAAAGAGTTGTCAGAATTGTAAGATAAAAATAGCAATTACCTTTTTATTTTTTTAATTAGTGACAGAAACAAGCTTCCATAGGTTTGAGAACGTCAAGACCAATCCATTTCAGATTTAAACAGTAAAACAAATTAAACTGAAAGGTTTGATTCATTTTCACAAATCAGTTCTTTCGAACCGTTTTTAAGGTAGTCACTTTGGTTTTTGAAATAAGATGCCGCAGCAGAGGCAGAAGCCCACACAGGCAAACCGAGCGACCGGACGGACGATGGATTGAAAAAGAGGTTGGTAAAGTGATTAGCATCCTTCCAGGGTGAGTGTTGCCTTGGCAACAAGAAATTAACCAGTAAACAGTGCCGGAACCACAAGCACGGACGTCCCAAATGGTATCAGCATCCATAGTTTTGTCATCAATCAATGGAGCCAATCATATCGCTCTCGGCAGGTTTCAAATGAACAGACTTCGAGATGAGAAGCAGAAAAGGACACAGAAGTCCCAAGGATCTCGTCTCAAGGTGAATGCGGGACAATCAATATGGCGATGTGAACCTTGGGCCGTTACTTACGTGAGCTTTAGGACAAACGCAGGGTTAAAAGCAAGCAAACCAACAAAAAAAAAAAACTATTACTACTACTATGCTATACTATTATGTTATTGTAAAATATAAATAAACTATATATATGTATATGTATATATATATATATATATATATATATATATATATATACATATACATATATATAGTTTATTTATATTTTACAATAACATAATAGTATAGCATAGTAGTAGTAATAGTTTTTTTTTGTTGTTGGTTTGCTTGCTTTTAACCCTGCGTTTGTCCTAAAGCTCACGTAAGTAACGGCCCAAGGTTCACATCGCCATATTGATTGTCCCGCATTCACCTTGAGACGAGATCCTTGGGACTTCTGTGTCCTTTTCTGCTTCTCATCTCGAAGTCTGTTCATTTGAAACCTGCCGAGAGCGATATGATTGGCTCCATTGATTGATGACAAAACTATGGATGCTGATACCATTTGGGACGTCCGTGCTTGTGGTTCCGGCACTGTTTACTGGTTAATTTCTTGTTGCCAAGGCAACACTCACCCTGGAAGGATGCTAATCACTTTACCAACCTCTTTTTCAATCCATCGTCCGTCCGGTCGCTCGGTTTGCCTGTGTGGGCTTCTGCCTCTGCTGCGGCATCTTATTTCAAAAACCAAAGTGACTACCTTAAAAACGGTTCGAAAGAACTGATTTGTGAAAATGAATCAAACCTTTCAGTTTAATTTGTTTTACTGTTTAAATCTGAAATGGATTGGTCTTGACGTTCTCAAACCTATGGAAGCTTGTTTCTGTCACTAATTAAAAAAATAAAAAGGTAATTGCTATTTTTATCTTACAATTCTGACAACTCTTTTTCTCAGAATGGCATGATATAAACACAATTGTGTGTTATAAAGTCAGATTGCGAGATATCTTGCAATTCTGACTTTAAAACAAGCAGTTGTGAGTTATGAAGTCAGAACTGTGCAATATAAAGTTGTAAGAAAATATACAGTTTTTAGATTTTATAACTCACAGTTGCAAGTTTATATCTCAATTTTAAAAAAGTCAGAATTGCGAGATATAAACTCACAATTGCGAGAAAGTCAAAATTGCAAGAAATAAAATTGTGATAAAGAAAAAAACGTCAGAATTGCAAGATATAAACTAGCAATTAAGAGAAAGAAGTTAGAATTGCAAGATATACTGTAAACCTTTTAGTTTGTCTCGCAATTCTTTCATTTTTGCAATTTTGAGTTTATATCCTAACAATTCTGACTTTTCTCGCAATTGCGAGTTTATTTCTAACAATTCTGATTTTTCTCGCAATTGCGAGTTTATTTCTAACAATTCTGATTTTTCTCGCAATTGCGAGTTTATTTCTAACAATTCTGACTTTTCTCGCAATTGCGAGTTTATTTCTAACAATTCTGATTTTTCTCGCAATTGCGAGTTTATTTCTAACAATTCTGATTTTTCTCGCAATTGCGAGTTTATTTCTAACAATTCTGATTTTTCTCGCAATTGCGAGTTTATTTCTAACAATTCTGACTTTTCTCGCAATTGCGAGTTTATTTCTCACAATTCTGACAACTTTATTTCTAACAATTCTGACTTTTCTCGCAATTGCGAGTTTATTTCTAACAATTCTGACGTTTCTCGCAATTGCGAGTTTATTTCTCACAATTCTGACTTAACTTTATTTCTAACAATTCTGACTTTTCTCGTAATTGCGAGTTTATTTCTTACAATTCTGACTTTTCTCGCAATTGCGAGTTTATTTCTCACAATTCTGACTTTTCGTGCAATTGCGAGTTTATTTCTCACAATTCTGACTTTTCTCGCAATTGCGATTTATAAAGTCCAATTCTGAGATAAAAAAAAGAGACTATTTTCTTACAATTGCGAGTTTAATTGTGAGATAAAAAGTCACAATTACCTTGTTTTATTTTTTATTCAGTGGCAGAAACGGGCTTCCAGTATTGTGAGTTCATATCTTGCAATTCTGACTTTATTTCTAGCAAATGAGAGTTTATATCACGCAATTCTGCGAGTCAAGTTATCTTTTTTTTTTTATTATTCAGTGGCGTAAATGGGCTTCCATATTGAAGCCTTGATGAATGAGGTGAAACACAGACTCACAAAGTGGTTGTTCCTCTGGATGACCTCCAGGAAGAGCGTCGGTCTGTCCTGCACGGGTTTAGTGAAGATCTGTAGCAGGTAACCTTTATCGTCATAGTCTACTAAGATTTTTAACTCCTGCATTGGATAAAAGAACAAAAGATTTCAAAATGTATTTGGAAAAACATTCAAATGGAATCCTCTGTCATAAGAGTTTCTCCGACCTGCAGCGTTTTGAGGTCCTCCTTCACCTTGATCTTGGCCCTCTTGAGATTCTGCCGTAGGGTTTCGTAGTAGCTATCGGGTGCGGACAGGAACTCCATCCCTCGAGCTCGGAGGTTCACGATCTGACTCATCAGGAAAGAGTTTCATGTTTTATATTTGACATGATTTTGGTGTAATAGGAGTTAATCATATTGAGAGGAGTTGTGAGTTGTGAACGTACCGCTTGGATGATGTTGGAGGTGTTTAGCGCGATGTGCTGCACTCCCGGTCCTCCGTTATAGTCGATATACTCCTTTACAAACAACAACAGAAAATTACAGAGGTTAGATGGATGTTTATTACAGGTTTCAAATGTTTTAGTCAAAGGTGAAGTGTGTACCACACCTGTTGCTTGAAAAAGCCAACATACTGATCTACTAACTAGGCTATTTAAGCTGCTGCTTTCTCTTCTTCTTTTGAGACTAAAGTTAGTCAGTGTCTCCTCCTAGAGTTTTCAAGCTGCATCCACCAAACTTGGGTCAGACCTTCAAACTAGTCTGACTCGGGTTGCTGTGTCTTTTCTAACTGATCGGACTGAGGGTTTTCATTAAATGGACAATCAAATCTACGAAAAGTCCCATAGACTTTCATTGAGGGGGTCAAAATTTTGTACAAATAACACATGCACCTAGAGTATTTAAGCTGTCTATTGCTAGCAAAGTTTAATGACTATCCTAGGACAATATCCTAATTTATGCTAACAACATGCTAAATCATTCTAGCGATATGATAAAACATGTTAGCAACTTGCTTAAACGTTTTAGCAGTGTGCTACAATATTTTATTGACTTTGAGTAAAATCTTCAAACTTCAAGCTTTTCAAAGTTATTTCGAACTTTCAAACAAGGCTTTGTCAAGCCAACTTTGTCAAACTTTACTGATCTAGTGATTATTGTTGCACTTATCCAGTGTGGAAATACAAAGATAATCTCATTTTAAAAGTGGTATTTATTACACTGTTTACAATGAGATTTCCCCAAAATACTGTCTCCATATATGTCTTACCATCCAAAAATGGCACAAACCCCCGGGGGTTGGTGAGCTGATGAAAATCTAATATTTAATTTAACTTTAATGTTGTTTGGTTCACTTTATTTACACATTCACATAATTTCCAACATTTCTATTGACAGAAGTTTTCTGCATTTCACCAGTATTCTGAATAAAATAAAAACTCAAGAATCTGAAATGTTATGAAATTAAATCTAAGACATAGGCCTAAATATCAGTAGCGTGATATCATTTGTTTTATAATTATTTAAATATAATTTTTTGTTTTATAGTGCAACTGTAATTTACAACATTAGCCTAATATATTTATGTCTTCATTTTTATGGGTTATTATAATTAACTAAAACTAAAACCAAATAACCAAACCAAATAAAATAGGTGTTAACTGAAATAAAATTAATTCAATTTTTTTTTAATTAGATTAAATAAATAAAAAATCAGCTAATTTCCATGGCAACATTTCATTTTTTATTTTAATTTAGTTTAACTTGATGCTAAAATAACTAAAACTGAAATAAAAATATAAACTATACAGAAATATTTAAAACAAAAACTAAAAATGACAAAATGTAATAAAAAATTAAATTTGTATTTATTAAAAAATAAAATGAAAATGAAAATGGAAATTTTAAAAACTGATTCAAAATATTAATAAAATCTATAATAGTATATCAGTGTTATAACACTGCTTATTATAATCAATTAATTAATTGATTGATTGATTAATTAAATGATAAACAGATAAAATGCTATTAAAATAATTGCAATATAATTTTTGACCAAGTCGTGCAGCCCTATATATCTATAAAAATAATTTAAAAATAAAATGATCAAAATAAAACACTTACTGAAAAAAGGATTCAGTATTTCATGTGTTTATCTGCATGTCATTTTACCATGAAATAACATAAGAGAACCGTGAACATGCAATTTAACATATTTGTTAAATTATGGAAATATTAACTTAAAATCTCAGGGGGACTTGAAGTAAATATTTTACGGAGGGGTTTGAAAATTTGGGAATCACGGCCTTAAAGAATTCACTTCAATCAGTCAATCAATCTTGACATATCTGCAAGAGGTTCTGAATCTGCTGGAAGAACCTGGATTTGTGATTTCTTTTTCCCAATGGCTGGTTCATTGATGGGCATCTTGATGGTTTCCTCATAATTGGTGACTACGATGGACCTGAGAGCGCTGTATTCGGTGTGGATCTGCTTATCATCGATGGACCAGAACCTGTGGAACATCAGACACTTCTGATACCTGCAGAAAAAAAAGACAGATCGCGTTATTTGCCAGTGACATTTCCTCGAATTTGTCTTATTGATTTGTTTGTTGGACGTGTGACCCTCACCAATCTGAAATTGGCACCATTTTATCATCTGGCTGGTTTCCCACAATGTGATCGATGAAGTTCAAATGTCCCGGCGGCCTTTGCAAGAGAAAGAAAATCACTTGTGAGAAGTTTGAAGCTTTTGAAAGCTAAAACATACTATTTAGTAGGGATGCACCGATACCACTTTTTCCAGTACTCGCCCGATACCGATACTTTTATTTTTGGTACTTGCCGATACCGATATTTTTATTTTTGGTACTTGCCGATGCCGATACCGATACTTTTATTTTTTTGTACTTGCCGATACCAAGTACCGATACCGATATTTTTATTGCATTTGTAATTTTTTAAAAAATTGGGTACAGAAACCAAAAGAGTATGTATAATGTTAGTTGGTTAACTTAATTTATCAAATAGATAGTCAAACCAAAATTTATTCAGACACCTTCAACATTTCTCACATTATCACAGTTTATTCGCTATAGTTTAGAAAATGGTCATAAAATATGACAAGAACTCAGAGTTACACTGTGTCAGAACAAATTCAGCTTGATAATGTTAAATAACTTTGATAGAAAGGTATGAAATGGATTACAATCAACCAAAAAGTATTCAGACAGCTGTTAGTATGATAGTATTTTAGTATGCATTTTGGTGCTCTGAAATGTTATAAATTAGCCAAGCATTTGCAAATTTGCATATTTCTTTAGGACCTAAGACTTTAGATGCACTTCAGTAATTTGAGTGAATATCCCAGTAAAATGACTCACAGTTTTGCTAACAGAGGGTCTCTGAACAGCGGCTCTTTGTATCCTGGCAGAAACAGACCTTTATACGGCCCCAAGTACTCCACAAACGTGTGTGTCGTGTCTCCGTACTGCAAAACATCACATCTGCAGCTCAGGCTTTGGAAGTAAGTGTACAGTACAGTATGTGTGTCTGTGCAAAACACTTGCTGACTTACCGTCTGAATTACGGCGTATTTGACTTTGCCGCCCGAATCCTGCTCAATCCACGGCTCTTTGACGATCACTGCTCCTCTCTCTTTCGCTTTCTGCGAACAAAAATGCACTTTTATTCCAAAGTCGCTTTAAGGCAAATCAGTTTATTCTGTGCAGTTATTTTCTATGTGTACTTATTGACTGCTAACTGTATACTGTGCAGAAAACACTGTACTGCCTATTTAAAAAGCCTATTTTTTATCTTAATTTATCTTTTCTTTTCTTTTTTTGCCATTATAATCTTTTTTTTTTTTTTTTTCATTTAAACCCATTTTACCCTCAAAATTTCATTACATTAAAAAATGCTGTGGTATCCATAAAATTTGATTAATTGTCTTGGAAATAATGCCTAAAAATTATAATAATTTTAAAAAGTGCAATTGTATGCAGTATGCAAGGAGGGTTTTTTTCTTTTATTTTAGTTTAAATTATAATGTTCTTTTAATGACATTTAAAATGACAGTAATTTTAACCCTCAAATTTTCTTTACTGTAATGCTTAAACAGCTACTGCTGTTGACCATAAAATTAGATTAATTGTCATGGAAATAATGCCTAAAATAAAATGATAGCTTTAAAAGTGCAATAGTATGCATTATGCAAGAAGGTTTTTTTTTTTTTCTTTTTGCATTATAATGTACTTTTAATCTTAATTTTAACTCTAAAATTTTTATTACTGTAGTGCAAAAAAAAAACCCTGCTGTTAAGCATAAAATTTGATTAATTGTCATGAAAATATAATGCCTTTTTTATAAAGTGCAAATGCTTTCTGCGAGGATATTTAAAAAAAAAAAAAAAAAACGTATTCCATGTTTTTGTGCCTTGTGATATTCTTTTCATGCCTGGCAAACCCAAATTATCATTAAGGTAATGCACAAAATAAAATAATAAAAAGAAAAGAAAAAATGCTGTTAATCTTAAATTGTGAATAATTATCATGAAAAGAATGCCTATTTTAAAAAGTTATTTTTTTATTTTTTTCATTGTGATATTCTTTTCATGACATTTAAACCCATTTTAACCCTCAAATTCTCATTATTAAATTGTGATCAACTGTCATGCAATTAATGTCATATTGCAAAACAAACTTATTTCGAGATGAGACACCCTCACTATCATGTGTCAGTAATGTAGCATGCTAATGTCTGAAACACTGTACTACAGTAGTACTCAGTCACTAGAGGATAAAACAGCTGATTCACCTTGACTAAAAAGTCACAGTCCTCCACTTGAAATGCCACATCTTTCACTCCGTCTCCATGTTTCATGAGATGCTCGCCCATTTCTGTGGAGAGAGAGACGCTGGTGAGCACTTTTCATCTTTCTTGCTGTTCTTTTCATGGGTTTTTTGAACCATGGTCATTTTAACCCTGGGTCAGCAGAATATTTCATCCTCTTATTTTGATTTGTTTTGTTTTGCATTGTAATATTCTTTTCATAACAGTTAAAGCCATTTTAACCCTCAAATTATCATTACTGTAATGCAAAAACAAAAACAAAAAAATAACAAAGGAAAAAGAAAATATGTTATTAATTGTCATGGAAATAATTCCATTTAACTCTCAAATTCTCATTACTGTTAAATAAAGAAAAGATAGAAAAAAAACCTAAAATGTGATTAATTGTCATTGAAAATAATGTTATAATGCAAAACATTTTTTGAATAGATTTTTTTTCTCATGACAGTTAAAGCCATTTTAACCCTTAAATTCTCATTACTGTAATGCTAAAAAAATGAAACAAAAAAATAGAAATAACCTTGTAATATATAATGCATTAAGTTTAGTAAGGCATTAAG
Organism: Sinocyclocheilus anshuiensis; assembly: GCF_001515605.1. NCBI lineage: Eukaryota > Metazoa > Chordata > Actinopteri > Cypriniformes > Cyprinidae > Sinocyclocheilus > Sinocyclocheilus anshuiensis. The sequence continues at coordinate 370,560 of NW_015548223.1, read as the reverse complement.
ATCACGTGACCTGGATTTTCTTCACACCAGAATGTTTGAGAATAATTGAAATGGTTCATACCCTCGTTCCCAGGGTTCAGGGCGGACTCAAAGACGAAGATTATCTGGGAAAAGAACAGATACGTTTAACTCTGTGAGGTGCTTCTGAAATGAATGTGCAGTTTTGGATTTTAAAGCAGTTTTCTAAAGACGGTGGTTTATTTCCAGTCATTTTAGGACATGTGTATTAATGTATATTCATACACACCTTGTCCTGTCTGACGACGTGAGACACGACCTCTCTGCTGCCCGTCTCCAGACCTTTATACGCCAGCGGCTCCAAGCCAAACTTATCACAGTAAAACACCGCAGCCTAGTGAACAGATGCTTTCTGAGTATACTGAAGTCCATTGTAAGGATAGAACTGTTTTAAAAGTTTTTTATGAGGTACAAAACAAAAGAACCTCAAATGGCTATTAAATACATAAAATGAATTTGTTTGAGCTGAAAAAAAAAAACACTGTACACTGTAAAAAAAATTCAGTAAAATTTACGGTAAAAAACGGCAGCTGTGGTTGCCAGAATTTTAAAAAAAAAAATACGGTAGCAACGTTTTAGGTTTTACGGTTTTAACTTACATTTACAGTTAAATACCTTAATTTCATTAACTGATATAATGTTAATATACCAACCTATTGAAGTACTGAAATCTGTTTTGTACCTTTGTAATACACTGATAACCACCAAAAGCAGGAGGTGATGAGAAAGTCACATCATGAACCAAAGCCCATCACAAGCAGCTTTTAAATAATAACATATATAGAAGGTGCACAGTGTTATTCACACAAACACTAAACACCATCATGGTAACACACATGAAACTGAAATAATGCAATAAACATTCATTTAACAACATTAGGTGTAACACACAACCCTAGTATACAAAACTGATAAGAAAAAACTAAGAAGAAACATAGTTATTTCAACAAAAAAACATCAAATTTGAAATGTAACGCAGGGAATTCTGGGAATGTCAATTTACGGTTATTCCCTGTAAATTATACGGTCTTTTTCACTTCCAAAAACGGAATACTACCGTAAAATTAATGTCCAATACAGTTTTTCACCGTATATAGTAGGGGAATTTACCGTTAACCATTTAATAGGTTTTTACTGTAGCATTTTTACAGTCTTTTACCGTTAAATTCACAGTCATTTTTTACAGTGTAATTATGTAATTAAAGTTGTAATTAAAACAAAGATTATCCCATACAGCAAAAAAAAAAAAAAAAATCTGACCAAAATATTTTTTTTTAATATATGTTGTAAACAGTAAAATTGAATATATATTTATTGTTTTTATATTTATTATGTTTATGTTTCAACCTTCATATACCAAAATGGTGGCAAGAAAATACATTCCCAATATTACAGTAGCCTACAGTTATGTGTTATATGTTCACGTGTTATAGACAACAGTTTTTGCTTCAAAGGTGGCATATTCAATGTTAGTTTAGTAACACTGACATTCTATAGTTTTTGTTAATATTTTGAATTAGATATTTTTATATATATGTTCTACTTTCATGTTAATTTTAGTTAAAGTTTTAGTTTTTTTTTTTTTTTCATTTTTATTACTTTTTGTTTTTTAATATGTCTAATTATTTTTATTTCAGTTTTAGTTTCAGTTATTTTAATACATCAAGTTAAACAACATGAAAATGAGAATTGTTGCCTTGGAAACTAGCTGAAATAAAATAAGTTGAATTTTTTAAATATTTTATTTCAGTTAATATTTATTTTATTTCAAGGAACAAAAATGTTTTTGTATGATTTTAGTTTTAGTTAATTATAATATCCCTGATGTGAATGTATTTTCTTGAATTGCAATTTATGGAAGGCAAAATATTTTTTAAATGCTTGTGAAAATATATTTATAGGCTGAAATATATTTTCAAACATATACTAAAAATAGTTGAAATTTTTGGCTATTTTTGTATATTTTGAAATATATTCAAAATATATATTTGAAAATATATATATATTTCGCCGTATGGGACTGGAGCTTGTTTTACAAGACAATACTAGTTCTTTCCAATCTTTCTGCTTCAAAATTTAGTGTTTACTTAATTATTTGCCATTTCTTTGTAATTATTTGTGAAATGTATTCACATTTTCTGAGAGCAAATTGTTTCTACACCAGATTTTTCAACCCTAAATCTAAAAAGACCAAATATACTATTAGCGGTACAAAATGAGCACACAATATTGACTGTGTTAATATGTAAACCTGTTTCTCTGAGACTATCGAGATCAGACGAGATGAACTATTGCATCACTGTTAGATTAAGATCACATTATTGATTTCATCTTCAGAGAAACCTTCGTCATCTGCAATATTTCAGTATCTCTGGAAGCTTCTCTGAACTTCTCTGAACCTACATGCAATATTAGTGGCCTATAATACTACTTTAGTACATTTAAATTGTGCCACTAAGTTTATATTCAGTGCCAATATCTTATCAGAGACTGTCATTTAAACATGTGCATCTAACCATCTTTACTAAGGTTTCCAATACAAAACTATCATTCCTGAAAATGTAATTGTGTAATTGTGCAAAATGATCATGTTTTAATTTCAAAGCACTGTAAACCAACATAATCCAGTCACACTGCTGTTTTTAAACAGCTTTAACTCAATAAACTCACCTGTTTGGCGTTTCCCACCCAGAATTTCACATGGTGAAAACGCAAAAATTTCCCTCTCTCTGGCTGCAACCGAAAAATAAAATGAAACATAATCGATTTTTATATCGACATGAGATAATTGTCTTTTTTATTTCTTTTTTTATACTTTCAAATCATAAAGTCATATTACCTTCTCTCCTTTGTCAGTGTAGGTAGTCTAAAGAGAAACACATTTATTCTAGACTGAAATAGAACTTAGACTAAACTTTAAACAAAAAACAGCCAATATGTGCAGATCGAGCACTTGTGATTCAAATGCTAATATAACTATATAACACATTTCTGCATCATAATTTTGCCCTAAATGAATGAAAATATTGGACTCACCATGTTGATGCTGTCGGTGTCTCTGATGGTCAGAAGAGCTTCACACACACATACGGCCTGTTTTATGCAGCTCAGTTTAAACACACCTTCAGTCTCGTCCAGCCAAAAGAGCATCTGCACACACACCCTCTCTCTCTCTCTCTCTCTCTCTCTCTCACACACACACACACAGTCTTGCATATGTAGTTTAAGGGGACTCTCCGTAGGTGTAATGGTTTTTCTACTGTACAAACTGTATTTTCTATCCCCTTACACTAAACCTACCCCTCACACAAAACTACTGGCAATTTTACATAAAAAAAAAAACTTTATTCTGTATGATAAGCCGTTTTCCTCATGCTCTGAAAAAAATAACTTGTAGGATTTACTTGATAAAATCTTAGTAACAATTTGCACTAACACATTTTAAGTAAATTTTACTGCTACTACTCTGTACAATCTACTTACTATTGAACTTAACATTCATAAAGAAATTAAGTAAATATTACATAATTATATTCAATGTCACATATAGAATTAAGTCAAATTTACTTGCCTGAGTTAAGCAAATTTAACAAAGAAAATAAGCGTGTCCAGTAATTTTTATAGTCAAAGCTTACTTGGCAATACTTTGATTTTACTCAATATAGCACCTAATTAAGCCATGCTTTTAAAGTGTATGTTTTACTCAGAAACATCTAAATAATACAATAGATATCATGTAGACACCATATCTACAAAATTATTCATGTGACTCCAGTACTTTGAACACGATACACAATGACAGTAACATTCTGTGATTCATTTTTGAGTATGAATGTTGTCATTTTGAGTTGAAAATGAACTCCAGATGTAACAAAATCGCAAGTTACTAAACCTAACAACAAAAGCAATGATAAACAGTGTAAATGCAGCTGGAAAACAGCAAAAAAAAATTATATTAATATGAATTAAATATTATATTTATATTAATATTAATTATTCATACCCCAGTGCATGATGGGAACACCAGTATCAGAAAAGTTGAGTAGTAACATTGATATTTATGCTTTAATTTCTACAAGCTTGAATTGAGTATTAATAAAGAGTTTACTTTTTTTTTTTTATTATTATTGCCTGAACTAACTTTTTCATGTAGAAATTATATTTGTTTTTCT
>NW_015548223.1:351422-357502 GCF_001515605.1 Sinocyclocheilus anshuiensis | reverse complement strand
GACCAAAATATTTTTTTTTAATATATGTTGTAAACAGTAAAATTGAATATATATTTATTGTTTTTATATTTATTATGTTTATGTTTCAACCTTCATATACCAAAATGGTGGCAAGAAAATACATTCCCAATATTACAGTAGCCTACAGTTATGTGTTATATGTTCACGTGTTATAGACAACAGTTTTTGCTTCAAAGGTGGCATATTCAATGTTAGTTTAGTAACACTGACATTCTATAGTTTTTGTTAATATTTTGAATTAGATATTTTTATATATATGTTCTACTTTCATGTTAATTTTAGTTAAAGTTTTAGTTTTTTTTTTTTTTTCATTTTTATTACTTTTTGTTTTTTAATATGTCTAATTATTTTTATTTCAGTTTTAGTTTCAGTTATTTTAATACATCAAGTTAAACAACATGAAAATGAGAATTGTTGCCTTGGAAACTAGCTGAAATAAAATAAGTTGAATTTTTTAAATATTTTATTTCAGTTAATATTTATTTTATTTCAAGGAACAAAAATGTTTTTGTATGATTTTAGTTTTAGTTAATTATAATATCCCTGATGTGAATGTATTTTCTTGAATTGCAATTTATGGAAGGCAAAATATTTTTTAAATGCTTGTGAAAATATATTTATAGGCTGAAATATATTTTCAAACATATACTAAAAATAGTTGAAATTTTTGGCTATTTTTGTATATTTTGAAATATATTCAAAATATATATTTGAAAATATATATATATTTCGCCGTATGGGACTGGAGCTTGTTTTACAAGACAATACTAGTTCTTTCCAATCTTTCTGCTTCAAAATTTAGTGTTTACTTAATTATTTGCCATTTCTTTGTAATTATTTGTGAAATGTATTCACATTTTCTGAGAGCAAATTGTTTCTACACCAGATTTTTCAACCCTAAATCTAAAAAGACCAAATATACTATTAGCGGTACAAAATGAGCACACAATATTGACTGTGTTAATATGTAAACCTGTTTCTCTGAGACTATCGAGATCAGACGAGATGAACTATTGCATCACTGTTAGATTAAGATCACATTATTGATTTCATCTTCAGAGAAACCTTCGTCATCTGCAATATTTCAGTATCTCTGGAAGCTTCTCTGAACTTCTCTGAACCTACATGCAATATTAGTGGCCTATAATACTACTTTAGTACATTTAAATTGTGCCACTAAGTTTATATTCAGTGCCAATATCTTATCAGAGACTGTCATTTAAACATGTGCATCTAACCATCTTTACTAAGGTTTCCAATACAAAACTATCATTCCTGAAAATGTAATTGTGTAATTAAGTGCAAAATGATCATGTTTTAATTTCAAAGCACTGTAAACCAACATAATCCAGTCACACTGCTGTTTTTAAACAGCTTTAACTCAATAAACTCGCGTTTCCCACGTTTCCCACCCAGAATTTCACATGGTGAAAACGCAAAAATTTCCCTCTCTCTGGCTGCATAAAATGAAAAAAATGAAACATAATCGATTTTTATATCGACATGAGATAATTGTCTTTTTTATTTCTTTTTTTATACTTTCAAATCATAAAGTCATATTACCTTCTCTCCTTTGTCAGTGTAGGTAGTCTAAAGAGAAACACATTTATTCTAGACTGAAATAGAACTTAGACTAAACTTTAAACAAAAAACAGCCAATATGTGCAGATCGAGCACTTGTGATTCAAATGCTAATATAACTATATAACACATTTCTGCATCATAATTTTGCCCTAAATGAATGAAAATATTGGACTCACCATGTTGATGCTGTCGGTGTCTCTGATGGTCAGAAGAGCTTCACACACACATACGGCCTGTTTTATGCAGCTCAGTTTAAACACACCTTCAGTCTCGTCCAGCCAAAAGAGCATCTGCACACACACTCTCTCTCTCTCTCTCTCTCTCTCTCTCTCTCTCTCTCTCTCTCTCTCTCTCTCTCTCTCTCTCTCTCTCTCACACCCTCTCTCTCTCTCTCTCTCTCTCTCTCTCACACACACACACACAGTCTTGCATATGTAGTTTAAGGGGACTCTCCGTAGGTGTAATGGTTTTTCTACTGTACAAACTGTATTTTCTATCCCCTTACACTAAACCTACCCCTCACACAAAACTACTGGCAATTTTACATAAAAAAAAAAACTTTATTCTGTATGATAAGCCGTTTTCCTCATGCTCTGAAAAAAATAACTTGTAGGATTTACTTGATAAAATCTTAGTAACAATTTGCACTAACACATTTTAAGTAAATTTTACTGCTACTACTCTGTACAATCTACTTACTATTGAACTTAACATTCATAAAGAAATTAAGTAAATATTACATAATTATATTCAATGTCACATATAGAATTAAGTCAAATTTACTTGCCTGAGTTAAGCAAATTTAACAAAGAAAATAAGCGTGTCCAGTAATTTTTATAGTCAAAGCTTACTTGGCAATACTTTGATTTTACTCAATATAGCACCTAATTAAGCCATGCTTTTAAAGTGTATGTTTTACTCAGAAACATCTAAATAATACAATAGATATCATGTAGACACCATATCTACAAAATTATTCATGTGACTCCAGTACTTTGAACACGATACACAATGACAGTAACATTCTGTGATTCATTTTTGAGTATGAATGTTGTCATTTTGAGTTGAAAATGAACTCCAGATGTAACAAAATCGCAAGTTACTAAACCTAACAACAAAAGCAATGATAAACAGTGTAAATGCAGCTGGAAAACAGCAAAAAAAAATTATATTAATATGAATTAAATATTATATTTATATTAATATTAATTATTCATACCCCAGTGCATGATGGGAACACCAGTATCAGAAAAGTTGAGTAGTAACATTGATATTTATGCTTTAATTTCTACAAGCTTGAATTGAGTATTAATAAAGAGTTTACTTTTTTTTTTTTATTATTATTGCCTGAACTAACTTTTTCATGTAGAAATTATATTTGTTTTTCTGGCATGATGCTCAGCCAATATCTTAATAACACTCACTCTAAATCACAGCCCCTCACACACACTCACACACACATTCATTCACACACACACACACACACACACAGCAGAGCTTTCCAGGGGTGAGGTTCATCAGACGGACACATCTGGAGCAACACAAACAAACTGTGACACTTTTGTTGTATTATTCAGAGTCATTACAGTTAACTAAACCATAAAAACACATGTTCATTATCTGATATAAAATAAATGTTAACTGGGAAAAAAAATTTTTTTTAAAGATTTTATTTTAGCTGTAGTTGTATAGTTTTTCGTTTAGTGTAACTTGAAGTACTAAAATAACTAAAACTAGATAAAGTAATATATAAAATGAATTAAAAAAAACTATATAGGCATATTTAAAAACTAAACATGACAAAAACACAAAACAAAATTAAAACTTTAACTAAAATTAAAGTGAAACCAGAAAATAAAAAACAAATACAATTTAAAATATTAACAAAAACTATAATAGTATGTCAATGATACTACAATAACACTGGTTCACTTTCCCTTACCAGTAATGTCAAATATAATGTGAAAATAGCACTGTTAAAATAATTTTATAAAATCTGAATATAGAGAAGTACACCAGAATATATGAAATGTAAATCAGAATAGTTGTAAGTCTAAATATATAGATGCAAATCTTAATATAAAAATGTAAGTTGTGAATATGTAGAAGTAAAACAGAATATATAATTATGAATATATAAATGTAAATTTGAATATATAGATATAAATCTGAATATATAGATACAAAACTGAATATATTAATGTAAAATCATGATTACATGTATAGAAGTAAATCTGGATATATAGTTATAAGTCTGAATACATAAATCAGAAAATATAGATATAAATATATATATAAAATAATATTTAATATGAATATATAAAAGTAAATCGTGAATATATTTGTAATTCTAGCTGCTAAAATGTTTTTGGATTGTTGACACAAATATATGAGCTTAGTAGTAATAAACATATACATCTACTTGTATAAAGAGAATAAATGTACATGTATTGCAGTACCTTCATGTGTACACCAGGGGGAGTAATTGTATCATTACATATTTCACCCCAATGAAGCTTCTAGAAACTCTTCACCAGCCATTGACATAATGACAAAACTGCATATTTCTGACATGCAAATATGTTTTACATTGTTCTTTTGCCATTGCCGTTTTAATACACAGAAGAGGTTTACACTGAATCTCTCTCCAGTTTCCTCTGGTCATCAAAAACCCATGAAAGCAGGTTTCTCTACTTAGGAAAGCATGTTCTTCAGAAATGATCATCTGACTGGACAGTAATATGATATTACAAATAATAACATGAAGCAAATGAAGAAACCTGAGCTCATCGAACAGAACATCCAGGTGCTTTTTCATTGTTTAAATGGTTTGGTTACTAAGCGCAAGTGATACATAGGATATTGCCAAATATATGCTGTTTTACAGTTTTTTTCGATTGCTAAATGACAGTGGGCACAACTGGAGCTACATGTGCAAAACTCTAACTACAGTCTGCACTACCAACAGTCACCTGAGCTAAACAGTTCACATCACCTGCAAAACTCATTCCAAGCAACACAACTCTTAACACATGGCTCAAAACAGGCTCAGTGCAGCCAAACACTATGCACAACCCTCACTGAGATAACACACACTGTCACTCAGAACACACTGAGAGTAAAAACACTAGCATCAAACACCAATACAGAAAATACAAACTTTTCATCTTTACAGTTTGAACAATTTCAGTGACTTCATACAAAGTCCTATTTTCTTCAAAGAAAAGAGTGACATTCTTTCACATGATTTATTTAAATTTGTAGAACATAATTCTTTAAGGTAAATGAAAATTAGCAGTTTGCTTCAATAGTCTGTAGTAATTTACGGAATTACAGTAATGAGAAAAAAAAGGTAGAAACTAAAAGTACATACTGTAATTCGAACAAATAATTGAGGGGCTAATCCTGCCTCTCTCTAGCATCAGGCCACAGGTTTTCATCAACATCACATCTAATGTTCTCTCTTGCCATGCACCTGGGGAAGAACCTTCTGGAGTGCCTTATCCATCCCTGGCAGTCCTCTGGACTCGTGTCCTCACATCCGGCACGCATGGCTTCCAAAAGAGACATTTGGTCATGTGGGTGGTGATCAAACACTTTCCACCTCCAGGCAGAGAAAAACTCCTCTATTGGGTTGAGGAAGGGTGAATATGCAGGCAGGTACAAAACCATAAATCTGTGATGTGCTGCAAACCAATCTGTGACAGCTGCAGAGTGGTGTATATATATATATATATGTGTGTGTGTGTTCACTAACAAGTCTAAAACAAGACACCTGCTTAGCCTTTCAGCTGAAATTGCAATCAGCAGTGTTTGAAAGGCACAAGGCTGAAATCTATTCTGTTTTGAATGTGTGGTTCACAGTTTTGACAGCAGTGTGTTAGCATTTGAACAAAGTGCTGTAAATCCACAGTGTTGTGCAGGTTGTGGGTAAAGTCATGGGATAAGTGTGTAGAGTTTTGAAAACTGTGTTCAAGCAATGAAAAACGAACTAGAGTTTGGTCCACATGAACTGCTGCTGTGCAGACTGTAGTTAGAGTTTTGCACATGTAGCTCCAGTTGTGCCCACTGTCATTTAGCAATCGAAAAAAACTGTAATAGAGCTGCAGGTGCATTTTGCTTTATATAAACAGGACTGTCTGAATGAGAAAGTCTCTGGACGAACTTGTTTTTTGACCTTGTCTGTAAGGACACTGAAAGCCTTTGCCCCAGTTCACCATCATTTCATCATAACGACTATGCATGAAAAACAGGTGAGAAGTCATATGACTGATAACAAGCCCAGGAATGTTTAAGTATGTGGGCGGGGCTACAGTCTATCAATCACCAGCCAGCCTTCTGTACTACATTAATGACAAGAGTTATTCAAGTTACACTTCAGTGACATTGTTTCTTATGATTTAAAAAAGTTTTTGATCTAAAAGCTCAGATTTGAAATCAAAATTAGTTTTGTAGACTTGATACATAACATACAT
>NW_015548223.1:348839-351141 GCF_001515605.1 Sinocyclocheilus anshuiensis | reverse complement strand
TCTATATATGTGTGTGTGTGTGTGTGTGTATATATATGAACCATATTTTATCACATTTATTATGAAGTGTATTGCTGAATATAAAATTACATACATTACGATATATACTGTATATATATATATATATATATATATTGTCACATATTTTTCATTTAAAAAGTGGCAATTCCTTATGTATTATTCAACATATTGTAATATATTAACAACACAATATATTATTCTGTTTATTTTGAATATTAAAAAAAAGAATTTTCTGCTTCAATATTTTTGCCTTGTTTTGCCGTATAAATATCTAAACATTCTTAAATCAAGATACATTTACTTACATTTACTTAGATGCAAAAAGTCTTGTTTTCTAAAAGATCTATCAAAATGAAGTGATTTTATGCTTAAAACAAGAACAAATATCTGCCATCATACACAAAGATCATCTGAATATAATGTAAAGATGCAGCAGGTTCTTCTCAGATCTACTCCAGCAGCTCATCAGAGCTGAATCAGATCCCAGGTGAAGGAGCTGATGGAGTACTGGCTCATGCACCACAATCTCACTGACTGCTGAGTGCTGATGTCAGACGGCCAATCTGTGATTAAAGACGAAAGCCAGCGCAAAAATAGCCCAAGCTCTACGTGCACAGCTAGAAACACATGTGAGAGTAGGTTAGATTAGGATAGGTAAACCACACGATACCGTATCAGCCGAACTTCAAGTCTTAAGGTCGTGTTAATGAGACAGATAATCAATGATAATCCTGTCTTCAGATGTTAAAGGGTTAGTTCACCCAAAAAGGAAAATTAGGCTGTTTTACTCACCCCCGAGGCATCCTAGGTGTAGAAAGAAGAAAATCATATACACCTAGGATGCCTCGGGGGTGAGTAAAACACAGCCTAATTTTCATTTTTGGGTGAACTAAACCTTTAATGATCAGCTGGACTCTTCAATGTGTTTAGAGAACAGCAACCATTGCTGCAAGGATAATTGTGTGCATATGCAAGTATGCATTACTGTATGCAATGCACAATCCAGTACATTATATACACTAAACAATATAATACATATTATGCAAAACAATACAACTTGCAATAAACAAAATTTGTTTGCATATGTTTGATCTGTAGTCAACATGAGCTTTATTGTCATTCCTCTACATGTGTGGACATACACTGGAATGAAATGTCGTGCCTTGCAGGATCACAGAGCTACATAATTAAACATAAACATACAACAATAGAAGTAAGAAACAATTATTAACCTATACAGCTAACCTACTGAGAGCGGTAATCTAACTACAAATATACTATAAATATTTGACTATATATACATAATCTAAGACAAACTATACAAGTACTTTTACATAAATACTGTACATGATATTGTGCAAACGAGGTATTTCAGGACAAGCAGCACAGAGTGCAAGATGATTTGTGCAAGTAAACGTGTTATCTTAGTTTGCATCTTCCACAAATTTCACAGGCATGAATGATTCTACTCTATTTAAAATCAATACTTTATTGGTGTGATGGTGTGACATAAACCTGTCAAACCCTTGAAACCTCTTGAGCAGTTTCACAAGTTGATTCAATCCAGATACTTCACCTCCATACACACTCAGCTGAAGAGTCTGTTGAATCATTTATGCTCTTGTGCATGAATACATATTGTCACCATTGTTTGTTAGACATGGAAAAGGGGTAAAATTATATTTTTGACGTCGCTTTAAATACAAGCACGACGCTCCCTGAACCACGTGGTCCCCTAATGCCGCGCTGTGATTTTCTATTGGCTCACACCTCCCTCTCCGCCTCAGCCTCGCCCTGATTGGTTCGCATGTGGGTGTGCTCGCGGCATTCAGGCGTCCTGTAGTTTGAGCCGCTAAACCACCGTGGCCTTCCATTGGCTGTCGGGCGTCTAGTACGCGACGGATTCCGCCTCGCCATTGGTCAACTCTACAGACACGCTCCATCGTGATTGGCTGACGCATAGTTCATCGCCAGTGAATGCGGAAGTAGTGCGCTCTACTGAGTCACCGTTGTGTCAGCTGATTCTTTCACAGTGAGTATCTTGATCTTATTTCTTTTTCTGTTTATTTAACTTGATTATACTTTAATGTGCTTGCGGTTACGTTTGGTGGATTGTTGTGTAAACTAAATACGCGTGATTTAGCGTGTTTTTTTTAATCTGGTTTCTGTCGAACATGTGTTTGTGTGTGGATGTATTGACCAGCTGGGATGTTTTACAGGCTGTAAAATCCTCCACCCATACTAAACACACACACACACACACACACACACACACACACAC
>NW_015548223.1:334476-348625 GCF_001515605.1 Sinocyclocheilus anshuiensis | reverse complement strand
ACACACACACACACACACACACACACACACTCACACTCACACACACACACACACACACACATATACACACACACTCACACACACACACACACACACACGTACACACACTCACACACACACAACACACACACAAACACAAAGACCACCAACTGGGGTGAACTGGCAGAAAGTCACATTCGAAGAGTATATGTTGAGTATTTCAGTATATACATGCATGCACTTTTTTAATGAATTCACAAGCGTTGTGTAATAAAGAGCCTTGATCTTCCTGAAATGGCTTTGTATCTGAATTGCTGGTGTTATATAAGATGCCTATAGGACTTTTCTTGCACATGCAATGCATGCATAGTAAAAAATATTGGTATTGCTTAGCAATTATGCATTATTCACAATGAAATTGCTTCTTTATAAAATTTATTGTTAGCAATATTATTGTTAACTATTATTATTATTTACATTTATTTAAAATATTTTTTTATTATATTAGATATTGTTAAATATTTTAATTATTATTAGTAGTTTAAGATTATTTTATTATATACCCGGAGAAAATCGAAAGTCCAAGAGCACATCTCTACTCAAAAAATTCAATAGATTTTTTTTAATGTAAAAAAAAAAAAAGGGACAAATAATGTGTTAGAAATTATATTGGCAATTTATAGTTTCATTTTAATTAAAAGTCTAACTTCAAGGTTTGTTATATCTGTATTACAATTATTTGTACTAGATAAGAGTGTGAATTTATGTTGAAATCACTTATTTTTCTATCAGATGTCATACTAAAGTGCTTGCTTGACATCTGTTGATTACAGTATAGTCTTGTGTGATGTTTAAGCACTTTTTTTGTAAATTGCTCTGGTTAAGGGCGTCTGCTGAATGCTTTCAGTGCTGTGCCTTACTGGTGTATTTTTTTGTCCTTCTTCAGTTACATATGAAACAGACAGTTTGTGGCCTGCAGCCAATGGAACGCTGTTTGCAAAAGCATTTTCATATCGCTAATGGAGAACGATCGCTCTGGTTCCGTTTGATTATAATTTTGCGAGTTCTACCAGTGAGCACCAGTGATTGGCTCCTGTTCAAACCCACCGGATCCCGTTCTCATTCCTCAGCCTGGGAAGCTCAGCGATCCGTCTCAGTGCTTTTGGTGAAATGTCTAATTGATGGCTCATGCTCATGTTACAGGTCAGACGGCTCTTTAAATAGCCTCATGACTACTCCTGCACCGCTCTGAATCTAGCTCCCTGTAGCCGTGACAGTATGTTTATGATCGCTTTAATAACAGTTTTCAATGTAACATTATCTCCTGTTAGAAAAATTGACATTTTAGCTTTGAGTGCCATAGCTTATCTAGTGACTAACTGGAAGGGAAGCAGTCAACCTAGGCCTGGGCGATAAAACGGTATCGGTATTTATCGACGGTACACCTTCTTCGATAACGATATAAACAATGTTCGATATAGCGCACGATATAGGCAAGTGCTATGAGTGACTCAGACAGCACACACAAACACAAACATGAGTGATGTGCCTGCCTGTGGTGAATAATTGTTTATGCAATTTACGAAATTATATTTGATTTATGAGTTAATTTAGACGTAATGCACGTTTTTTTTATAGATAGTTACTGTCTATTGTTACTTGACAATTTAATGTGCTGCATTATTTTGCTCATTGCACCCTCCTGTGTCCTCGGGAGACAAGACAAAAGTTTAACCTATTTAGTCTGCATAAAAAAACATTAGAAATTAGATATTTGTTTAATTTTTATTTTGTTTTTGACTGTTAAAACAAAAAAACAAAAAATTGTCGTTTGTCTCAAATTCAGTTAATTTAAAAATACAGTGGTTAAATGTAAAAAAAAAATTCTATTGCTTTTTGTTTTAAGAAAGGTTATAAAAAATGTCAATAATTATCGATACCGAACGATATGAAAGATTATATCGTTGATAAATTTTTTAGCTATATCGCCCAGCCCTAAGTCAACCTTAAGCTGGTTAATGGACTGATAGATTCTTTTAAATCCCAAAAATGAAGTGAATGGGTGCCGTCAGTAAAAACAGCTGATAAAAACATCACAATAATCCACAAGTAATCCACACCACTCCAGTCCATCAGTTAATGACTTGAGAAGACAAAAGCTGTGTGTTTGTAACAAACAAATCCATCATTAAGGCGTTTTCAACCTCAAACCGTTGCTTCTGGCCAAAATAGTCCATAATCCATAATAACGCTTCCTCCAGTGAAAAAGTCCATCTGCTGTTGTCTCTCACATCAAAATCCACCCATATGAACAGTTTTCGACTATTTTCACTTGTAAACAGTGCTTGATCTGTGCAGATTTCTCTCCTGATTCAGATGAGAAGACTTTTTCAATGGAGGAAGCGTTATTATGGATTATGGACTTGTTTTAGCTGGAAGCAGCGGTTTGAAGTTAAAAACGTCTTAATGCTGGATTTGTTTCAGCTTTTGTCTTCTCCAGATGTTAACTGATGGACTGGAGTGGTGTGGATTACTTGTGGATTATTGTGATGTTTTTATCAGCTGTTTGGACTCTCATTCTGACGGCACCCATTCACTGCAGAGCATCCATTGCTGAGACACTGATGCAATGCTACATTTCTCGAAATCTGATGAAGAAACAAACTCATCCTAATCTTGGATGGCCTGCAGTCAGTATATTTTCAGTGAAGTTTCATTTTATGGTGAACTAGCTGCCTTTAATAGTAACGGCACATTTTGTACACAAACGTGAGCATGTCTCAGATGCTTGAGTGTAGGTCAGCGGGGTTTGTTTTATTGCTTTCTTTTATCGGATATTTTGAATACTTTTACCTCTTCCCCTGCACTTTGACATGTTGTGTATTACTCTTTCATATATCTAGAATGATAAGTAGAGTGAACTGTAGATGATGATTGATGAAACTCTTCCAGATTTGTGGATATTGAACTTTGACATGTAAGATAAGGGTGTACTATGCTAGAGCAAGATTAAATGCTTGTGTATATAGTAGACGAGCTAGATTATATCTTCTGTTGAGTTTTAGGTGAAACTCTAAGAGAATATAGAAATGAAACTTTCTCCTCATGGTATAGAGAAGTGATACTGATGTGACAAGCAGAGGCATTTAAATTCAGTTCTGCCTAGAAACACAAAAACAGCATTTATAAATCTTGTGATTATAATCATGAAACTAGTTTTTTATGTGTCAGATGGGTGTCAGTGCATTGATGTGGTGTTCTGGATGGTTGTCAACCAACCAAGTCATTATTGCCTTAATTGTTACAAAATCTCAAACTAAAATGTTTAATTTAATTGAATTTAAGTTGTTTTTTTTGTTTTGTTTTTTTACTTTATTTTACTTTTATTTTAACTTTTTATTTACCTATTTTATTTATTTATTTAGTCTGATAAGAGAAAAAACACATGAAATCAGATTTTAAATGACAACCAACTTTGGCAGGTGGTTTGTAATCAGACCCAGCCACACATAAGTTTGAACAGTGGGTCTAAAAATCAGATTTGAACAAATCCTAGTATATTCTAATGTCTACATGTGTCTTTTTCACTTATTTCATTCTCTGCCAGGAGAAAATCCAAAGTCCATTGCTAGCGCATCTCTCCTCAACAATCTGAAAAGATTTGATGTATCATTATTTTCCGTAGTTTTTAATGTTTTTATATTGGCCCTGCTGTGGTTTTTAATTCCCTCTCACCAATTTGTGTTCATGAGATCTGCTGCACAGATGCAATTTTGATCTGAAGGGAAATAAATTAGATCAGATTGTCATCTATGCTAAACACAGGCTCGCCAAATCCAATTTTCCCAAACAGCCGATTTCAGTTTGCTCTGTTGATGACGACAGTGCTTGTATCTGTGTTTTGAATTGAGATTCAGCTTGATAAGAGTCTAGAGGTCAGTGAGGTCATCCCGTCTGCCTGAATTTGAGTTCGTCGTCCCCTTCGTATTGACCTGGAAACAGATTCTAGCTTGTGTCTAGTGTTTTCCTCATGGAGGATTTGATGTCAGTTTTGTTATGTTTGGAGCGTGTGCAGCGCTGTGTGGAAGTTGGTTGTAGGTTTCTCCATTTCGCAGGCCTGGCCGCTGGATAAATGTATCAGCACGATTCAGCAGGAATAAAACAGCTTTGTTTTGATGCCAAATGCTCTCAATGATTGAGCTAAAGCAGAGTTTGTGCTGAACTTCACAGGCTGTTACAGTTTCACCTTCTTACAGTAGTTTACTACAGTAGTCCAGTGCAGTAGTAAGTTATTTAACAAAATCGTGAGGCATGTTAGGGGGCATGTGAGTAAAAATACACTAAATGTAAATATATACATATGCATTTGAGAAAAAAAGTCTGTTTGGTAACACAAACATTAACTAGCAATGTTAGTGAGTTAATGATAAAAAATGAAATCAATCCTGGAAACAGCACGTCGTTTTTAAAGCAGAGGTCCCAGATTTTTTACTACAAAGGGACAAAAATCAAACCTGATTGAGAGCTATGGGACAAAAGTAAATGTTGCATTATATTCAGTTGCACTAAAGTTGCATTACACCGTATATAAATCATAGCAACCTCGGCCACATCTCTGCTTTGTAGTATTGCATTTTTCTTACACAATATAAAGGGCTTTCTATGCATTAAACTGTAATAGCAACCTAAATTTTGGGCATTAGGTTTTTGTGGATTCATATGTTGGGGCATTAAGTCACATCTATCAATCTATCATTTGAGTTGTTGAAAATGCGTCTAGAATAGTTTGGTGTGTGTTGAGGTGTGTTGTGTAAAGTCAGATAAGGACCGGCGTGTTTGGACCTGTGTGCCGCTGCTGTGGGTGCGGCTGTGGGAATGCGGATCTAAGGCTTTGCTGTTCTAGAAGTGTGTGGCAACTCCTCAGGTTCAGCTGCACACAGTTATTCCTGATGCGAGGTTCAGATTAACCAAAAAAAATCAGTCTTAAAAAAACATTGTTCTCTGTGTTAGAGGCCTTGAAATATTGGCACCAAATAATGTTTTCCAAGTGCTGCAGAAACTGGTAGTCCCATTTGTGGGGAATGGAAAGTTCATGAAGGCTAAACATAGAAAACACACTTTCACTTTCTTTTCACTTCCTCCATCACACCTCGCAGGTGAGACGCACACGGAAGTCCCGTCGTAAAGTGTTTGCTCGGTGACCGCAGCGCATGTTAATGCCATAAAAGGCATTTTGTGCCATGTTTAAAGGTGGCGTGTCTGGAGGCTTGGAAACTGTGGGGAGGTTTGTGTGTGACACTGTTTAGAAAACAAGTGCAATAAACGCTGATATAGAATATTTATCTTCATATTATCACTGATTTATAAATATAAGGGGTGTGAGGGTCTCTTAACTTTGTCAGCTTTCTGCATGTTAGTCCTTAATGTATAAACAGCCATCATGGAGCAAATGGAAATATCAGAGAATTTTCCATAAAGATTGTGGTTTCTAAGACTGAAACTGAAACTGTAGTTTTTTCAATATACAGTAATAATAAAGTGTTCTTATACACTTCTTAAAAATGTTCTTAAAAAATGTGTAAATAAAACAATGATTATTGGAGTATGTATTACTGTTTTACAAGAAAATTCTATTTAAGTTTCTCTACTTTGAAACATCATGTGTAATTCAACGTGTCACTTGATTCTTTGTTATATGTGACCCTGGAGCACAAAAGCAGTCTTAAGTCGCTGGGGTATATTTGTAGCTATAGCCAAAAATACATTGTATTATAAAATCACAAAGTTAATTAATTGAAAGAGTAAACGAACTTTGTACGCAATAAATGGCTTCCGCTTGCAGTTTTCTCCAGGTCATCCAGTGCACTGTAAACACACGGACAGCAGCGGTGTCTCAGGAGGGGTCCGGACGGGGACTCTAATGTGATTGTGAAATGTATCACGGGTGGGGGCGTTACACGCAAACAAAACACAGCGCGTTTATGTTGCTGGACTGATACAGATGCGCACACACGCTGTTGTGTGGACACACATGCATTGAAAGTTTGTTTCGAGCACAGAGCGATGTTAACGGGCGTGCTATGCATGTGCTGCCGAGATGCGCTCAAGAACAGCGCTGTCACGTACTTCACGGTCCGCGCCGCGCTCTCCAGTCTCCGCCCACTCCGCGCGCGTTGTGTGTGAGCGTGGATAGGCGTGACCGTGGCGTGAAGAGCACAGGAGTTAGTGTCCACGCACACAGACAGACGCGCTCAGGTAAGAGCTGAACTCGTTTTGTCGTGTCTCGGCTGTGAATGAGCTGTTCATTGACTGACAGGCTGTTCCGCGCCAGTGGAATGTTGCGCTTGTTACATTTGTCGCGCTTTCGGAAGTTTAGAACGTTCAGCAACTGCTACAGTGTTTCAGCGCAGCATGTTCCAGTGTCGGACAGTTCCTCTTCTCTTTTTAAATGCCATGAGATGAGGAAGAAGTATTTCTGATATCTTTGACGTGTCTCAGGAGAGTTTGCAGAAGTGGATCGACTTCAGAGGGTGTGTTTCAAACGAATCTGCAGCAGTCTTGCATTGTGGGTAAAGGCTGCCCTCTTGCATTCAAGTAGAGCTGTCACTGGGGTGGTACTTTTTCAAAAGGTATACTTTTGTACATTATTTAACCCTAAAGGGTGCATATTAGTACCTTTAAGTTTACTGGTTAGTACTTGAAAAGTATATGTTAGTACCTAAATTGTACATATTTGACCTTTTTGAAAATCTAAGGTGACATCTTTTGTACCTTTTTTTCTGAGAGTGTGAAAGAATGACCATTTTAATTAGTAAGCCGTTTAGGTTTCAAATAGTGTCTTTTACTCTTTTTTTCAAAATAGTGTGTTTTTTATTATAATTATTATTTTCTATTATTTAATTTTTTTGCTGTGTGTATGTGTATATGTATATATATATATATATATAATAAAGTCTCCCACATTGATATTTTTTTAGCAATGCTTTTTTTCTACATATGCCAAAAAATCTTTTTTTTAAATTTTTTATTAAATGTTAAATTGTCTTTACAAATAAATAAATGAATTAAAAACTTTTTTTAATTTGCACAAAAAAATATAGCTATTATGCTACTCCCTGACAGCCATATTCATCAACTTGCACTGCAAAATAATGGTCTGAAACGGTGTGAATTTCTTTACAGAACTTTCATTTTAACTTTAACTCTTTTTTTTTTTTTACTTTTTGGTAGGAAACCCAGTCAACAAGTGTGCAGCACACATGGTTGTGTGATGTGTGTGTTTCCCATGAGCTCTTGTGGAGTTTTTCACTTTCCTTTTCCTGTAAATCAAAGCTCATCCTATTAGTGGGCTTGTAGCTGGAGATCAAGGTCGTCTCAGCGGGTGAGAGCGGTGCGGGGTCAGGAGGAACTCCATGGGTGTGTTCATGAACACATACAAACACACACAGTGCTTTACGCTGGATGATTAAACTGTGTGTGTGTGTGTGTGTGTGTGTGTTTAGAGCTCCTGACAGTGACCGACTGCAGAGTTTGTTGCGCTGATAACCTGCGTGCATGTTTGTTTTCCTGTTTGTGCGTGTTCGGACCTGTTTGCTTAACTATGTGTTAAACTCAACATTTTTCTGTCTAATTTTTCAAATATTTGGAGACTGAGCAAGTAAAACACAAATGCTGAAAATTCCTAAGAAAGTGTTTGATCTGAGCAGAACTGAACACTAATATCAATTATTGTACAACACTGATGTGTGTCCTTGCTGTATATATATATATATATATATATATATATATATAAATAAATATACATTTATTTATTTTATGAAAAAAATAAATGTATTTAAAAAAATATTTTATTTATATTTATACACATTTTAAAATTATTTTAAGAAAAATTACATTTTATTTATTTATTATTTATGTTAATAATTCTGTCATCAGTGTCATGACCCCATTAAACACCTTTGGGACGATTTGGACCGCAGATTGTTATTTAAACCCCATCTGACCTCTCTGATGCTCATGTGTTGAATGGTTTACGTTTAGTGAACAGTGTCACCACTACATTTTGACCCCTCAGAGTCATTGGCTGATTTCTGATCTGTTTTCTTTCAGATCGTGAGTCTCGTGAGCTGTCACTGAGTTGAGAGACCCGTCGCGGTGAGGAGAGCTGGAGGAGCCGTAGCCAAGACTAAATCAAAGCACATCTGCTGAGAAAATGGTGAGTCTGGGGGTGTTTGAGTGCGTCACAATGCAATAACTTGCTTTTTCATTTGATTTTGGTTAGGAAGATGACATTTCGGGACTTTTTTGTGGGATTCAGGCATCTTTTTATCATTTACTGGGCTTTTACTGACTGAGGGTCACCTGAGGATAACCTAGATACATTTTGTGCGCTTCAAATCCAATAATCCATCCCGAGTGTACGGCATGCGTTCAGTATGGTCTCTGCAGGCCGAGCTGCTCTTTGATTCAATGCATGCTAAAGAAATGTCCTTCGGCTGGAATAGCAAGCCAAGACATCTTCTATCACCTTTATGAAACAATCCTTTCATTATGGGCAGACCAGTCTGATGCGTGTCTGTATGTAGTGATTTTCCCGTCTTTAGATCACATGTTGTGCTTAGTTTTTTTGTCATGACCCCGCATTATTAACTGCCTTTGAGGGTTTGCATTCCGTTCTCTTCCTGTTTTTCACTTTCTGCTCTTCCAGAGTGGACTTTCCCTGTAAAACTACCATGCAGGGGTTACCAGATGTTGGGAAGATCTTTGATGTTTGCGTGTACATGCTTGAAGAAAGGTTGGGGAATGCTGATGCCTCTTAAACGCTGACGGATGCTGCTGGTCGACTTGGAGTTTTATTGGAAACACTTTTACTGCAAAATTGTGTTCTAGTTTGAGGTTAATTGGTTACTTGAGTTTTTTAAGCCGGCTTTTTACTGCAGTCTCCCTAATGTTTAGGCTTAATGTACGATCATCTCAAACTAAACAGTGTCAGCATTAGAGGAATCTTGACTATGTTTGGCTGTAGGTTTAGTATGTTTCGGCAATCTTAATAAGTCGCCCATTTACAAATGAAGGTCTTAAATCGGAGCAGGAAGTCTTAAATTCATAGAATCATGGCATTAAATGTTGCATGCCATGCAAAAAATGTATATCTTCCTCAGTATTTTGTCTTGTTTATCAAACACCAAAACATCCTTGAACCAAAATACATTTATTTGAGATGCTAAATAAAGATATGAAGTCTTGTTTTTTGAGAAATTGAACAAAACTAAATGAGTTTATGCTAAAAAATAGTAATAAAAAAAAAACTCCATTGGCAGATATTAGTTTTCTAGTCATAAACTCATTTCATTTTGATGAATTTATCAGAAAATAATAAATGTAGTTTGGTTACAGATGAGCATATCAGATTTATTATCGTTAACTAAAACTAAAACCATAAAAAACATTTTCATTACATGAAATAAAATAAACGTTAACTAAAATGATATAAAATATTAAAAAGTAAACTTATTTTAACTAGTTGCCAAGGTAACATTTCTCATTTTCATTAAGTTGAACATGAAGTACTAAAATAACTAAAACAAATAAATACTTTTAATAAAAACTATATAGACGTATTTTAAAAACAAAAACGAATACAATTACAAACACGAACTTACTAAAACTTAAACTAAAATTAAAGAGAAAACGGATAGAAATATAAAACATATTAGAAAAGTAAACAGAAAAAATATGAACAAAATCTATAATAATAAATCAATGATACTAAACTAACTCTAAAATACTAAAAATAAACGTATTTTATTTCAACTAGTTGCAAAGGCAATATTTCTAATTTTTATTTAGTTTAAAATGAAGTACAAAAATAACACTAAATAAGCTAATACAAAACATTTTAAAAATGATATAGATATATTTAATGTAAACTAAATTTAATAAAAATGACAAAAAACAGAATGGCTAAAATTGTAGCTAAAATTGAAGTTAAAACAGGAAATAGACAAAATCTACTTCAAAAATATCAATGACACTAAAATAGCATTGGTGTGTATATTAGTTTTGAACATGGTTTATTTATCAGTTTTATAATATGAGTTTTTCCTGATAAAGCACAGTGACAGTTCAGTTCAGTCTTGTCATTTGTGGATGTTTTTTGGGCTTCATTCACAATTTAAAGACGCTTTGTGAGAGCAGCGGAGTGTGAAGCCGTGGGTTTTCCATGATGATGTGGCGCTCTGAGTCTGAGCGAGTGAACGCGTCCCTCGATACTCATTAAACACTTAGCGCTCTCCGTAAACAAAGCACAGCCTGTGCCTCGTCTTCCTCAGGTCCGTTCTTACACGAGTAAAGCCAAGCACTGCTGGGTCAGTTCTGCACTGAGCTCATGCCAGCAGCTGCTCAGAAACTCTTGGTAGAAACCATGCTATCGTCTCCATGAGACTGAACCAGAACTTGAATGCTGCAGTCGCTTTTTCCTTATACAGAGTTTCTGCGGGTCAAATTTAAGACCATAAAATCTTAAATAGTATAACAAAAAGTCTTCATTTTAAGAGGTCTTTACATTTGGGGATGGAAAAGAGTCGCAGCGATACGAATGTGTGGTTATTAAACTTCAAAAGGTTATGATTCACTTAAATAAATGCGAGCACTGCAGATTTCAAAATCTAAGTTCAACAGGATCGCAGTTGCACAATCAGTGAATACCGCATATTTTTGCCTAACGATTGCTAATGATGCAGCTTTGATGAATTGATAATGTTTACGTTATGGTTTTTATATTATAATATGTTGTAGATGGTTGTAAGAGTGCATATTTTATGTCTCATCTTTTTAAATGAGCAGATGGAAGTAGTAAAGCATATACATTTCAAAATAAGTAAGAAAGAGTTTGATCTGAGCAGAACTGAACACTAATATCACTTATTGTACAACACTGATGTGTGTCCTTGCTGCTCGCATGAATAATAACAAAGCAATAAGATACATACACATAAGATGTGCAAAGCTACATATTTGCAACTTTTCAGCTGACTGGACTGATTTTAAAGAAGCAATTGGTTAATATTTTTAACCAATTGGACACATTTTTAGGGAGGCATTTAGTAAAATGCATTCAGAAACCGGTAGATGAAGCAGTTTGCTTTTCATCTCATTTCTACATGTATTTAGTCATGTCCTATAGCAAAATGCACCATACTGTATATTTAAAGACAAAATTTTACACTGTGAGAAATGTCAACAATATATAATAATACACAGCCTGTGCCTCGTCTTCCTCAGGTCCGTTCTTACACGAGTAAAGCCAAGCACTGCTGGGTCAGTTCTGCACTGAGCTCATGCCAGCAGCTGCTCAGAAACTCTTGGTAGAAACCATGCTATCGTCTCCATGAGACTGAACCAGAACTTGAATGCTGCAGTCGCTTTTTCCTTATACAGAGTTTCTGCGGGTCAAATTTAAGACCATAAAATCTTAAATAGTATAACAAAAAGTCTTCATTTTAAGAGGTCTTTACATTTGGGGATGGAAAAGAGTCGCAGCGATACGAATGTGTGGTTATTAAACTTCAAAAGGTTATGATTCACTTAAATAAATGCGAGCACTGCAGATTTCAAAATCTAAGTTCAACAGGATCGCAGTTGCACAATCAGTGAATACCGCATATTTTTGCCTAACGATTGCTAATGATGCAGCTTTGATGAATTGATAATGTTTACGTTATGGTTTTTATATTATAATATGTTGTAGATGGTTGTAAGAGTGCATATTTTATGTCTCATCTTTTTAAATGAGCAGATGGAAGTAGTAAAGCATATACATTTCAAAATAAGAGTCACAGTGTATTTTAGGCTTGTTTATGATTTGGAAAAAATCCATCATTATGCATAAAATCTTCTCTTTTTTTGTTAAATTATGGTATTTAGGTTTTCATATTTCTTTCATCTTTTTGAATGAGCAGATGGAAGTAGTAAAGTATAGACATTTCAAAATAAGAGTCACTGTGTATTTCAGGCTTGTTTATGATTGAAAGGCCCTCATGATGCATAAAATCTTATTTTTGGTATTTTGCTTCCCATATTTTTGTCATCGTTTTGAATGAGCAGATGGAAGTAGTAAAGCATATACATTTCAAAATAAGAGTCCCTGTGTATTTCTGGCTTGTTTATGATCCCTCATTATAAATTGTTGGTTTGTCCTGTAGGGGCATGTGATAGTAATTTTATGTGTGCGGAAAAAGGTCTTAAAAGCTCTGCAGAAGCCCTGTGATAGCGAATTGGTGTGTGATTGGATGGGAACTGATGGCCTGATGCCAGTTCTGTGTTCTGGTCGAGTGGATGCAGTCAATGCTTCTCACTGGCCCGTTGTTCCCGCGTTTATATTGTGTAGCGTCTTTAACTGTCTGGGGAACGAAGTGCCTGGAAAATGTTCCTGTGAAGATGTTCTGAACGTGATAATTTGGGCCTTTTTTTTTTCTTATTGCTTGTTCTCTTGAGACTCCATTTGGTAAATCAGCTACAGTTTTTAGTGTTGTAAGAGCGTTTCTACATTTTCTGTTGAGGAAATTGATTGCAGAAATTGTGGTTTGTATGTTTCCATTCTTATTCACTCAGAATCCAAGCTGAAATAATAATCAGTATTGAGGTGAGAGGCTGGAAATGATTGACTGGAAGGTAAGAAGTTGAAGACGTGTAGATGACAGGATTGGGTCAAATTCAGCGTTTATGATTTGACTCTTCTCCGTGTGAATTTGAATTGAATTGGCCACGACACATAGGAAGTTGAATTCTAATTAGAATTGGAATGACATGTTTTGTTTTACAATCTTGTAAACCTGGTCATCTTTTTTGGTTCATTTTTTGGACTTTAAAGATAAATTAGAATGTTTTTTGTAAGTGTTTTTCCATTATAGTCCATATAATAAAATTAATCTTAAATTAATACACAAGTGTTTATTATTATTATTATTTATTATCTATATACTATTATAATTTTTTTAATATTTTGAATTAGCTTTTTATATTTTTATTTTCATTTAAATTTTACTTTAGGATTTAATAATTTTTAAATATTTCTATATAGTATTCATTTTAGTTTAATTTACAGGACAGTTTCACAGCATGTGAAACAAATTTCAGTGAAATATTAAAATGAAAATAGTTGTTAATCAATAATTATTTTAGTTTTATTTTGTAGTTTTAGTACTTAATCTTAGGAGGCTTTCTCACTAGCACTTTTGTTGCACACCGGGGTTAGTTTGACGTCAGAGTTTGGTTCGTTTGGATGGATGTGGATGCTGTTTTCTGAACCCGATCAACTCGAAACGCAGACCAGATCAGTTCAGTCGTGAGAGGTGAGTTTTCCAGCAGGTGTTTCTGTGTGTCACACACCCAGAAAACGATTAGATTTACACAGTCTGTTCCTGTTCTGTCATATTTCAGTCCCGTTCACTCACAGACGACAATGATGATCTTTTGCCTCGTTTTTGTCTGTGAATAATGGGCCGTGTGAAGGTGGGGCCGAACACTGTCCTGCATGATGTCAGGCTCTGAGCTCACCTGTGTCCGTTCTTACGTATGAAAACATGTACTTTAGAGAGGAACGGGTTCAGTTTAGTGCTAAAATACAGGTTGAGCTGTTTTATGGCTCCAGGAGCTTCAGATAATCATATAAGACTCAAGTTAAAGTGAAACCAGTGAATGTACATCTACATGAATCATTCACTCTATTGACAGAGTTTTATGAAAGTTTCCATGTTTCCAAGTATTGCAAGGCTGGTATATAAAAACAAAAATAAATAGAGGAGAAAAAAAATAAAAAATAAAAAATATATATATAAAATTTAGAATTCTATTAATTTTATATTTATAATTATAAAAATGTCTTTATATGTGTGAGTCATTAAGTATAGTAATGATGTAGTGCTTTTCTACTTAATTTATGATGATTATGTATTACTCAGAAGGTTGGACATCACTCTTGGATGTGGTTGTGTGTTGATGAATGATGATGACAGCGGTTGTTTACTGTACACTAATGTGTTCTGATGGCTCATGCAGTTAAACAGATTGAGTTGTTTGTGGTGTTGTTGAAGGTTTTCCTTCTTTAGGCTCCTGTGTCATGCATTTGTGTTACGTGCACATCAGGTTTCAAGGGAACGACACGTGAGAC
>NW_015548223.1:332549-334453 GCF_001515605.1 Sinocyclocheilus anshuiensis | reverse complement strand
TATATATATATATATATATATATATACACACACACACAGACACGAATAAAACTACAATTATTATATTATAAATTATTATAATTACTATTAATTACTATGTATTATTATGACTTTTATAATATTGAAAATAATTGATAAAAGATTGTTTAAAACTATATTAGTTACATATGTGTGTGTGTGTCTATATATATAAAACTATAATTATGTTATAAATTATTAATATTATATAAATGAAAAGTTTAATTCATAAAAGATTCTTTTCAAATTTTGTTAAAGAGGTCATGAATTGAGAAATCCAATTTCCCTTGATCTTGTGACATATAAGAGCTCATTGTACTATAAAAACATCCTGTAAGTTTCAGAACTCAGAACTTTCTCTTTAGTCTAAAAACGGTTTATATTGAAGCCAATCTGCCAAAACAACAGGTTGAGGAATGTGCCGCTCTATGACGTAATAGTGTGGCTAAACCCCGCCTCCGCAGAAGATCAACGCCTGCTTCTACATCACTGCCTGTTTAGCTCCGCCCACCGATTCACTCATGTAGTGTAAATAACGAGAGAGGCACACGCAGGGCTACACAGAAACCAAATGATAAAGATGCTCTGAAGACAACAAGACGCTGTTCAGAGCCAAGCTGTGGAAACAGCCTTTGCATCGCCTTCCTTCTGATCCCAGCATTAGGAAAGAGTGGATGAACTTCCAGATCGCTTCAATATGAACCTCGTCATTTGTTCGCTTCATTTTTAACGTGGATTCATTTAAAAAAAATAAGAAACATCTGAAAAATTGTATATTTTTGTTGAATACATTTTTAAAAATAAAAATAATAACTTTATTTTACACAACATTTAATTTTACAGTGAGCAAGCTTCTAAATAAAAATGAAGGAAAAGCTGTCCTTAAAATAGAAAAATATTTTCAGAAAATAGAGAAAAATAAAAAGATTTGTAAAACAAAATGCATACATAAGAGAATAAAATAAAGTAAAAGATAACCTAAAAATATATTTAAAAAATGTTTGTCATGTTTAGAAGTTTAAAAGCGGGAAATTGATTTAAAGTTCACTTTTTTTATTGACGTAAAGGTGGCTTAGTGTTAGTTAGAAAAATAACTAATGGTTTCTGTGTATTTGAGAATATGTTTTATTCAGCACATGAAGGCATGAAATGTTAGGGTGAGGTGGACATGAAATGTCGTGGCACGTTCCTCACGCTGCGAGCGTTTGGGAGTCTCTTCTAGAGACGGGCGGCGAGGTACAGCATGTCCTTTAGTGCAGACAGCAATGCATGCTGGGAAACTGCAGAGCTAGTGTCTCACAGTGGAGTGGGAGAGAGGAGGAGATGCTGAAGTCGTGACTGAAGTGCGCTGATGCACACCCCACCCCCTGCAGCCATGCAGCATCGCAGCACTTTAACAGACAGATCTCACAGTGAAGGATACATTAACCTGATGAGCACGTGATTCATGTTGCTAGTTTTGTTTTATTATGTATGTTTCCTTTTATGTGTATAGCAATTGTGTGCTAGTGACGGGAATCTTAAGCTGGTCTTAATCTTAAGGCCCGTTCACACCAAGGACGATAACTATAAAGAACGATAAAGATCTAGTTCTAAAAATCGTTCTCAATATTAAAGAATAGCAGAGTCCACACCACAGCTATAACGATAAAGACAAAGAGAAACGATATCGTTGGAATCACTTTCAAAACGATTTTTCTCCAGCTGATTAACGATAAAAAATTGACAGCCAATCAGAATCAAACATGCTGTAACGAGCTCGAGAATTTAAAGCGGCAGACGTGTGTGCGCTTAGAATAAACGGACGATATCGTTCGCTGGTGTGGACGCTAATATCGTTATCTTTATAGTTATCTTTATAGTTATCGTTCTTGGTGTGAACGGGG
>NW_015548223.1:328195-332531 GCF_001515605.1 Sinocyclocheilus anshuiensis | reverse complement strand
TGTATATATATATATATATATATATATATATATATATATATATATACATGCATTTTTAAAATAAAAAATATATAAATAGTTTTTATGTATATATTTTATTTAATTTGTTAAATTTGTTTTAGTAATTTTGTTGTGTTTGTCATTTTTAGTAGGCTTTGTTATTTTTAATGTTTATGTAGTTTTTATTCATTTTTATTTTGAGTCCGTTTTTATTTTTATATTTTTTGTTTTTATTTTATTAGTTAAATATTTGATTTAATATATTAAGACGTGGACGTGGAATGAGTAGGAATCAGTCCCATTTTAGTATCATTACTAATAGTTTTTATTAATATTTTGAATCAAGTTGAATCAAGTTTTTATATTTATATTTTGTTTTCGTTTCAGTTTGAATGATTTAGTAATTTTGTTGTTTTTTGTCCTTTTTAGTAGGCTACATAGTCTATTAATATTTATTTCAGTTCCCGTTTTATTTTAGTACATCAAGGTAAATTAAATTAAGATGATAAATGTTGCCATGGCAACTAGCTGAAATGTATATTTTTAAATGTTATTTTATTTCAGTTAACATTTATCTTATTTCAAGTAACAAAAATGGTTTTTAATGGTTTTAATTTCAGTTTTAGTTAACTATAATAACCCTGTTCTGCACTGTGGCACGTCCGAGGAATGGCACCAGTGAGCATGATGCAATAGAAAGCTGTGTTTATTGTCTTTATTTCCCGTCTTCAGACTGGAAATGGTCTGGGTGTTTTGGCTCCAGTGTGTTTTGTGCGCATGGATGCAGTGATATGAGGTTGCAGGCTGGCACGGATGAGATCTCGGTGAAGGGTGAACGCAGGAATAAAGACAGAGAGCGAGTGCGAGCGTGAGGGGGATGCAGTGCACAAGGGCGGAGCTTAGCATCAGGCAATACCCCGTCTGATTCTCTCTCTCTCTCTCCATCTCTGATCTCTGTGCGCTGACGCCGGTGAACACATCTGTCCGTCTCTCTGTCCTTCACCAGCGCCTCCGTCTTTCTTCTGGAATATTCTGAGCCACAGGAAGCGCAGGGAATTGTGGGTCTGATCGGTGTGTGTGTGTGTGTGTGTGTGAGGTGGTGAAACACACGCTGGTCTCGGCCGAGGGAAGGATGGTTTTGCCGGATGGTTTTGCGGCGGTTCTCATCCGAGTGCGTATCTCCCGGGCAACCGCGCCATGAGCCGGACCAACCGCGTCTCCTGCTCAATGCTCAACTGCTTCGTAAGTGTGTGTGTGAGCGCTGCAGCTGTGGTGAAGTACTTGACGGCATGTGACTGTACAGATGTGTGTGTGTGTGGATCACACAAGTGCTGTTTCTACGGAGAAAGCGAGAGTGAGATGGTGTTTCGTCATAAAGAGAGCAGCTCCTCATGTAAACGCGGCGCTCAGATGCTCGACTGGGAATATTTGTGACCCTGGAGCACAAAAGCAGTCTTAAGCCGCTGGGGTATATTTGTAGCAATAGCCAAAAAAAACATTGTATGGGTCAAAATTATCGATATTTCTTTTATGCCAAAAATCATTAGGATATTAAGTAAAGATCATGTTCCATGAAGATATTTTGTAAATTTCCTACCGTAAATATATCAAAACTTAATTTTTGATTAGTAATATGCATTGCTAAGAACTTAATTTGGACAACTTTAAAGATGATTTTCTCAATATTCTGATTTTTTTTGCACCCTCAGATTCCAGATTTTCAAATAGTTGTATCTCAGCCAAATATTGTCCGATCCTAACAAACCATACATCAGTGGAAAGCTTATTTATTCAGATGATGTATAAATCTCAATTTCAAAAAATGTACCCTTATGACTGGTTTTGTGGTCCAGGGTCACATTTGAGCAAACGGCAGGATCTTTGATGGACAGAGAGAGAAGTTCAGAAGAGTGTTAGATTAGGAATATTTAGAGGTCTTTAGTTTTTTTTAGTTTTTTTTTTATATATAGATTGTGTTTATTCTGAAAGTTTAAAATGTTTGGTATTATAATAACAGAAAGTTGTTGTTAATATTTAGTATGATTGATTATATTATATTATATATTAATTAATAACAATAATAAGAATTATTATTATTATTATTATTGTTATGTAGAATAATATTATACTAAATAATAAAAACATCAGTAAGCTTAATAAGAAAATAAGAAAATATTTTTGTAATAATATTATATTATAATAGTATAATGTGCTTATTATTATTATTTTAGTAAATAATAGTAATGCTATTAAATAAGTATAGTAAATTATATTATTGTTAATTATAATAGTATAAAATTATACTAAAAATACAATAATAATAATAAAAATAATAATTATTATTGTTATTGTTCTTCTTATTATATAGCATAATATACAAAATGATGTTTAAAAACAACAATAAGCATAAGAAAATAGAAAGAAAAATAAGAAATATAATGAAAATAAATTATTTATAAATTGTGTATTATAATAGTATAACATTATGCTTATTATAATAATTATAATATATTTATTTATTATTAGTTGTACTATAGTAGCATAATGTTGTAGTAAATAATAATAATGCTATTAAGTAAAAAACAAAATCGAAAATATTATATTATTTTTTATAATATATTATTCTTATAATCGTTGTTATATTATAATATACATTTTTGCAAAATAATTACAATAATAATAATAACAATGATTATTATTATTATATAGCATAACACAACAAATTATAAAAGTTAAGCATAGTAATATAAATAGAAAATGTAATGAAAATAAATTATAAAAAATTGTATATTATAACAGTATAATATTATGATTATTATAATTACTATATTATATTTTATTGTTATTATTATGTTGTTATATTATATTAGTATAATATTTTGATTAGTAAAGTATATGTGCAATAAGTATAATAAGAAGGAAAATATTATGTGATTTTTATTTATTATTTAGTATAATAGTCATCATAATGCAACAATGTTATTAATAATAATAATGGGGTATAATATTGTATTCGTTTTTGGTTTGATTCTCCTATTTTATTATAAAAGTTATATTTTATAAACTATTACAAAATAACTATAAAAGTAACATGATGTTTAGTATGTAAAGCATTTGGTCAATTTTCCAGCAAAAATAATTATTAGGACATTTTTTTATGAACTAAAAAAATAACAAATAGCTATAAAAATGTTTTATGTATTTAGTATATCAAGCATTTTATTTGTTGAAATATAAAATTATATTATAATATGACTATAAAAATAACATATTGTTAGATCTACTCGTTATCTCATACACCTGCATCAGACTTAAGAGTGTTTATATTTGCTCCTGCTGTGAGAGTTGTGTTCTCGCTGAGAGCAGTGAAAGGCTCTTATCGAATGAAGAATGATTTTTCCCTGCGGTGACGTGCTCTCAGTATCAGATGGAGCAGTAATATGAGCTGTTGTTCATGTAAATGTTTTGCGTGTGTTTTCCCGGCATGCTGCGGTTATATGTGGAGTCCTGAACGAGAGCTCTGTCTGTCGTGAACGTCATATCTAGGAAATCATTCCAGTGTCGCTCACAGGTTGTTTGGATGTAAATATCTCATGCATAACTCTCTACTAGAGCATAGTCATAATTAACAATGTAAACTCATTAATTGTGCATACTATTTAATGAGTTTGATGTGCATATACTTGTGTTCTGTGTGTGTGTTTAGTGAGTTAATGAACAACGGAGACTGTTCTGTGGAAATTATGAAGGAGCATGTGTTTTTTATTTTTAGTTTAATGCAAGGTTTATACACATTTAAATATAAAACTATGAATAAATATATAAAAATTGTAAAATTGTATTTTTATATTTACATGCATATAAGCATTGCACTATCAGGGTTAAAACCATTTAAAAAATCATTATTTGAAGCAAAATAATGTAAAATAAAATATACAAAAGTAAAATGTTATTTCAGCTAGTTGCCAAAAACTTAAAGTACTAAAATAACTAAAACTAATAAATAAAAATTAATGCAATTCTATTAATAAAAATATATACAGATAATATAAAAAATTAAAAGATATAAAATATTATAAAAATTACAAAGCATGCAACAAAAGTACTAAAATTTAACTAAAATTAAAGTGAAAACAGAAAATGGAAAATCAAACATTACTCCAAGAATATTGCTGTTTATATATATATATATATATATATATATATATATATATATGTGTATGTATGTATGTATGTATATATATATATATATATATGTATGTGTATATATATGTATGTGTATATATATATATATATATATATGTATGTATATATATATATATATATATGTGTATGT
>NW_015548223.1:322406-328063 GCF_001515605.1 Sinocyclocheilus anshuiensis | reverse complement strand
TCTATTCTCATAAAAAATATATATATATATATATATATATATATATATATGTGTATGTATGTATGTATGTATGTATATCGCTACAGTAAAATGACACCAAGTAAAGCAATAAGGCCAAGCAAAAGGTCACGTGTGTATTATTTTTTTTCTATGTTTAGGGAGTGTTATTGGCACATAAAGTGAGCGTCAATAGTCAATATAATAAAAGATGCTTTGTAAATGATTAAATTGATTTAATAATCACTGTAATCATTTATTCCACCATGTAATATAGTTGATTAGTCTAATGCAGGCTGATAATGGATGCATGAAGGAACTTTTGCATTAGTATAGAATCAGACTGATGTGCTTTAATGTATCAGCATGTAAAGAGGATCTGGCTGTGGTTTGTCTGTCGGCATTGATGCGTGGTGATGCTGAGATCTCGTGCAGATCGTGTTTGATTGAAGATGAGCTGATCTTCATCATCATGCATGAGCTCAGCCTCACATACGGCCGTGTTTCACGCGTGTTCTCGTCAGCGGTGGGCCCTGGTGATCTTTTCAAATATTCCTGCTCCTGAAATATTCATTAGCAGCGAGAGAAAGCAAGCGACTCCCATCCCACCGAAGCATTTGTTCTTCATCTCTCTTCCTCCTCATGCATCTGTTCTCCTCTCCTCTCTGAGCTTTCATAGATTGTTGTAATTAGCGATGCACAGAAATTTCGAAATTATCAAAATTATTTTTTTTGCCAAAATCTTCAATAGAGGAGCGCTCAGTCTTCATTTTGATGAGCTGAGATCTTTTAGTCTGTGCTGTTTTCTGTTGATGCGTGAACAAAACCTCACTAAGCATTAGTGGTCGACCGATATGGGTTTTTTGACAGCCGATGCCGATATCTTAGAAAGCAGGGTGGCCGATATAAAGCCGATATAATTTTATTTATTTTAAATTATTTAAGAAATTTGAAATCATTTGATAATGGATTAAAAAATAAACGTGTAAAATAAACATACTTATACTCTACAAGACAAAGTATTTTTCACAAATAAATAAATATTTAATAAAAATATAATTAAAAAGGAAGTAAACACTGTAACCACTGAAAATACATTTTTATTACATCCGCTGTTTAATTGTTCATATTACATGAACATAATTATATCATTAGAAAGTTGATATAAAGACTCAGTATTCTGGGAAGTTTGTGTGCATTGGGAATCATATTTTTTCAAATAAAGCCAAGGTAACAGTCATTTTACATACAGCACACAATGAATATGACAGTGGGCAAATGCATAAAGCACTTCTATCGGATTATTAGACCGACTTCTATCCGTATTAGACAGAACTGAATGACAACAGCGAACAAGAGGGAGAATGTGAGCACTGTGTGCTCACTCAGGCGCTGCCGCAGCCGTTCTCGGCGCCGTCAAAATAAAAGTCCCACCTCGAACAGAAAAACTTATCGGCTAATGCCGATATTTGAAAAATGGCAGATATCGGCCGATATATCGGTTGACCACTACTAAGCATTATTTGTGGCTCATCTGAAATCCATAAACTTTGATTCTTTTGATATCAAACAGTGTTTCAAATGCGGAAAGACATCAATAAAACAGCTTGTAAACATTGTCACGAAACATTTACATCAGGAAAGCCATTCAATGACCATAAACTAGTTAGTCAGCTATAGCTAAAATATCTTTTGAGAGGAGCATTTTGATAAATATATGCACTACATTACATATTCATTATATTTTTAACCTGTTGTCTTGATTTAGTTTAATTTCCAGTAAAAATAACTTTTTGTATTTTATAAACTATTTTAAAATTATGACTTTTATAACTATAAAATAATACATGCGATGGGTGTTTAGTATATAAAGCATTTTATTTGTCAAATTTCCATCAAAAATGACAATTATAAAATTGTTTTGGAAACTATTATAAAATAACTATACAAATAACAAATAACTATAAAAATTACTTATGTGATTGGTATTTAGTATATAAAGATTTTTGTAAAATTTACAGCAAAAATAACTATAAAAATAACATAACTATAAAAACAACATGTGATAAGTGTTTAATATATAACGCATTTTATTACATATGTTTAACTATTACATATGTTTGAATAAATCTGTCTGAAAATACATTTTTATTACATCCGCTGTTTAATTGTTCATATTACATGAACATAATTATATCATTAGAAAGTTGATATAAAGACTGCTTTATATGCAATTTAAATGTTTATAAACAACTTATATATTTTATTTTATTTGAGTGTTGATTTATTAAATACATTTGTTTAATTGATTATAAAAAAATAATTTTTGGTTTTCGTTTTCAGCTAAATTAAAACTTTAATTTATAGTAAAAAAAAAACATACTGTAGCTATAAAAATAAAATAAAACAAATAATTTAAATTCCATTAAAAATCAATTAAATAATTATGTAAATTATTAATTTCACATTGTATTTATATTATTAATTATACACAATAATAATAATAATAATTGGTAATTAGTAATAATAATTAAATAATTAGTAAATAATAATAAACCAGAGACGGAATTCCTTTGGTGGTATACATGGAAACGAGACTGATTGATGGAAGAGTCTGGATGCATTTTAATCTGAATTGCTCTAATAATCTCCAGTCAATCTAACTCATGCGCTTCCCACTGGATTACAATAGATGATTATTGTTTTAATGAATTAAAGCAATAGCTGTCCCGTCCCAAAACATGATTTAATTCATGTTCCCGTCCTCCTGTGGCCGACCTGAAATGCAACAGAGAACTAGAGCTGTTTTAGTATTTAGTCGTGTTTTAGTATTATTTATATACTGATGTAGTTTTTCTTCATATTTTGAATTAGCCAAATGATATATATTTTCGTCATTCATACTTTTACATTTATTTTAGCTTAATTTTTTGTCATTTTCTTGTGCTTTTGCTTTTATTATTTTATATACATTTCTAATTAGTTTTGTTTATTTTTTTAAAGTTTTTTGTCATATTTTTATTTTATTTCAGCCTTATTTCTTTTACCATTTTTTGTTCTGCTTATGTGCTTTTGTAATTTTGTATTATTTTTCTATAAAGCTTTGTTTTATTTTTATTTTAGTTTTAGTGATTTTGTTATGTGCTTTTGCATTTTTATTGTTTTATATGCATTTCTAATTCGTTTTTTTCTTCTTACGTTTTTTAAAAAATAAGTTGTTAAAAAATAAATAAATATGTAAATAAAATATTTAGCATATTTCTTTTCACCTTTATTATTTTTAGTATTATTTATATGCTTAAATATTTATAATATTAATAATAATGATAATGATAATTATTATTATTATTATAGTTGTTATTATTTTATTAATACATTTTTTTTTTTCAATTTATTTATTTATTTTTTATTTTAATTTGAGTAATTTTATGTGCTTTTTTCATTGTTTTATTAGTTTGTTTATTTTTCCTGTCTTTTTTTCCTATATAGCTTTATTTTAAGTTTTACTATTAGTAATTTTAGTACTTAAACCTAAACTATATATAATTATTAGAGAAAAAACAACTATATGTATGTGTGTGTGTTGTTATTTTTTTCTCTAATATTTATTTCAGCTTTATTTCAATTTCCAAAAATGATTTTAACAATAACATTGAATGGCCCTGCATTGGCTGAATGTTTGTTTTGTGTTGATAACTAGGGATGCTCCGATCGATCGGCCGGAGATCGGTATCGGCCGATAATCACATTTTATGACTCGATCGGTACTCACTACACTTGGCCGATCTCACGAACCGATCGCAATTTGATGACGTCAACGCATGACGACGTACATGATGCCTGGGGACATAAATGATTTGGCACCGCAGTCATGTCATCGTCCGGTGTGGAAATGCCATGACGTTTCGAGAAACAATGAAAAATTCGCTATTTGTCGTGTATGTTTTGCATGATGATATGATAAATAGATGGTTCATTTTTAACAGCAGATTCAGTGACGTTAGAGCTGATCTGCACATGTCTGCGGCACGTTACGGCTCCACGGCCACCGGAGGTGATCGCGGCCGCTCTAGTCAATGCTTGTGTTTATACCGGCCAGCCGCGGCACGTTTCTGAAGTAGCTCTCCACGCTGCTTGGCTAAAAATAGTCTTTTGTGAGTTGTCACAGCATGGAGGACGGAACAAAACCTTGTCGGAGCTGTAAGGGATAACGGTAACATAATACGCTGATCGTGGGCTGCTTTTAAATGAACATTTCTTTTATTTATAAAACAAAATATCTTCTTTGGCCATATTAGCCTATTCAACAGCTTTAACACAGGCTTTGCTCCTTTCAAACTTTATTTGGAATGTCACCGTTTCTGTCACTGCAACTTCCCGATCAGGCGAACGAACACACACACACACACACACACACACGAAATCGTCTGCCTCATGAAAAACAATTATAAAAAAAAAAAATTATATAGTTGATATTTGCATCATTTATGATTTATTTTATCCACCCACCCGCAAATAATCAGAATGCATTTTTTATTACCCGACCCGCGGATTATCCACAGCACCCTTGGATATAGGAAAAGCTAAATATGTTTGCTGCGTAAATCAGACGGACTTACTGAAAATGCAAATTAATTCTCTGCCAGCAGGAGGTGCTTTAAAGCGGGAGAAACAGGTTTCCCCAGTAACAGCTGTACACAAAGCAGCGCTGAGCACACAAACGCTGCTTTATCAGGCATATAACGTGCAAGATGAAATTAAAATGACATAGAAAATTTTCTAAAGCTAGTCTTCCTTCAGAAATACAGTGATATAAAAACACCCGCGCCTCGTTTTGATTTTTAAACGTGCAGTGCGTGCTCATGTTTATTCAACGAAGCCTTTTGGAAAATCGGTCAGTTTTGATGTTGTGCCGAGCGCCACAAATAAATAAATGTATGGGGGAAACATCCCACAGCACAACCACCTGAGCCCAACCTCAGTCTACTCATCACCTTAACTTTAACTGCGTTTGTAGCCGGCGCCATAGCCAGACTGATAAACAAACACAGACCAGAAGTTAACTTCGGGCCAGGCGTGTGCGCCCGATCAAACCGTCTATATGAAGCTTGAAGCATCAGAATCGGCATCGGTATCGGCCGATCACCATGACAAGAAATCGGTACTCAGTATCGGCTGCAAAAATCCTGATCGGAGCATCCCTATTGATAACGTTTCTAGCCTCACTGTTTCTTGCTTTCTACTTTTGTCGTCACTTTTTGTATGTTTGGTTTCTGCTTGCGTCTTCGTCTCAGTTTTGGCCTTGTTCCTGTCCCAGTTCTGTCCTGTAACTTGCTTAAGGAGTCAGGGGTGTGTCTGTGTGCTGTTTGAAGATCTCTGTCACTCTGAGCTTTTTATAGCGCGTCTGCAGCCGATCCTCATCAGGAGAGTGAAATCTCCCCTCGTTAAGGCCGTCCTGGGTCTGTTTGAGGAGGTTTGGGTGTTGAATGTCCAAATGTCTCCGTCTTTAACCAGGCAGAATGCAAACACAGCAGAATCGACCCATCAGCTGATTGAAAGCAGACAGACGTACATTGAGGACGGAGAACGTGATGAATTGATTGAAAACTCGAGTCCATCAGAAAGATTGATCTTAAATCTATCGCCCCTCTCTCTCCTTC
>NW_015548223.1:313216-322143 GCF_001515605.1 Sinocyclocheilus anshuiensis | reverse complement strand
TCTCTCTCTCTCTCTCTCTCTCTCTCTCTCTATCTCTCCTCATTTCTACTCTGTAATTTATTGCTCTGGTGGCTCCAAGTCCGAACATCACCATTATCGCTTGTTTATTTACTGCAGATGGAATATTTCATATAAACTTATCAAATTGCACAGGCTGCAATGTAATTAAATAAATTAACTAAATGCATGCATCAAAGGCCTTCCCATGCTTGTAATGAGAAGCGCTTATCAACACAACAGAAGGTTTAAGGGCTCCCTGTGGTTTAAAAAAAATAAATGTGCTCCCTGTGGTCAAAATAAATGTGTGTTTGCTTATTGTTTGAAAATGAAGAACTTAAGACAGTCATTAATTTAAAAATTATTATATTATTATTATATTATAATTTTTTTCAATTTTAATCTTCAAAATATTACAAGTGTATTATTTCTTATTTTGTTTTTATTTAGTAGTACTAGTAGTAGAAATAATAATAATAATAATAATAGAATTATTGTTATTAGAATGATATAAGTATTGTAATTTTACAGTTATAAAGTAAAAATGTGAAATTATTATATTTTTCATTAATACATTTTTACAGTGAAATATTACAAGAGTAATATTTGTTATTTTGTTTTTAGTAATTTTGATGTTTTTATTTAGTAGTAGTAGTAATAATAATAATAATCTTGATAATAATATTTATTCTTTTTATTGCAATTTTTATTATATAAAGTAAAAATGTGAAATTATTATATTTTTCATGAATACATTTTTACAGTGAAATATTACAAGAGTAATATTTGTTATTTTGTTTTTAGTAATTTTGATGTTTTTATTTAGTAGTAGTAGTAATAATAATAATAATCTTGATAATAATATTTATTCTTTTTATTGCAATTTTTATTATTAGATTGAATATTAGTATAGTAATTTTACCACTGTAAAATAAAATGTAAAATGTAACAATTGTTATTATTATTATTATTATAAATTTTTTTTACAGTGGTAGTGTTATATTTTTATTTAGTAGTAGTAATAATAATATTAATAATAATAACAATTATAATTATATTATTATACTAATTATATATTATAATATAATAATTATTATATTATATTATTAGTTGTTGCAATTCATTTAATTAATATTGAACAATACATTTGTTACATAATTTATTCAATTTATATATAATGTTAGTTATACTAATACAATACAAATGCAACTGTTCATTGTTGGTTCATGTCAGCTCAGGTCCATTAAAAATATTAACTTGATTTTAGTTTAAAAATGAATGTAGTTAATCAATTAATTTAATTAATAATATGCAATAATAAATGATTTAGTGCTATTTTTTGTCAGTTTGTTACCTAATGTAGTTAACTAATGTTTATTAAATGTATTCTTAATGTAAAGTGTTATCAAATTTTATTTAATTGTATGTTGAATTGCAGTCACAAGTTTTTTCCACCAGTCATGCACTTTGTCTTTTTCATAGCTCCAAGTATGCATACTCAACACTGGAGCAAATAAATGATGTTCTGTCCTGGTAGACCTCACTTTGGTTGCAGGATGCTTGAGTTCGGTGTTGATGTGGCAGTCCTGAGTGCTGGTTACTGTGATTTGACTGTGAAGGGTGTTTCTAGGGGCCGATCGCTGGCTCGTTGCGTGCCGACTGCAATCCTCAGAGTCTCTGCTGGCTCCACGCCTCAGGGACACGGAAACAATAGCTCTCCATTCATCTGCGTAATGCAGAAAGTGCTGAATCATTTACATGAGCGGCTGAAGAGTGAAGAGTTTTCTTCAGCTTAATCAAGAGCTCTGTAGACATTCATCTCTATTAATGGAAGTTTTATTCTATTTTAACTCTATTAACTCTGTCTCCTCCATTCCAGCCAAACACACACTTCCACACACTTCTACGTAGCCTGCATGTTAAGACATCCGAGATTAGAAATTGGCCGATATTGTGTTTTTTTTGTTTGTTTTTTTAAATAACTGATACAGAATATTTGTGTTTTTATGTGCCCAATAACCGATATGCAGAATCAATATTTATTTATTGTTTTAATTCTATCTGCTGTTTCTGTTGGAGTGTTTAGTAGAGATTGACCGATATCGGTTTTCTTTTTTTTTTTTCATTTCCACGGAGCTGTAATTATTTAGATGCTTATTAGAAAAATAAAGGTTATATTGTAAGTGTCAATATAATTTAGGAAGTTTTAAATGAGTGGATCTTGTTAAAAGCGGCATAACATATGATTAGGACAAAAATGCTTAAATATCGGGGAAATATCGGTTAAACCGATTATTTGTCGATCTCTGTCAGAGATGCACTCATGCTGGTCCAAAAGGTAAAAAGCATAATTATGCTTCCTTTTAAGACCTTATTGTGCCATCTTTGCTTGTATCATCTCTGGAAAAGGCAGTCCCATAATGCATTGCAACTAGCTTGGTGGAAATAAAAAGTGCGAAGGAAATGTTGATATAATATTAATTTACACTGCAAAAAAAGTTGTAAATAAAGATTGGTGTACTTTTAAAAGAAAGTACTATTTCACTAGGCTTTGTACTTCAAAATTTCATGTTTAATTTAATGTTACTTGCCATTTTTTATAACTAGCCGTTTCTGTGTGAAAATTGTTTCAAAGTAAATCCTACACACAAAATTCAGTGCACATATTCAGTTTGTTTTTACTGTAAAGTCATACCTTAATATGCAATCTTTGTTATATTGTTTTGCTAACACTAGCTGTAATATTTATGGTATTTTGGCTTGAATTGGTTTACCTGCAGTTCTATAATATAATAATTATTATATTATATTATATTAGTTGTTGCAATTCATTTAATTAATATTGAACAATACATTTGTTACATAATTTATTCAATTTATATATAATGTTAGTTATACTAATACAATACAAATGCAACTGTTCATTGTTGGTTCATGTCAGCTCAGGTCCATTAAAAATATTAACTTGATTTTAGTTTAAAAATGAATGTAGTTAATCAATTAATTTAATTAATAATATGCAATAATAAATGATTTAGTGCTATTTTTTGTCAGTTTGTTACCTAATGTAGTTAACTAATGTTTATTAAATGTATTCTTAATGTAAAGTGTTATCAAATTTTATTTAATTGTATGTTGAATTGCAGTCACAAGTTTTTTCCACCAGTCATGCACTTTGTCTTTTTCATAGCTCCAAGTATGCATACTCAACACTGGAGCAAATAAATGATGTTCTGTCCTGGTAGACCTCACTTTGGTTGCAGGATGCTTGAGTTCGGTGTTGATGTGGCAGTCCTGAGTGCTGGTTACTGTGATTTGACTGTGAAGGGTGTTTCTAGGGGCCGATCGCTGGCTCGTTGCGTGCCGACTGCAATCCTCAGAGTCTCTGCTGGCTCCACGCCTCAGGGACACGGAAACAATAGCTCTCCATTCATCTGCGTAATGCAGAAAGTGCTGAATCATTTACATGAGCGGCTGAAGAGTGAAGAGTTTTCTTCAGCTTAATCAAGAGCTCTGTAGACATTCATCTCTATTAATGGAAGTTTTATTCTATTTTAACTCTATTAACTCTGTCTCCTCCATTCCAGCCAAACACACACTTCCACACACTTCTACGTAGCCTGCATGTTAAGACATCCGAGATTAGAAATTGGCCGATATTGTGTTTTTTTTGTTTGTTTTTTTAAATAACTGATACAGAATATTTGTGTTTTTATGTGCCCAATAACCGATATGCAGAATCAATATTTATTTATTGTTTTAATTCTATCTGCTGTTTCTGTTGGAGTGTTTAGTAGAGATTGACCGATATCGGTTTTCTTTTTTTTTTTTCATTTCCACGGAGCTGTAATTATTTAGATGCTTATTAGAAAAATAAAGGTTATATTGTAAGTGTCAATATAATTTAGGAAGTTTTAAATGAGTGGATCTTGTTAAAAGCGGCATAACATATGATTAGGACAAAAATGCTTAAATATCGGGGAAATATCGGTTAAACCGATTATTTGTCGATCTCTGTC
The DNA here is from genome assembly GCF_001515605.1 of Sinocyclocheilus anshuiensis. Taxonomy (NCBI): domain Eukaryota; kingdom Metazoa; phylum Chordata; class Actinopteri; order Cypriniformes; family Cyprinidae; genus Sinocyclocheilus; species Sinocyclocheilus anshuiensis. The sequence goes on along the minus strand of NW_015548223.1, from coordinate 318,127 downwards.
AGAGATGCACTCATGCTGGTCCAAAAGGTAAAAAGCATAATTATGCTTCCTTTTAAGACCTTATTGTGCCATCTTTGCTTGTATCATCTCTGGAAAAGGCAGTCCCATAATGCATTGCAACTAGCTTGGTGGAAATAAAAAGTGCGAAGGAAATGTTGATATAATATTAATTTACACTGCAAAAAAAGTTGTAAATAAAGATTGGTGTACTTTTAAAAGAAAGTACTATTTCACTAGGCTTTGTACTTCAAAATTTCATGTTTAATTTAATGTTACTTGCCATTTTTTATAACTAGCCGTTTCTGTGTGAAAATTGTTTCAAAGTAAATCCTACACACAAAATTCAGTGCACATATTCAGTTTGTTTTTACTGTAAAGTCATACCTTAATATGCAATCTTTGTTATATTGGTTTGCTAACACTAGCTGTAATATTTATGGTATTTTGGCTTGAATTGGTTTACCTGCAGTTCTGAGAGAAGCTAGTCTGAGTGAGTTTCTGTTTTGACTAACCGCTCGTCATGTTTAACTCATTCAGTTGACTTTGTCTGGTTAATAGTAGATCCACTGGTGTGCTGATGAGGAGATATAGCACAGATTCAGCAGGCAGACAGCTTACAGTGTCATCACTCATTATATTAGCTTTTGACCCTCGTGCAAACTGCACTTTGATGCCATGCAAACAGAGAGCCATGATTTAGGGCATTGTTCTGATAAACAGCATGTAAATCAAGTCTTTATTTATTTATTTACTTAATAATTTGATAGATCTTCCTCTGTCATTCAGCAGTTTTCATTGCATTTCCAGAACGGCTCTCGTAAAGACGGGCTTCCTGCATTTACTGCATCAAAAAAAAAGTTTGATGGTTTAATATTAAAAAATGAAGAAAGTAAGTCAGTCATAATTTAAAAAAATAGTTTTGTAATTTTACAGTTGTAATAAAAATTATTATAATTATTAAACATTTGATTTATTTTGCAGTGAACTATTACAATAGTAATATTTCTTGTTTTGTAATTATTTAGTAATTTACATATTTTTGTTTTATAAAAAATATTGAATACCCATATCGATCTCATTAAAAAAAAAATAATATGGAATTATTATAATTTTTTTTTTTAAAGCACAAATTTCAGAAAAATCACAATTTGATTATTTTTTCAGCTGTAATGTAAAATTATTATTATTATTATTATTAAATATTTGATTTATTTTGCAGGGAACTATTACAATAGTACAATATATTACAATAGTAGCATTTAGTAATTTGTATATTTTTATTTAATAATAATAATAGTCATCATCATCACAATAATTAATACCGAGATATATTTAAAACTTTTTAAATTATTTTAAATCACAAATTTCAGGAAAATCTAAATTAGATTTTTTTTTTTCAGTTGTAATGTAAAATTAAATAAATTAATTATTATTATTATTATTTATTAAATACTTGATTTATTTTGCAGTGAATGGTTACAATAGTAATATTTCTTAATGTTTTTTAGTAATTTGTGTATTGTTATTTAATAATAATAATAATGAATACCCATATTAATATATATTTAAAACTTTTGGGCTAAATTGTGCAGCCCTACCTGCAGGGCTCCAGACTAACATTTGAGAGCAGTGGCACCAGGAGCAGATTTGGTAGCGCTGGGGGTGGTGTGCGGGAGTATTAAAATATAGATCATTTAATCATGAAATTACTATTGTTTTGCATTAATAAGTGCAGTTAGGCTACTAATAATATTACATGTTCATTTCTTGTTTATTTTTCTTTTGTTTATTGTTTATACAGATTTGACAGTAAAGCACTAAGCTTGAGTTAAGATGCATACAAAATGTACTTTTATTAACAACAGTAACAGGTGCAAAATCACATTTTTATATAGAAAAATTATATATTCCACTCTTATTAAATGTACCATTATTCTTCTAGTATATGGAACTGACCAACTTTGTGATTTTTTTAGTGATTATGTGTGATTTAGTAGCAAATTGAAGAAAAGTTCACTTTGTGACTTTTCTTCCTTCATGCACAAAAAAAGTGTAAAAATCTGACAAAATCTGATTTGTTGATTATTTGATATTTTATAATAGTGATTTTATCATTTCAAAATATAGAAAAAAAAAAAGTAGAAATTAATGACTAATATGCCAATAAGTTCTCCTCCACTCTAAAAAATGCTGGGTTGTTTCAACCCAACTTTGGGTCAAATATGGACTAACCCAACTTTTGGGTTAAATTTTTACATTACATTTTTAACCCAAAAGTTGGGTTAGTCCATATTTGACCCAAAGTTGGGTTGAAACAACCCAGCATTTTTTAGAGTGTCTGCTGTCGTCTACTGGTTATAATTGTGATTTGATGTATTTTTTTTTTAATTTTACAAAAGTGTTTGTTTACCACAAAGTATGTTTTGGTCATCCCATTAAAAAAAACATTCAAACTGGATAATTTTAGAGCTTTAAAGTGCTGGAATTGGCTATGTGAAATGCTTATAAGTCAATGAAAAGTGCTTGAATTTCTCTCACGAAAGGTTGTACAAACCCTGAAATGAATGATGTAATGCATTCGTCTATTTCTACCACAACACCATGGTTACAGTTAGCGTTACTGCTTCTGGTTTCCTGACGTATGTCAGCGCTGTTTATAACAGAGATTTCTGTGCAGAATTTGAATGATTCTCACTAGATCTCGCAGCAACCTTATCATTGTGCGGCAAATTCAAACGCTTCTCACTGGATCTCGCAGCACTGTTGCATCTGTGCATTAACAGTGTCGCGAAATCAACTTTGGATCCCGAGTAAAGCTGTTCTGAGCCCGGACAAGTTTGTTTGTGTCGTGGTCTGAGCTGAGCTGAGCTGAAATGTAGCATGGTTTAGTTTCGCTTTCGTTTCGTTTTCCGTTTGATGTTTCTCAGATGTAACAGAAATGGCAGCGCTTGTGAGTTGGACAACGCGGTGGTCGCGCTAGTGCGACCGCTCACAAAAATGAGTCGCACCGGCAGAAAAAATGGTCGCACACACACAAATTGTGCAGCCCTGATAGATGAGATTCTTCAAACATTGACTGAAGAATATCTCAAAAGATTTTTTTCTCTTGTTTAACACTTTGTACTATGCTAATTATAGATGTAAACGCACACAGAAAGAATGTAAGCTGACTCATGGCAGTTCAGTAAATGGCAGCAGGTGTCTCGCTCTGATCTCACACGAGCATCATGACCTCCGTGTCTTCATGAGAACTACCAAAGCCTGCTGCCATAGCAACACGCCACCGTCTGCCCCATGGAATTGTGGGAGTGAACCCGAGAGAATTCTGGGAGTGTGGCGAGTCTGAATACAGCTGTGAGAGCAAAGATTTCAGCAGGAGGAGATTTATTCATCCTTATGAAAGGGAGAATATTTGCTTTAATAATGCTGACAATGTTGCATTAAATGACATGAATGAATATGTAATTTGTTTATTGTTAGTGTTTCTCATTTTTTTTCCAGTTTCATTAAAATCGCATGTCTTTATTTTCTTTATAACCAACACAAATACACATTTTGCCTGAATTACTTACTAAATATGCATAAAATTATCACACGTTTTGTTTTAATGTCAACAGCTTAGTGGTTGATAATTGTTAGGAAAAAGACTTTTCTAAGAATTTTTTTTTTTTACTGAATATTTGTTTTTATTTAATGTTATTTTTATTTTAATTATATTATATTTTTATTAATAATTAAAATATTGTATATTATATATTTTATGTATTATTTTAGAATATATAAAATAATAAATTATTGTATTTATTTTTATTATTATTTATTATGTTTATATATTTTTTATTATTTAAACATTTTAATAAAACATGCAAAGCTTTGCCAAAGCAAATATTGCTACTCTCACATTTTTATTAAGATAAAATTCAGCATAGAATCATAATGACATGAGATTTTTAAAAAGTTTAGCAAGATTGAGCAAAATATCACTTCAGGGAAAAAAAAGAATGCTAACTTCTGCCTTGTTTTGATTATATAAAATCATGATGCATTTTAATTATTTATAGATTGTTTGTTGTTATTTTGTAACATTCTGAAGCTGTAGTAGTAGAAGTTGTGTTAAAAAAACACGGGAGGGTTTGTTTGACAATAATGACATTTATAATGACATTTATAATGTTACAAAAGATTTCTAATTCAAATAAATAAATGCTGTTCTTTCTGACTTTCTATTCATCAAGGAATGATGAAAAAATTTATCGCGGTTTCCACAAAAATATTGAGCAGCACAGCTGTTTTCAACATTGATAATAATCAGAAATGTTTCTTGAGCAGCAAATCAGCATATTAGAATGATTTCTGAAGATCATGTGACGCTGAAGACTGGAGTAATGATGCTGAAAATTCAGCTTTGATCAAAGAAATAAATTGCATTCAAAAAATAAAAAAAAATTCAAATAGATGATGAACAGAGGATGAGAATCTGCTCAAAATGCTAGCAGGAAATGCTGGCATCGTCACATTTTTTAAATTTCAGTACCGTCATCGTGACTTTTGACAACATTAATCGCCTCAGTGTTTTCCCGTTTTACTCTAAAGCGATATTTATAATGTAACAGAGGTTTGGTGTCTGAAAATCTCATAAAATGCAGTTTATTTCAGCAATTATGATGTTGCATATCAACTTATGTCAAATGTTCCTTGTCTGTTTTATAGTAAATCCAAGGATGAATGCAAATATTCAAGATTTGGGCGACCAAATGTTAAAAGTTTAAGAATTGGTCATTAAAACTGTTTACAGGCCTGATAGAATCTGTCCGGTCAGTCTCTCAGTTGTATGTTTTGCGAACATCTGGAGTCTGTGTCTGTGTCTGTGTCTGTGTGTGTGTGTGTGTGTGTGTGTGTGTCTGTGTGTGT
>NW_015548223.1:305117-313199 GCF_001515605.1 Sinocyclocheilus anshuiensis | reverse complement strand
TTAGAGACACACATACACACATACACACACACACAGACACACACACACACACACACACACACACACACACACACACACACACACACACACACACACACACACACACACACAGACACACACACACACACACACACACACACACACACACACACACACACACACACACACACAGAGGTGATCTCTGTCCATCTGTCTGTGGGCGGCGCGGGATGCTGTAACTGTCTGGGTCATTTGCTCATTGTCTCTTGATTATTAGTCTTGAAATCACAACATTCAAATGTCAAACCACTGTAAAATCATCTGCTGAAAATATGCAGGTAACAGGATTCAGGATATTGGTTTTAGTTTAACATCTACTGTGTTTATAGTTTCACATAGATAGAACAATGAGAAAATAGTCTTTTTTTATATATAAAGTTTTTGCATCAGAAATACTCAAATGAGAATCTCTATAGTTTCTTGTAAAAGTCCATTTGAAAAGCTTAGAAAAGCATTTTAAGTTTTCAACCTTTTTTTACTTTCAAGTATTTTTGTAGGTATTTAGAAATTGTAAAATCTGTATTTTAAAACATTTAACATTTTAATTGAGTAAAAACATTTTTTTATTCGATAACGATTATACGATATAACAAATGATATACGATTTTATTCGACTATTTGATTTTTAAAAATCCTCGACTTCATTTTGCTCGCGTCAACTAACCGGCAAAATACCGGAAGTTGCGCATTTTACGGACAAGAATCCATAAAACACATTATTAGACTGTTTTCCAAGGCCTCATGATATATTAAACCCGTTTAAAAATCATAATTAAGCATAACTGTGAATTCACAAACGCTACGATTTAATTAAATTAATTATATGCGATGCAGTTATAGGCGTGTAGGTTAAGTACATGCGTCACACAGCGGCTCCGTTCACAGTAGCTCCACAGGAACTGTTATCATTTACACGTGTGCAGCGTCTCAAACTCCATCTCTGCATGTTGTTGTGAGTTTGGGTTTATTATAACGTTCATCTGGGAACGCAACGTGCGCCATTTCATCAGATTTGTAAGGTAAATCATTTATAAATCCACGCAAACACAGGAGAATACATCGCGGTTTCAAAATAAAAGCTCAAACCCTCACTCTGAGTTTACACGTTTTGATGTCCACATATTCATTAAATTACAGTGGCTATAGCATTTATGTCATAAAGAAACACACACACACACCGTGAACACACACCCGGAGCAGTGGGCAGCCATTTATGCTGCGGCGCCCGGGATACAGCGGCTATGACATTTCTGTCCTAAAGAAATGGCCAAATATTAACGATTAAGTGGACATTTGAATTAAATTATGCTTGGTCAATATTAAACAAGTATTAGATCGCACAGTAATGTGTAAAAACAATCGTCAGGCCGTTGGCGCCCTCTGCAGGCCTTTGTTGTAATGCGTAATGTACATTAGCTCTATTCACTGATCTATAATATAGATTATATTATATTATTTTATAATTATATATAGATCAGTGGCTCTATTACATTAAAATACAATATTTTAACAGTTTTGTTCAATAAAACCATATGATTTCTTGCTTTTGATACTTTATTTGAACTAATTATTATTGCCTCATTGCTATTATATATGTATTTTAAGTCAATTTAAAGGCTATTGTTCACTTAGCCTACATCTGTTTTTATTACCACAAAAATTAATTATTAATCATAATATTTTATTATTAGTAGACCAGAACACGTGGACATGCTGTCATTCTTACACTATAATACTGAACTTTGATTTCAGTGATTTGGACTGAGATGGACACTTGCTTCTGTTGTTTACACATTTCTAAGAGTACTTTTAATACTTAAAATTTTTAATAAAATTAATACTTGATTCTAGTGGACTCTAAACATTGCATTTATTTAATGTGAATTAAATTTTCCCTTTGTAGTTGCACTCACAGCTGTAATGAACAGAAGCCCAGAACATGTGGATATATTGACATTAAGAACATGCTGACTTTCTCAGACTTTTGTAATTATTTTCTTTTTATTTCATTTTTATTAGGTTTGTTTACATTTTTACTCTTTTAGTTTTACATTGTCAATGGCTTGTTTACATTTATACTTTATGGTATACTACTGAATGGCAAAGTTGCAAGTTTAATAAAATGTTCTTTAAAATTGTTGATTTTTTTGTGTGGGAAATTAATCGTCTAGATTAATCGATTAGTCGATAGATTAATCGAAATAAAAATAGTCGTTAGTGGCAGCCCTATTACTAAGTTTCACCAGGTATTTCGGCTGCCGTTTCCACTGAACCACCTGCTGTTGTTCACTCTGACGAGCCGACCTCAAGGGTCGCTGTGGGTTTGGACACGTTTCAGTGTCATGATTGACGAGTCCCTATCTGTGCCAGGGACAGACACGCTAAAACTAAAACTAAAACCATGAAATAAAATTTACTTGAAATGAAATCGAATATTAAAAATGTATTTAAATTTATTTTAAACTCATTTCTCTCTTTTTTTTTTTTGTTTAACTTGAAATACTAAAATATCTAAAACTAAATAAATTAAAACCAATAAGTAAATTAGTTTAACTATATATAGACATTTAAAAAAAATATTATTTTCTGTTTTATTTTATTTAAAAAAAAATTAACTAATAAGAATGACAAAAACAGACAATGAAATTCCTAAAACTTAAAGAAAATGTAAAAATAAAATTGAATTTAAAATATTAAAAAACTAGTATGCATGAATAGTATATAAAAGTATGGTATATAAATGCTTAAAAAAATGTAATTTTAATTGAGTAAAATGCTAAGATTTATTAAAAGTATTTTATAAAATACAGTAAAATGTTTAATATATAAGACATGAAATATGACATTATTTCAGTCTTTCCATGATTGATTTGTTAAATACATTTCAGTCCAGTTCAAATAAATGTATTAAATTTAGTTTAGTTAAATTTAGTTTTATATCTGTTACTACGCTTCACCAAAACTGGAATTAAAAGAAAAAAGTCTACATAGTTTGATTAAAACTATATAGACATTAAATAATAGTAGTTTATTTAATGTCAGACAGCTCCGTCAGGCCAAAGAAGATGCTCACAGGAAGGGGAATAATGTCTTGTATAAACAGGCTAAATACACACTGGAAAAGGAGATCAGAGTGGCAAAGAGGAATTATTCAGAAAAAATAAAACAAATTCCTCGTATGTGTAAACATACCTGGCAATAAAGCTCATTCTGATTCTGATTCTGATTTATTTTATTAAAAAAATAATTATTTGTATTTTATTTTAACTAATAAAAATGACAAGCACACAAGAAAATTACTAAAACTTTAAAAGTAAAGTGAAAACAAAAAAAATAAAAAATTAAATCTAATTTAAAATATTAATGAAAACTATAATAGTATATAAATGTATTTTAGTATATAAAAACTAAAATAACTCCGCACCAGTTTCATGATGCTGCTCATAATACTTAAATAAATGTCTTGTTGTACTGGTCTTATTGTGAAGTTTTTCATAACCTTGTATGAATGCAATGACTTTTTCCTTCATAACACCTCGTCCAGCTGCTAACGCTCCTCTCATTCTGACCGGCTGCTGATGGCAAATTCATTTGATTTGGCTGCAGACTTTAACACGCCCTGTGTGGCAACTTCAGCCCGAACCGCTGCATGACGAAATGGAAAGAGATGACGAAAGCTGTGTGTGTGTGTGTTTCACTGATGTTCAGGGTTTCATCGTAATGTTTAACCTTCCTCAAACATCAAACTGTGCAGAGTTCAGAGCGAAGGTCTTCAGATGTTCTTCACTCTGCAGTGACATCTGCACCTCTCCCAGTTTCTTCTGAAATGTAGAAATCTTGTTGTTGCATGCTCTAAAGTTTGCATTCGAGAGCTTTCCCCCGTGTGGGCTGGCTCTTGTGTTTTCTGGAGAGGTGTGTTGGTTTGTGTGCCAGGCGAAGGTCTTTCACCTCGTCCTGTGATGTGAACGGCGGCTCAAGGTCCCTTCAGATCAATGTTAAATCCACTACGTGACGCCTGTGAACATGCCATCAGCCATTTCTGCTGCATTTGAAACTCTGTCCTGCACTGAATATTAGCTGCTGCAGTCCAAGCACTCGGTCCAGTGAAGCATGCGTGTCCGTGTTCTTGTCATGTAGTGTTTCCTGCACTGTTTTGTTTTTGTAACATATATATATGATGGAATATGTTTTTGTTTTATAAAAATAATGTCCCAAATTCGTAATGAGTAGCATTTATAAACTTGATGGCAACAAAGGAGATGCTTTTAGGGCTTGCTGCAGTTTTCTGCTGGAAATAAAAACATTAAGATTAAATATATTAGTATTGCAATTAAGCAGTTTTACTAAAAAAAACAAAAAAAAAAAGTATTAAATAATTCATTTTTCAATGCTGTTTTTACTATGGTAATTTCTTATTTGTAAAATACTTTTAATAATAATAATAATAATAATAATTATTATTATTATTATATAGTCCTATTGATATATTTTTGGCCAAATTGTGCAGCCTTTACTATACTGCAGTCAGTTTTGTGTCAAAATAAAACCTTGATGGTTTATTTGAAAATATAGACATAAATATTAAAATTTTAAAGTAATATAAAATTATTGTATAGCAATTCTGCAGTTATACTGTAAAATAAATGTGTTCTTATTTTTATTAATGAATTTTCAGTATTTCTACACTAGTAATTTCTTATTTGTAAAATATTTTAATAAGCAGTAATATAATAATATTATTAATAAAATCAATAATAATTTGTAATTTGTAATAAACTTTATAAAAATACTAATATTATTATTAATAACAACAATTATCATTATAATCAATAATAAGAATGAACAATTATTTTTTATTTTATAGTCTTATTGACATATAATCACAGTATTATTTTTTTTAGGGGGGGGGGTCAAATTATGCAGCTCTACAATTAAGCACCACAAACCTGGAACTCTTTTTTGCCTTTTAAATTGTAAATGCAATTTTTACAGGTTTTTTTTTCCCTAATTATTCAGCTGTAGTGTATGTCGTGTGAACAGTCACTCTGTAAACGCTCATAACTCACAGCAGATCCGCTGCAGCAAACACTGAATGTGGTACATGTTGATGATGTTTTCTCTAGCTGTCTGTCGTCTTTTGCTAGTTGTTCGTTGGTTTGTCAGTCATGATTGTAGTTTGTGACTGGAGCAGAACGGTTACGTCACTGCTGGAAACGTCAGTCAGACAACAGATGGAGACACGCGTTTCCATCGTCCATCCGTGTGCATGAGGAAGGACACAGGCGACACCAGTGTTCAAATCTCCTGTTTCACTCATGCATGATGTTAGTGCATTTACATTCATGCGTTTAGCACACGCTTTTATCCAAAGGTTTTACTAGTGGGTGCAGGACACTATAGTTCATTTATGTAAGTGATTATAAATAAAGTAAAATAAAGTAAACTGTGACATATTATACACAAAAATTCTTCATACATTGGACTACCAGTAAAATTGATAAAAATTTGGGACCAAACATTATTCAGACACTTTGACCTGAGCATGTTTTGCTTAAGTGTTATCTGACATTATCAATAATGTTAATTATAATTAACATTATAAAAATTATAATTTGTTCTGACACAGTTTAACTCTGAGTTCTTGTCATATTTTATTACCATTTTCTAAACTATAGCGAATAAACTGTGATAATGTGAGAAATGTTGAAGGTGTCTGAATAAATTTTGGTTCGACTTTATATATATATGTGTGTGTGTGTGTGTGTGTGTGTGTGTGTATTACAGTGTGATTAATAAGCAAACAAATACACAGAGTACATAAATACTGGGTCAAATAATCACTTTTAACTAGATTTAATATTTTTCAGCATTGATTGAATTGCAGATACATTTATCTCATATTATCTACCATTTTGGATTTTTATTTTTTATTGAGCTTGTTGCAGTGCATCATGGGATTGTAGTATCTTTATTTAGGATTTTACCAATGTGACTTCAAGTTTTTCAGGATGATATTACTTGTATATATTCATTTGGACACTGTGAAAAAGATTTTTAGAAGTTGTAAAATAATACAACTTCAGTCTTTCTACTTCAAAATTTTACGTTTAATAATAAAAAAAAGAATGAAATAAAAATTAAAACAAATACATAATAAATATTAAAAATAAAATAAATAGTAACAAAAATGTAGTTTATTATTTTTGTTTTTTATTTTAATATTTGTTTTTTTTTTAGTTTTTGTAATATAATTTTATTTTTTTATTACATGTTATTGATATTGTTTTAATATTGTATTTATTGTTTTGTTTTTTTGTTTTTTTAAATCTTGCTATATAGAGGTTGTCGAACCAATGACTCGTTACAAATATTAGTGTAAATGGCTAATAACCTCCCAAAATATGTGAAATTTAATAGCAGTTTCTGAATGAAAGTTGTTTCACATGTTTCAGTGTATAAAGGAAAGTTTATGTCTGATCTCCATAAAATTCTAAGATAAGCAGCTTCATTATACATTACTAATAACGAATGATCGTGATAATGAAAATAAGAAAATAAAACTGCTGTAATGGCAATACTTAAAGTGAACATGCTTTAGAATTTGGCCAAAGCAAAGTTGTTTGCAGTTGCCAAGCAACAGAACATTCCAATGACAGGCACTTTAGAATTCTGCTGACACGGGGTCAAAGGTCAAATTCAAATACGGCCCGTTCAGTCAGAGTTCTGAATTGGAACAGTTTGTTGATATGTGATACCGTGTTTTGTGTGTGTGTGTGTTTTCAGGGTGAGGAGGGGCCGCCCAGTCTGGAGTACATTCAGGCCCGGGACCTGTTCCCCCAGAAAGAGCTGGTCAAAGAAGACGACGCTCTACAGGTCAGTTTCACGCCTGATGTCTGCTTTCTCCCATGCTGAGTTTCATCTCACATGTTCGTTCTCTGTAAAGAAAGTGGGTTAACACTCCTCACACACACACACACACACACACACACACAAACGTCTGTCCTCTGCGCTGAAATGTGTGTGAAAAGACAATCAAATGAGAGGTCTGGGGAGACGGTGGGTAACAGATGTGGAGGTGAAAAGAGTGAAATTCATCAAAAGGACAAAGCAATGACACCGACACAGCGGGGACGTCCAGAGACCAGACACGGGAACAAGAGCGCAAGAGCTTGACATTGACTCTTATTCTGTGACTTTGCACAAACACACGAGTCTAAATATAGCACTTAATGTCCATGTATTTCAGTTACTTTCTTAATATATGTTCCCTGTCTTTCTGTGATCAATTTATGAATGCATATTATATTAAGGTTTTTTGTTTGTCAGTGTAAAACTCGCCACTATGACGTTAGAGCGTTGTGAAGACGACAGTCTCATAGACTCGATTCTGGACACCGTATGACCTAGCAATCAAAAACACCCTAGCAACAGCATGTTGAATAACAAGCTCAAAAAATAGTGGTGGGACTATATTCTATTCTATTTTATTTTAATATTTATTATATATTAGTTTTATTTTAGTTTATATTTTATTTATTTTTGTTTAATTTTATTAATTTTTATTTAGTTTTATATTATTTTATTGTAATGTTTATTTTGTATTTGTTTTGTTTTTATTTTTATATACATTTAATTAAATGTAATTTTATAATTTTAATATTTAATGTTTATTTTTTGTATTATATAATTGTTTTTATATCTCGCTATATAAAGGTTGTTGAACCAGGGACTCATTACAAATATTAGTGTAAAAAATTAATTAAAATAAAAAAACAACAAAAAGAATATTAAAATGAAATAATACAAAATAAAAAAAACTAAATAATTAAAAAATATGTTTTAATTTAATTTTAATTTAATTTTATTATTTGTTTTCAGTTTTCTGTTTTTATATAATTTAAATTTCTATTAAATTTAATTTATTGTTATTTTGATATTTAATGTTTGTTGTATTTTTTTTATCTTCCTATATAGAGGTTGCCAAAACAGTGACTTATTACAAATATTTGTGTAAATGGCTCATAACTTCTCAAAAAAAAAAAG
>NW_015548223.1:302356-305019 GCF_001515605.1 Sinocyclocheilus anshuiensis | reverse complement strand
CCAGTTTGTCTGACACACTTTCTTTTCATTGTTCCTGCTGGAGGGAATGGATTGTCCTGGTTAATATCTCCAGATACACAAATCACAGTATGCAAGTTACCAGCTCTTAATGTCTCCACAGTGATTTACACATGAACCACAGACAGCAATAATATTGAATATACAGTATCTGCATTACTGGTCATTCATTTTGCACTTTTGTAAAGATGAGTTTGTTTCTTCATGAGAACATTTCTCTTTATCTATGTGTGCCGGTATCAGCGTTTAGTATGAGCAATGTCACAAGTCTAGTAATGGGCGAAAAACTGCCATCCAAATTAGTTTTTCATCTGAACAGATTTGGAGAAATTTAGCATTGCATCACTTGCTCAGCAATGGATCCTCTGTAGTGACTGGGTGCCGTCAGAACGAGAGTCCAATTTTTAGTTAAAAACGTCTTGATTTCAGAACGCAGATTTCGGTGCCTCATTTCGGTGCCATGCCTGAGCGATCAATTTAAATATTTGTCCTCTGGTTCTCCGAAACGGACGAAAGCATCATCACCGGCACCGCACGTGAAAAATAATTTCCTGCCTGACAAAATGCACGTGAACGCAAGTCGGAAAGCTCTAATAATACAAATCTTCCCTTGTATTCACATTTCTAAACCTGTTGTCCAACAAAAGAGAACATTATAAACTTTTTACTCCACAACACCAGTCAAATGCTTCCTTCTGTGATCTGATGAGGCTTCTTGTCACAGAATGAGGCAGAAAAGATGTTCCATATGCGACTTTAAAAATAATACATCAATTAGCAATAGATTATAAATTAGGGTGACCATATGTCCTCTTTTGCCTGGACATGTACTCTTTTTGAACCTACAAAAATGCGTCCTGCCGGGATTTCTTAATTGGAAAACTAAAATATGGTCACCCTATTATAAATATATTTAATTATTATGAAAATACCAGAGATGGCTTAAATAACACAGATAAACTCTATTGTCGCAGTCGAGTGTTTATTGTCTGTGTTTTATCATTCAAAATGTTTATATGTTCTGTTTACTCAGTTACAGATATAATAGCATGCCTTTGTCCATATAAGGGATTTCCTGGAGGGTCATGAGTTCTCTGCTTCTGTGGATGTGGATTTTCTGTGCGAGGGCGCCCTCTGGCGTCCAGTATGAATGAAACAGACATCATGTGTTTATAGTGCTAATGGCCAATCCATCATTTTTGGGGGGAATTTTTATTTATTTATTTTTTTTTTTAATAAGTATCGGTTCAGGCACCGTTTAGGCACCGGAACCGCTTTAAAAGTATTGATTTGGCACCGGTATCGAAAAAAAAAAAAACGATACCCAAACCTAGTGTGGATTACTGTTTTTATCAGCTGTTTGGACTCTCATTCTGACGGCACCCATTCACTGCAGAGGATCCATTGCTGAGCAAGTGATGCAATACTACATTTCTCCAAATCTGATGAAGAAACACATTTTCAGCTCCTTTAGATTTTTGGGTGAACTATTCCTTTAAAGAGATTTCATCATTTATATAAGATAATCATATGCATTCAGTTGCATTGAGATGCAAATGTAAAGATATGCACGTCATTGTTGAATGGCACATTTTACCTTGTGTTTTAGCATGTTCATATATGTTTAGTGAACAGTGTCATGAATCTGTGCTCATAAATGATGTATATTGCATCCTAGAGGAGCAATGACTCTTTCGCTATCTTCGCCAAAGCATAAAATCCGGTCATCGGTAACGCAAGCATCCTCCTGCGCTGGGATTTGAGTCTGATTCTGAGTCATACAGCCTTCAGTGTTTGTTTGCTGGACTGTTTGGAGCTGTGGCTTTTACACGTCTTTGCGTGTGTCGTGCTCGTGCTGTGTTGAGTTCTCCGTTGCGTTCGCTGTCAGGCTCTCTCTGTGAAGTTCAGCAGTAGGAGTCGTTCTCCCAGCGCTCACCTGATCCCTTTGAAGCCTCGCTGCTTTCATGCCACGCCGAGTGTCACTTGGTTGGCATGCAGCTCCTTGAGTTATGGATGCGGTTTTTCATAGATCAGCATTATAGCCGTAGAATGCACCAGCACTTACAGATGCCATGATGTTGTATTTCTCTCTACACCTTCTGCACTTTATAGCATTTTTATTTCTCCCTGAAGTCTACTTATCATGTAAGTCAAAGATTCTTGCAGCAAAATATCCATTGTTTAGTTTTTCATGACCATATAATGCAATCTCTGATTTTGCTGCTGTACCTTTAAGACTTCTGTATATAAATGACCTCTGAAAGAGAAAGTCATTTCAGAGAGCAAGTTATTACATTTTGATGAAAGATGATGAAAAGCAGTCTTTTATATAATTTGGAGTAGCTTGCACTTTCTGTGCATGACTTTATGTGCATTTACATATTTACTTACATATTTGTCTGTTTTTGACCATTTTATGCCATCTCTGATTTTGTTACTGTACCTTTAAGACTTCTGAATATACACAACCTCTGTTGTGATTGGTTAACCTCTGCTTACCTAATTTATTCATCAGGTCACTGACTATGTATTGATATGTAAATATGGGTCAGCGTATGTTAATGAGCTCATGGTTGTGATGTCATATTCATGACAAGGGATTCTCTGAACTCTATAGCGCAACTACCAGTGTTATTTAAGTATTT
>NW_015548223.1:298337-302243 GCF_001515605.1 Sinocyclocheilus anshuiensis | reverse complement strand
CTGGTTCTGTAAAAACCAATGCCATGCCCACGGTGTCAGCTGCTGACCCGTCCTCCCTGGGATGAGAAAAATTCAGAGACGTGTCTCAAATAACAACTTTAAAAAAGTGTCTTTTTCTCTAGAAACTGATAGATGGAAGATTTAGAAGAGTTTTGGTCAAGATGTCTGAAATTAGCACAAACGAAACTTTACAATGGATGTCTGAAAAGGCATAGTTCACACAAAAATGAAAATTGTCATAATTTACTCGCTCATTACTTTCTTTCTTTCATGGAATATGTTAACATTGCTCTTATCAATACAATGAAACTGAATATTGGCACATACTTTCAAGCTCTAAACACAAAAAAGTGTGACTTTTTCATTTTTGGAGCGGTGTTATTTTTGTTTTATTTATATAGTATTATAGAATGCATATTATTTTGAATTAGCTTTTATTTTTACATTTTAAGTTTTCATCTTAATTTTAGTTTTATGTGTTTTTGTCTTTTTTTATTTAAAAAATGTTTAAACATTTATTAGTAGTTTTATTATGGTTTTGTCATTTTTTTAATTTGTTTTTTAATATATATTTTTTTTGTTCAGCTTTATTTTTTTATTCTAGTTTTCATTTTAGTTTGAGTTGGTTTTAATATTTTTGTTATGGTTTTGTCTTTTTTTTATGTTCAGCTTTATTTTTTATTTCTCTTTCAGTATATTTTTCGGTTTTTATTTTAATTTGAAGTTTTAGTATTTTTTTGTTATGGTTTTGTCTTTTTTTTTTTTAAAGGGTCATGAACTGCATTTTTTTATTATTTCGTAATGTTTCCTCAGGTGCACTTATAATGTTACTATGATTTTTACATTAAAAATAAAAGGCCATTTTCTACCCTGATTTTAGCCCTCTGATTTGCACGCTCTGTTGGAAGGGGCGTGTCTGCTGCGAGACTTCAATGGAAACGCCCATTGCTATGATTGGCTGACATACGAAATAAGTAGAGCTCTCTCGAAAACGTTTACTACATTTTTACTATTACAGCTGTTGATTAAAGCATTACGTTTAGATCTACTCCCGTCGCAGACTGTTGAGCGCATTAATGCAGTGAATGCTTTCATCATAACTAACAGTGCTCAAAAATAAAAAATTCTCAATTCGTGACCCCTTTAACTGTCACCCGTCCCCTCTGTGGGACGCCTAAGTTTACTTCACTATATTACAATTAAATCCTAATCTAATCATGACGAACTATATATTGTTGGAAAGGTCTAAGACTCCTAAATAATTTTTACCAAAAACATTGGTAAAATATCTATGAAGGAAAAGTAATAGATTAATTTATGACAAGAGTGCACCTCAAAAATCTACATGATAACAGGATTTCTGACCTTTGTCAAAAAAAGTCTTCTTTGTTGCCTTTTTCTCTATCACACTTTAGAAATCATCAGAAATTATATATCAGTTGAAAACTTTAAATCTCAAAATTCATCCTTTGAAACCCATTTTAAAATCAAACACTGCATTACCATGAAAATGGTACATCAATATCATGTTACAAAATGTTTTCGTTCATGAATTATAAAAATTTAAGTTTGGATCGTGCACTTTCACGTCTGTTCAAAAATGTGAGTGACAGTTAAAGGGTTAATATTTATGTTTAGCTTTAATTTATTTTTTTTATTTGCATTTTAATAATTTTAGTACTTCAGCTTGTTTTGAGTTTATCCAAAATAAGTTTTTAAACTAATATTTGTATTTTATTTTAGCTTTATTTCAAATAACGAAAACTTTTTTTAACAGTTTTAAGTTTTATTGTAAAACGGATGGTTCCGGTCCTTGATTCTGATTGGTTGAGCCAAGTTCGAAGCTGTTGTAAATTACTAGGGATTGTAACGATTAACCGCGAGCCGGTTGAAAATCGATTTAAATATGTGACGATTCAAATCGGTTGAGATGCTAAACAAATCGCGATTCAATTAGGGGTATATAGTTTCACAAAACTGAAGTCAAACCATTCTGTTTTTGCTTCAAATTTCGAAATTATACAATCTAATTTAGATTAAAAACTGCTCATGTTGCATGTATGCAGCATCTTTGTTTGGATCATGATTAAAATGCAGTGGTTGCCTCTAATTTTAAATGGAAAGAGCACAGACAAAGCCTTAGTTTGTTTATATGAAGAGATTTATTTTATTTGTGTTACTTATTTATTTGATTTGGGGCTTGTTTTAAAATTTCAATTTAGTTGTGTTATTTACATTTACATTATATTTAAATTTTGTTATTTGGCAAACGCTTTTATCCAAAGAGACTAACAAATGAGGACGATAGAAGCAATCAAAACCAACAAAAGAGCAGTAATATGCAAGTGCTATATTAGTATATTATTATAGTGTTATATTTCAATTTCACAAAGAAACGTGCAGTATTTTGTCCAAGCAATAATCAAAGGACACATTTCATTTATAATTTGTCTCAAATCTCATTTTGTTAAAAAAAAATCGTGAATTGAATCGAATTGTGAAATCAAAATCGTGAATCGAATCGTGAGTTGAGTGAATCGTTACATCCCTATAAATTACTCTACAAACATACACCTTTGTTTACATCTGTGTGTTGCTCGTCAACTCTGTTGGAACCACAACTGATTCTGAGGAGCTACATTGTTTGGCTGAAGAATACTGTTTTTATTTAGATCATTACACTTTATTTGCTCTGTTTTATTTTGTGAAACCTTACTACGTATATGGAATAACCGTCACAGACGCTGAAATCACTGCGAGCGAAAACCGAACCCGTGCCATTCATTCACACAGAGACACACAGAGCATGCAGAGCTCGACTGGACTGGCTGTTGTCCAGAGCTTATTAATATATCATCATTCAGTCCTGTAAATGTGTTCACACACAGTTCAATGGCATGTTTTTGTGTTTTCCTGTCTCTCCAGGTCCCGTTCCCTGTCCTGCAGGGCGAGTGGGTCGAGTTCCTGGGCCGTGCGGACGACGATATCATCGCCATCTCCAACTACAGACTTCACATCAAATTCAAAGACTCCATCATCAACGTAAGAGCAAACAGCAGCACAAGAAAGAGAGAGCGAGAGAGTACAGCTCACTGAATTACAGTACAGCCTCTGCTTCACCTCCTTTGATAGCCGTCCCAGCTGAGGGGCTCGTCTCCTCTTATCCCAGTGAAAAGAGCCGTTCTCTGAACACAGTTTGATTTCTCTGATCTCAGCAGCCCTTGACCTCACAGCTCTGGAGGTCTGAATACAGAGTGAGCTCTTTCTTTTCACTCGCAGCCTCCCTGACGTCAAGCATGTAAACTGCTGCTGGCGTCGCTGTTGTGCCTTTAGCCAAGTTGAAGTTTAGAATACTTTCAAGTCAATTTAAGTATAGAATGCAGTCAATTTAAATATAAAATACACGTGTTCAGGAAAAACTGTTTTGAAACAGCCATATTTTTCCAATTAACATAGCATGATCATAAATATTAATGCAATCATCTAATATTTGAATATTTAAATGTACGTATGTGTGTGTGTGTGTGTGTGTATATATATATATCTATATATATATATACTTTGATTTTTTATATATTTTTTACTATATATATATATTATATTATAATATTGTGCTTAAAATATATATAGCTCATTTTCAAATATAATTTTTGAAACATTTGATATCATTGTGTACATACATGCATACTACATTATATATACCTCAATTTTTAATACATTTTTAACATTATGTATATTCTAATATATAATAATTAATAATATAATAATTAATAATTCACAATAATATTGTATTTAAAGAAATAAAATATAAACATCAGATGACTGGCTTAAACTAAAAAAAACTAGAAATGAACTGAAATAAGTTTGTTATACTAAAACTGAAATCAAAGCTAAACAGGAATATTA
>NW_015548223.1:296410-297806 GCF_001515605.1 Sinocyclocheilus anshuiensis | reverse complement strand
TGTTATACTAAAACTGAAAACAAAGCTAAACAGGAATATTAAAAATGAATAACAACGACAAACAACAAAATGACTAAAATTAAACTGAAAATATAAAAATAAAAGCTAATTCTAAATATTTATAAAAACTATAATAGTGTATAAATAATAAAAAAATAACACTGATGTTCAATGCCTGTCGCTTTGACAAAATAAAAATTGAAATTGAAAATATAAAATAAACCCTCATTTAAAATACTAATAAATACTATAATAGTGTAGAAATAATAAAATAGTAACATTACTGTTCAGTGCTTGTCGCTTTGACAAAAATTAAGACTGAAAATATAAAAATAAATCTTAATTTAAAATAATAAATACTGTAATAATTTATAAATAATAATAAAATAACACTGATGTTCAATGTTTGTCTCTTTGACAAAATAAAATGAAAAGAGAAAATATAAAAATAAAAGCAAATTTAAAATATTCATAAATACTATAATAGTTTATAAATAACAAAATAACATTGATGTTCAGTGCATGTCGCTGTTTGACAAAATAAAATTAAAACAGAAAATCTTAAAAGCTAATTTAAATATTCATAAATACTACACTAGTGTATAAATGATACTAAAATAACACTAGTTTTAACGCATGCCACTCTATGACAGTATTTGTTATTTTGAAGTAAATGAGCTTTATTCTGATCACACAGACCTCCGTTTTTTTATTGTTTTACAAACTGAAATGATTTTCTCTCATAATCTGCATTATGCTAACATAACGTTCCTTCAGGCATGAGACTGGAATCTAAAAGGGGTGGTTGACTGGCATTTTTCTAGGCTTGATTGTGTTTATGGGGTGCAGTCTAACATGTGTTAATGCTTAGTTTGTTAAAAAACGCATTATTTTTCACATTATTTACCTTTATTCCACACCGCTCTGTCCCTTCTCCTCTGAACGCGCTGATCGTTAGAAGACAGAATCGTGATTCATATATGAATAGATTTTTACGTACACCTCTAGTTTTCTCTTCCTCTCCTCTAAAGCAGCACAGCATGGCCTCGCCCCCTTTGCTGCGTGTTCCCGGTTTATGTAAAATTCTGGGTTCTTGTCATAACGGACCCGGGAAGTAACTCGTTGTAGTCCCTTACTTTGCAGATATTGTTTATGCTCAAACAGCAACATTACACACTAACTAATGTTAAAAAAGTGGAATTGCAATCAACCACCCCTTTAATGAGGCTGCACAGAATCCCTTGCACTCTGCACCCGGTTAACCCAGCTGAATTACAGCATCATGTGACCCTGAGATTTAAGGCTCTTTTTTAACAACCCTGGATCTTTTCGCTCAACTTCAGCAAAGATCTCTCTCTCTCTCTCTCTCTCTCTCTCTCTCTCTCTCTCTGTGCGT
>NW_015548223.1:293256-295642 GCF_001515605.1 Sinocyclocheilus anshuiensis | reverse complement strand
AGAGCGTAATGCCCTCCGTACTCTCAAATTCAGCTGCTCCACGGGCAAAATGGTCAATTCCACTGAGGCTGATCTTTGGCTCCTCTGGCTGGAGAACCATGACGTAGCCTTCAGTGTCAGGCACGGAGATGCACGTCTCCTCATTGAAGCATCTGAAGAATTACAAAGGAGGTAAATTATAATATATTCATCATTATGAGTGCGCTAAAAGTATGAAAAAAATCATTCCGTTTCATTATTAGCTTTTCCATATACTGTGTTATTCTGGAGCAATAATGTTTCAAAGTGGGCGGGGCTAGCTAATGTGAAGCAGCTGAACTGAAATGATGGAAACTAACTTGACAGTGGTGGAGACGCGCAGATGGCGGATTCCTGGGGTGGGGAACTGCCGGGAGTTCAGGTAGGAGATGTGCTGCATGACTTTCTCAAAGCTCTCAATGTCATCTCCCTCCAGGCTCAGAGAAGACTGGTTGGGGTTGAACTCCACCTAGAGAGAGACAGAGAAACATACATCCATTTGGTTAACCTTGGAAACACAAATTAAGATATGTTTAATGAAATCTGCTCTATGTATGTGTATCTATCATTGTTTAGATGTTAAATTGATTCCGTTTAGAACATAAAGCGATCACATCTCTTCAAAAGACTTGTGTTAAACCGCACAATTCATATTGATTCATTTTACTATGCCTTTATGAACTTTCTGGAGCTTCTAAATTTTGGTTACCTGGATTTTCAATGGAGGGGCAAAAACCTTTATTGTTTGTTTAAAAAATACTTTAATTTGTGTTTTAAATAGTAACCAAAGTCTTATGGGTTTAGAACGACACGAGGGTGAGAAAAATGACAAAAGTTTCATTTTTGGGTGAACTATCCTTCTGACAAAAATTGTGAATATTAAAAATAATTTTTGGGAATTAAAATGAGGCTGAAATAAATAAAATAAAATAAATATTAGATGAAAACCTTTAAAAAAAATGTTCAAGTACTTAAACTATTAAAATTGCTAAAAGTATAACTGAAATAAAAATAAATTAAAGCTACATGGCAATATTAATAATAAAAACAAAAGCACATATCAAAATTACTACATTTAAAAGAAAACTGAAAATATTAAAATAAAAGCTAATTCTAAATATTTATAAATACTATAATAGTGTATAAATAATAATAAAATAACACTGATGTTCAATGCCTGTCGCTTTGACAAAATAAAAATTGAAATTGAAAATATAAAATAAACCCTCATTTAAAATACTAATAAATACTATAATAGTGTAGAAATAATAAAATAGTAACATTACTGTTCAGTGCTTGTCGCTTTGACAAAAATTAAGACTGAAAATATAAAAATAAATCTTAATTTAAAATAATAAATACTGTAATAATTTATAAATAATAATAAAATAACACTGATGTTCAATGTTTGTCTCTTTGACAAAATAAAATGAAAAGAGAAAATATAAAAATAAAAGCAAATTTAAAATATTCATAAATACTATAATAGTTTATAAATAACAAAATAACATTGATGTTCAGTGCATGTCGCTGTTTGACAAAATAAAATTAAAACAGAAAATCTTAAAAGCTAATTTAAATATTCATAAATACTACACTAGTGTATAAATGATACTAAAATAACACTAGTTTTAACGCATGCCACTCTATGACAGTATTTGTTATTTTGAAGTAAATGAGCTTTATTCTCAGACCTCAGACCTCCGTTTTTTTATTGTTTTACAAACTGAAATGATTTTCTCTCATAATCTGCATTAATAACGTTCCACGTTCCTTCAGGCATGAGACTGGAATCTAAAAGGGGTGGTTGACTGGCATTTTTCTAGGCTTGATTGTGTTTATGGGGTGCAGTCTAACATGTGTTAATGCTTAGTTTGTTAAAAAACGCATTATTTTTCACATTATTTACCTTTATTCCACACCGCTCTGTCCCTTCTCCTCTGAACGCGCTGATCATTTCCTGCTTTTATGAAACCCCTCCCTCAGAAATACACGATGGGCTCTGATTGGTTAGCTGGCCCAGTGTGTTGTGATTGGCTAAACCGCCTAGTGTGAGTCTAAACGTCCTGCCCCTCACCTCAGCGGCATGTGCTCCGGTTATATTGTAAACAACGGCGTCGTTAATATGGCTTATCAGTTTGAGCCCGATTGAGACGCAGAGGATATTAGTGAAGAGCTGAGGCTGAGGCGGTCTTGAGAACGGCGCGGCCGGCGATTTCAACGAAGGAGCGTACGGAAGGACATGTGACGACCCCGGGCTGGACTCCGCTTCCTCCACGGTGAAAGCCGATCCGGCGATCGACAGCGCAAAGTTGTAGTATTTCTTCAGCGACCAGCACGGATCAGCTCCAGGCATGACGAAGCATAT
>NW_015548223.1:284384-292969 GCF_001515605.1 Sinocyclocheilus anshuiensis | reverse complement strand
TTTTCGCTCAACTTCATCAAAGATCTCTCTCTCTCTCTCTCTCTCTCTCTCTCTCTCTCTCTCTGTGCGTTTTTCATACCCTTCCATTTATGTCCTCCTCTTTGTTTGCTCGTTTCGCTGAGTCACGTTTTCATCTCCCTCTTTTTTTCCACCCTCTCTTCCTCTTCCTCATCCCTGTGTCGGTGTTGTAGATGTATCCTGGTGTGGACAGTGAGATTTCTGTGAGTAATCTGCACCCTCACCTCTGACCTCTTCATCCCTCCTTTTCATGTCTTTAATTTCCCCCGTTACAGTTTGTTTTGATGTTTTTCTCTGTTTCTCACATTAATGCAGTCTAGTGACATTAGGATTCAAGCTATATATATTATATTATATTGTATTAATCGTACGTATTGATATATATTATATAATTAAAAGGGACCATGTTAAAATAACTTTTAACTATTGAGAATTGATGTCAGTATATTAAAGGCATTAATATATTCAGTTTGAATCAGCTTTTAATGGCATCTGTAAAAGCTCTCAACGTTACATGTTTTATCCTGCAGTTAAAAACTCTTACATTGTTGCAGGTCAGGAGTTACTTTTGTTACATTGTTGCATGTTTTTTAGTTTGATGCTCATGATTGGTTGGTGCAGTCATGTGGTGAGGTCTTCTGCTCTCTGATTGGCTGATTGTGTGTGTGCATGCAGGTTCCTCTGAGACTGATTGAGGGCGTTGAGAGCAGAGATATGTTTCAGCTGCACATCATCTCCCCCCCACACCCACACCCACACTCACTCACACACACAGACACACACACACACACTCTCACACACACACTCACTTACTCTCACACAGACACACTCACACTCACTCATTCACACACACACACACACACACTCACACACACACACTCACTCACACTCACACTCACTCACACACACACACACTCTTACACACATACTTTTTTTTTTTTCTGACCTCTATGTTTCCCATCTCTCATTTTATCACATCATCACCTTTGGGCCGTTTAGCTGAAGATTTCTGTTGAATAGAGTTAATCAGATTCTTCACGTCAGACGCACAGAGAACTCACACTTTTATCCACACACACACACACACACACACACACGGTGTGAAGTGAGGGAATTGTAGTTATTTTTACTATACCCAAGTATAATATTGGAGAATTTGTATTTTGAGTATTAATGAAAACTAAATCCTCTTATTTAATTATTACATTGTCAGTATACATTATGTATAATACTTTTTAAATTACTATTAGATAATTATTCCTATTATTTTTGTATTTTATTTAACATGTATCTTCTCTTCTCTAACTTTTGCATTTGTATCTCAATCTCAGGAATGCTGAAGCTGAGATTTTTGTAAAATACATTATGGGCGAATTCCAAACAGAAGTGAGTAGGGATGCACCGAAACCGAACAAAATGAAACACTGGGCCGAATACCGAACACGCTTTTTCTAGTCTTTTTCCCCCATGTATTTTGCCAATTTTTTTCACCATTGCACAAATTAGATAGCCAAAACTTGCTTTTTACTGTTTTGTCTTGCTTTTCAAAGAAAAAATCAATTACAAAACAACAATTTACAAACAAATTTTTTTTTAACATTCTAGCAGACATTATACCAACAAAGCACAATTTAACTTAAAATTAATAAGTTAGTAAAATAATATTTTTTGGCCATCAGACCCCCTTCTTGAATCAGGCATGTATTTTTTACTGTACAATTAAAAGCAGCCTTGCTGAGCAGAAGAGACTTCTTTTAAAACATTAGAAAGTATTACAGATCCCAATTTGAACACCGTGTGTGTATGTTATAATAAATGTATTAACAGAGCTGTTGAAATTATTATTATCCTTATTATTGTCTTACTTTATATTTTATTTTACAGAACAGTAAAATTACAATACTAACATTTATGAATGTTGATGGAGTTCTTGCTTTTTCTTTTATTTTGGCGGAAACGCGCAGGAAGACATCAGCGCTTATTTTTGTTGATAGAAGATTTATAAATGAGTCTCATTACAAATACGTCGCACGTATCGCATTGTCGTCACGTGCCTTGTAAAAAATGATAAAAATGTGACTGAGCAACTGACGAGTAACGCTGGTTCAGCGCAGATTTTCCTCGGGCTTTGGACTTTGAACCCTGGTTAACAAGCAGATAGCGCGGTGAGTTCATGCAGCGCTGTCAGAATACATGCAATGCGTGCGTGCAAACTTAATTGTTTAAGACCATTTCGCGATTTTAATCATCATACAGTAACCAGCAACAATCACCCCTTCCTCTTCTCCTCGAAGAGATGTGATGCAGCACTAAACAGTCTCTCGCTGTCTTTGCTTGTAATGATTTTTGCATCTTTTTTTTAGACAGTTTTAAATGCTTCCACACTGCTGACATGTTTGTTGCATTGCGCCTCTCACTCTACCGTGGTTGCTATTTGATCGCGTCACGTGATTATTGTTCGGTACAGTTTATTAGGTCTTTTCGCTTATTCGGCCGAACACCGAAAGAGCTTTTTTTTGCTATTTTCGGCCGAATAATTTCGGTTACCGAACATTCGGTGCATCCCTAGAAGTGAGCATCGCTATGCCCTACTCCCTTCGAAGGGCAGAGCCCTTGAAGTGTGTTCTGTTAAGGGTGTAGGGCATTACTGTCTCGTATAAGCGTTTGGAACTCCCTTGGTGAAGGGAATGACTGACCAAATGTTACCTTGACAACGCTGCACGTGCATTCAGCACTCCACCAGTTGTTGCAAATATATATTTCTTCTCATTGTTATAATTTTATTCAAATATTGTCTGTCTTATTTACTATTAAGCTTTTTCAAACTAAACTTGCTTACACTACCATCTTAAATAATATTTCTGACGAAAAATATTTTGTATTACATTAAAATAAAGACTCTTCTACTTACGTTTGTGTCGAAATCAGCTACAACTTTGCTTTAAAATGTCGCAAGATCTCCTAACTGAAGATCACATGATCACAAACGGAAATCACTTCCGTGAAGTGAACATCGCATGTTCCCTTCGCTAACGGACTTCTGGAAGGGCCCTTCATGAAGGGATTCAGTTGTTCACTTTCGTTTGGAACGTCCCTACAAATAGCGTCCCCTTCCCGAAGCGCCCTTCAAGGGCGCAAAAAAGCTGTTTGGAATTCGCCCTATATATATATTGTTATACCTACTTCAATATTAAATTTTTAGTGTGTGTATATATAATGTATTTTATGTTTTAATTACTTTTAGATAATTTGTTTTTATTACATTTCACATTTTTATCATCTCAAACTCACTGATTAAAAACTCTAAAGAAAGAGCATCCTCTTAAAAAAAATGATCCTTGTGACAAAATTGGGGTTTTAGTTTATATACCTATTATTTTTATTATTTAAATAATATTTGGACTTTTTAGAAAATAAAATGAATGCATTTTAATTAGACATTTTTATTTTAACTTTTGAGAACTCTGAAACTGAGATTAATAATACCTCATTTTTTGTTAGTACATATAATTTTTTTTTAATTACTTTTAGATAATAATATTTTTTATGTTTTTAATAACTTTTGCATTTGTATCTCAAGGAGTTTGAGATTCAAAGTGCATTAATAAATGTGTTGGTATTAGCCGATATTATGACTTATCAATATCGATCTGATTAATCTGATATTGTGCACAGATCATAATAGGATTATTTAATTAAATTCAAACACTAAAATTTCTGCTCCAGGTTTCAGACGTCCTGAATCTTTTCTAATGTACATTGTTGTTTTGATGCCTGATGTTGCTTGTTTAAATCTCACATCGGTGCGACATTGTGGAAATTACAAATGCATATTTTACATTTACTAAGATGTAATTCAAATCAAAAGTGGTTCTGTTAACATTAGTTAATGCACTGTGAACAACATGAACTATGAGAAACTATGAAAAAAAGATGCCTTGTTGTTAGTTAACATTAGTTGATGTTTAAACTGTTAGAGCTTATTGTAAAATATAATTGTCTCTGTTTTCATTGTGCTTTTGCTGAATCCGTTGGAATCACTGTTGTTTTTTTGGCATCTGCTAAATGCATGAATGTGAATGTTTCCTGCGTCAGGTGTCATTTCTCGACGTTCAAGCAGTGTGAGGAGTGGCTGAAGCGCTTGAACAGAGCCATAGCACATCCGGCCCGTCTGGAGGAGCTGTTTGCGCTGGCATATCACGCCTGGTGTTTAGGAGGAAACACGGACGATGAAGAGCAGCACCTGCACCTGTGCAGACCAGGTACACACACGAGCATCATATTTCATCATCAGGCTTTTATGGCTCATATAGTCTTGATAGAGTGAGAATATGAAGGAAAAACAGCTAATTTTTATTCAGAGATACTTGGGATGGGCCGATTAACGGTTTCAAGGTATACCGCGATTTGAAAATGTCACGGTTTCAAAACCGCTAATATTTTCCGTTATACCGTTCCAGCGGTATGCACTGTTTTTCATGTCTCCGCAAAGTGTAGGAATCTCTCAGGTTGAGTGCAGTGTAGAGAGTAACATGAGCCTCCTCCTCCTGTTGGTGCGGGCGAGCGGTCAGTCACGTGTGTGTGTGTAGGATGGCCGAATTCGGCAACCGGCCGTTTTTTGTCTCAACTCGTCTCTGTTCTGAACTTGCACAAACTGCGTTGCAATGCAATCGTTTTCAAAAATGTCATTTATGTGAAAATATGAAGTCTGTAAACTCCCGTTAACACAGGCCAGACACGTTGAAGACGAACGCACAGAGAAACATATTGTAGCAGGCAGATCACTCACTGTTCTTGATGCACAAACTATTGGAAAAGCAACTCGTCTCTGTTCTGGACTTGCACAAACTGCATTGCAATGCAATCATTTTCCAAAATGTAATTTATGGGAAAATATGAAGTCTGTAAACGCCCGTTATCACATGCCAGAGATGTTGAAGACGGACGCACAGAGAAAAATACTGTAGCAGGCAGATCACTCACTGTTCATGATGCACAGACTATTGGAAGAAAATCCTAAATATTGATTTGGGGGTTTATATGAACGTGTTTCTGAGGGGAACTGACTGTCTTCCGAAAAGTTTACGTGGTATTTTCTTTTAATCTCGTCTGTGTATAGTTAATATTAAAGCAGTGTTTCAGCGCAGTGCTGCATTGTTTACGGCGGTAACCAAGGAAACGCTGTATCTGCTGTTCCAGAAGCGCCTCCTGTTCAGCGGAAAAAATTTTTTTTTTTACCCAGTCATTTAAAAAGAACACATTTTAGAGCTGTAACGACAATACCGTGAAACCGTGATATGTTTGCTTAAGGTTATCATACTGTCAAAATCTCATGCCGGCCCATGCCTATCAGAGACTCAAACGGAGCAAAAATATGAATTAGCTGCAGATGCTGATATTTATGAAATTCTGATGCTTGTAATGTAAATCAATGAGATATTTATAAAAGTCAGGGGCGTTTCCTCCGAGTAGGCAAGGGAGGCAGTGTCTCCTCAAAATATTGGATGAGAAAAAAATTTGTAGTACAAAAATAAAACAATGCCAGTATTACAAAATATTAGGGCTGTGCAATTAATCGAAATTCAGTTTCGATTTCGATTTCTGCCTCCGATGATTATGAAAATACAGTAATCGAGATAAAATTATTATTGCGTCCCATTCCGCCACCTTTCCAGCGGTGCTCTTTCGTTCCTCCATAAAAGCCCAATTTCGATGAGATTGAAATGATCCAAACATATAATACAATGCAATCCAGTGCTGATTGAGAGATATATATATATATATATATATATATTGAGAGAAATAAAGGCTCCTCAGAAGATGTGAGATGTTCTGGAGGCTTGTGAAGATCATTCCTCCGCTGAGGAACAGTGAAAGTAAAGCTTCTGGAAACAAACGCTCCTCAAAAGATCCTGAGGATCAGATTTGAGACTCTAAAAAACGATTGATGGAGAATCAAGTAAAGCCGAGCTTCTTCAGTCCAGTAAGTGTTCATCTGGAAATATTACTGCAGTTATTCTGACGTTTACTTGATAAAAATCAATAAAGATTTGACAGCAAAAAGACACGAGAAGAACCAGCTGAAGGTGGACATTTGTACAATTACACAAAAAAACTCTATACTATCAGTCAGATGACAGAAGGCATGGAGTAGACTGAGTGCGACAGGTTTTTTTGATCATGTTGATCATAAATTTGCATATCAATTACAGTACAGTAGGCTTCGTAGGGTTAAACGCATAATTTTCAGATGCTTTATGTTCTCCAGAACTGCAGACTGATCCGAAGCCGCTGTGTTTGTGTCTCTCAGGTGATCACGTGCGGCACAGGTTGGAGGTGGAGGTGAAGCGGATGGGATTCGACATGCAGAACGCCTGGAGAGTGTCTGATATCAACAGCAACTACAAGTAAGATTGAAGCGTGATGATGATGGACTGAATCCGGCTTAAATTGATTTCACTAATATACTGAAACCTGTTGAACAGCGACTCGAGAGCCAGAAATCAATATTTCTTTTACTATTAGTATTTTACTTACTATTGATGGACTTTGCAACATTGATTCTGTTGTTGAATTAAATTGAATTAACATTGAACTAAATTGAGCTGAATATTGTGTAGGGCTGCTTATGGAAAACATCATAATCATGGTTCTTTTGGTCAATATTGTAATCACTATTAGGAGTGGGTGATATGACTAAGTTCTTATGCAGTACCAAATATAATTCTTATACAATATCAAATAAATATAAAATATATTTGACTGGAAATAAGGTTTTAGATACCAGTGAAATTTCACAATTATGGATACCAATTTCAAAACTAATATACTTGGTTAACTAATGCAAGTAAAAAAAGCCTCAAACAATTACTGAAGACAAGTAAACAAAGAAAATTACTAACAATACGACAAATAAAACGGACAAAAATTAAATAAAGTCTATGGCTGCTCGATTATGGCAAAAATCATAATCACAAAGGTTAATTTGGCAAATATTGTAATCGCCATTATTTAGCACGATTAGGAGTGGGTGATATGGCCAAATTCTTATATAATATCAGATATAATTCTTATACAATATCAAATAAATAAAATATATTTCACTGGAAATAAGGTTTTGGGTACCAGTGAAATTTCACAATTCTTGATACCAATTTTCGAAACTAATACTAGGTTAACTAATGTAAACCATTATTGAACACAAGTAAACAAAGAAAATTACAAACAATAGGACAAATAAAACAGACAGCAAGATATGAATGAAATAATAATGCTTTAAAGTCTGTCTAACAGTATAATATTCAACTAATAGCCGACTACATTTGGCACAGTAATAATTTTATCTCCAATATCATGTTTTCTTAAACGTTGAAAGCCGAAATCAAAGGCAAAACTTGAATTTGATTCCCTGCTTTATGGCTGAATAATTGTTAGTTGTCTTGTTTATTGCTGTGAAGCTGCTTTGTTTTGTGTAAAGTGCTAAATAAATAAAAGTGACTTAACTTGACTATTTCAAATCTTCATAACATAACCAGACAGTGTTTTGCTGTAGGTGTAGTAGGGCTGTCAAAAAAAAATCTAATTTAGAATATTTGTCGAATTTAAAATAAAAATCCACATTTTAGGTGTGCGTTAAGGAGGCAGCCTTATCAGTAGCTTTTTTCATCCACCTATTTTTATGCACATTTTGGATTATCGCATAAAAAAACGCTAGATGGAAACGCCAAGATGCGCATAAATTCTAAAAATGCGCATAAACTACGATGGAATACAATTACCGAATAAATTCCACCATGCACATTGAAAAAGTCATGTGACTTTGCGCTATGAGATGGGATAAATTGACTAACCAGCGGGCCGATCTCGTTCACAGCATCTATATGTTGTTTTGGTCATTCTGAAATGCCTGAGGAAAGTCTGTCATCACAGTATTTCTGTATAATTACTGTCTTACACAACTGCGTTTCCAAACAGCAGGCATCCACCTCTAAAAGCAATGACCGCATTTATTGTGTTACATCTGCTCTCTCTGAAGCGCAAGTAATTTATTACATATGAAAATTATTACATTCAGTGGTTTCTCCTGGTTTTCTTAGAGATATTTAGTGCCAGTTTATCAGGAAGTGACGATTTTGTTCTCTTTGACTTGTTGGATGGAAACGGTGCTTTATTCGCAAATGTTTTATGAGATATTCCAGTTTTGCGCATAAGTTAAATTCGCATCTTTGGATGGAAACATAGCTAGTGGCACACAAGATGCGATGACGATGTAAGTGTCGTTGCATTTTAATGTTTTTCTTGGCTTATCCAGTTGAAGCCACTAGATGCAGCGCTGCTACGTAGTTCATTCAAAATATTGCGGGAAAGAGAAAATCAATGCAAAGAAGATTATGCAAGTTCAACTTTGAAAAAACACATCTCGAGACTTTATGGCAGTTTTTCCCCATCCCACTGCATCTCGTGTTTTTAAATGAAAAAGTACTCTTTGTTATTGGTTTTCGGCCCTTTGTATTAAACTATACATACATTATGCTGTTTTGTTTCTAATTGTTTAAGCAACTTAATTA
>NW_015548223.1:282416-284305 GCF_001515605.1 Sinocyclocheilus anshuiensis | reverse complement strand
CTGTATATATATATATGAAGGAGGTTGTATAATTGCTGTATTTTTTACTATATTTTTTGTAAGAATATTGTTAAATTATTGCATATCATTTTCTTTAATCATTTAAGTGTTTTGTTGTTATTATTATTATATTACTTTATGAAGTAAGTATTAATTTCTACTACTCTGTTTGCAACGAGAATAGCCTTTGCTGATAATATGGTAATAAATAAATATTTAAATTAATATTAATATTTTAGTTTTTTATTTATTTGTGTATAAAGGCATATTTTAAAATCTGTCTAAATATATCAAATATCAAACTGAAGCACCTTATGATATTGCTGTATTTATTAATATATTTGTTGTTAGACATTAGTAATATTTTGCTCGATGCGCCCTCTTGTGGCCTCAGGAGAGAAGCCAAAAGCTTTGAGACAGAGGTGTGATTGATCTGAACATCAGGATGAAACGAGAGCGAGAAAATGACTCTTTTGTTGTTTCTGATGTTCAGATGCTTTCTTGTAAGCCAGTTTAATGATCAAAAGGTTTTAAGTTCGTTGGTTTGTGTTAGTGAATATGTATAATTGCTGTATTTTTTACTATATTTTTTGTAAGAATATTGTTAAATTATTGCATATCATTTTCTTTAATCATTTAAGTGTTTTGTTGTTATTATTATTATATTACTTTATGAAGTAAGTATTAATTTCTACTACTCTGTTTGCAACGAGAATAGCCTTTGCTGATAATATGGTAATAAATAAATATTTAAATTAATATTAATATTTTAGTTTTTTATTTATTTGTGTATAAAGGCATATTTTAAAATCTGTCTAAATATATCAAATATCAAACTGAAGCACCTTATGATATTGCTGTATTTATTAATATATTTGTTGTTAGAATATTGTTAAATTGCTGCAAATAATATATTTATTGGTATTATGATATTATGCTGTTATTATATTGTTATATATTACTTCCTAGTATGTTTTGCAATGGCAAGACCCTTTGCTGCTGATATGGCGTTAAATAATAATATTAGTTAATAAACAAATTCAACTTTAACGCTAGTTGTGTTTATGTCTGTGAGTTTCAGCATCTAACTCTTGTCATTGTAGGTTGTGTTCGAGTTACCCACAAAAACTGCTGGTGCCCGTCTGGATCACAGATAAGGAGCTGGAGAGCGTGGCCTCCTTCAGGTCCTGGAAGAGGATTCCTGTGGTGGTGTACAGGTGAGAGAAGCAGCTCGTCTGTCTCCTGGCCTCCTGCGCAGCTGACAGTGACTGATGATCTCTGCGATGTGTCCCGTCAGGCACCAGCGTAATGGGGCGGTCATCGCCCGCTGCAGTCAGCCGGAGATCATGTTCAGATGCTTTCTTGTAAGCCAGTTTAATGATCAAAAGGTTTTAAGTTCGTTGGTTTGTGTTAGTGAATATAAAGCGCAAATATATATAAAGTACAAAAACCTGATGGGATTTGTGCGCTTTGTATTATTTAACAGACCTACTGATGCCTGTTATGATGTTAATATTATTCAAACAACAATAATGACAAGAAATAAAGAAAATAACTTGAACGATTAGAAACGTAAGCAGTGTTTACTTGAAAATATTTTGAAGCTACATGACATTGTTTTAATTTAACTTGGTAATACATTAATTGTCAAGTAATTTTTGTTTTGTATAGCATTTTTCACAATACACATTGTTTCAAAGAAACTACAGGAAAATTATGATATCAGTGTTTTTATCTTAATATCTGTGTTTATTAAAAAGTGATGAATTACTAGTATGTGTTTTTTTTATTTAAAACAATTACATTGTTTCTTTTATTTAAAACTAAATTTGAATATAGTTTTATTTATATATTTATATTGTTTACATGTTGTATGTGTGTTTTATATA
>NW_015548223.1:271966-278507 GCF_001515605.1 Sinocyclocheilus anshuiensis | reverse complement strand
AAGTATTAATTTCTACTACTCTGTTTGCAACGAGAATAGCCTTTGCTGATAATATGGTAATAAATAAATATTTAAATTAATATTAATATTTTAGTTTTTTATTTATTTGTGTATAAAGGCATATTTTAAAATCTGTCTAAATATATCAAATATCAAACTGAAGCACCTTATGATATTGCTGTATTTATTAATATATTTGTTGTTAGAATATTGTTAAATTGCTGCAAATAATATATTTATTGGTATTATGATATTATGCTGTTATTATATTGTTATATATTACTTCCTAGTATGTTTTGCAATGGCAAGACCCTTTGCTGCTGATATGGCGTTAAATAATAATATTAGTTAATAAACAAATTCAACTTTAACGCTAGTTGTGTTTATGTCTGTGAGTTTCAGCATCTAACTCTTGTCATTGTAGGTTGTGTTCGAGTTACCCACAAAAACTGCTGGTGCCCGTCTGGATCACAGATAAGGAGCTGGAGAGCGTGGCCTCCTTCAGGTCCTGGAAGAGGATTCCTGTGGTGGTGTACAGGTGAGAGAAGCAGCTCGTCTGTCTCCTGGCCTCCTGCGCAGCTGACAGTGACTGATGATCTCTGCGATGTGTCCCGTCAGGCACCAGCGTAATGGGGCGGTCATCGCCCGCTGCAGTCAGCCGGAGATCAGCTGGTGGGGCTGGAGGAACACCGAGGACGAGTATCTGGTGACGTCTATAGCGAAGGCCTGTCAGCTGGACGCTGGGCCGAGGGCCTGCAGGACCAGAGGAGACGGACCGGACTCTTCTGACAGTGACTTCGGTAAGACAAAACTAAGACCGAGGACTTGAAAAGTGCTTTTGATATTTTATACTCTGAAATACATTCAAAGCAAAAGCCCTCTATGACTTTTTTAGCTAGACATCTCATTATTTGACAGTGAAAACATGTTTAGGGCCCTATCAAATCTTTTTTTTTTTCCCCAAAACTTATTTTTTTCTGGATTCAGTTTTTCCACATTTTAATTTTCATTCTATTTTTCATTTTAAGTTATTAAACATTTAACTAAAATTTGCATGGAACTATGAATTCTGTTTTATTTCTTCCCCAAATTCCATTTTATTTTTTCCCAGAGCATTTCCCCAAATGTTCTTGTATTCATTTGTTTCAAATTTTTAATTTTAAAATAAAATTTTAAAATAATTTTAAATTTTAGTTATCAAAAAGCATGTTTTATTAATTGAAATAATAACAAAAATATCAAAATACCAAAAGAAAATAATTTTTAGGTTTTTTCAAATTCCGTTTATTCCATTTTAATTTTTTCCACATTTCCATTTTATTTCCATTTTAATGGTTAAATTAAATTTTAGTTATCAAAAATTTTATTCATGAAGCTTATACAATTTAGCAATTTATTAAACGTTATTCATTAATCGTTAGATTAAATTTTATTTATCAAATTTAGTAAAATTTTTTCCCAAATTCTGTTTTTTTTTTTTATTTAAATCTTTCTGGATTCTGTTTTAATGCCATTTTAATGGTTGAATTAAATTTTAGTTAACAAAAAGCATGCCTAATGAATTGAAATCATGCATTTTATACAATTTAGCAATAATTTATAAAAAGTTTAACAAAAACGACATTTTTAGGGCCCTATGAAATCAGTTTTTTTTTTCCCCCCAGATTCTGTTTTATTTTTCCCAAATGCTGCGTTTTGTTTTAATTTTTCTGGATTCTGTTAGAATGGTTTCAATACATTTTAATAATCAAAAAGCATGTCTAATAAATTGAATTCATGAAACTTTAATAATTTATTAAAAGTTGTACAATAGGAGGACCTTAATAGATGGGCTTTATTTTTTCAGAAATTCTGTTTTGTCTGTTTTAACTTTTCTGGATTTATGGTTTAATACGAATTAATCAAAAACAGTGGTAATCAAATGCATAAAACATTAACAATTTAATTAATCTTTTAAAATATAATCAAATAAAAATTTAACAATTCCTTTTATTTTTTTGGCAAACAAAACACCAGATGTTTACTGTTAAAAGTATTACAATATTTAAATATATATATTTATGAAATATAATTAAAAAAATTTAATATTATTATATTATATTATATATTTGTATTATTACCTTTACTTTAAGAAGTACAGGAAGTTAAACCAAACTTTTATTTTGAGTTTTTATGTATTATTTTGTTCTGGTTTTATTTTATTGTTCAATATTTAATTTTGCTGCTTTATTGTATGTAATCAGTTTTGTTATTTGGGGTAATATCGGTGAGGAACGTTTCCTTGTAGAAAAACACATTTTTAAAAAATGCATTAAAAACTGTAAGTACAAACGTGAAGCTGTAAATGTTTCAGCCAAGCATCTCTTTTTATCCTGAAGTTTCCAGTCTCAGTTTTAGACCATTGAATCCTTTAAAAGTTTTTTCTCTGTCAGATAATTACTGCATACATGTTGTAATTAGTTTCTGTCTTAAAATGCATTCTCACCCTCGAGGGCCGAAGCCAACATCCTCTCAATCAGACGCTTCACTAACGGATGAAACTGTCTGCTGGCTTGCAGAAATGCGTTAGTTCTAGTGGTCGACCGATATATCGCCAAGGCCGATATATCGGCCGATATTTGGCATTTTTTAAATATCGGCATTGACCGATAAGTTTTCTGTTTGGCCGATGCATCGAGGCGGGACTATTTTGACGGTGCGACAGACTTTTATTTTGACGGAGCTGAGAGTGGCAGCGCCTGAGCACACAGTGCTCACATTCTCCCTCTTGTTCACTGTTGTCATTAACAGTTCTGTCTAAATATGGATAGAAGTCGGTCTAATAATCAGATAGAACGGTTCAACAAAGGAATTAAAATGTATACAAAAAGTCTTATAACGATTGCTTTTATGTTATTAGTAATAGAAAGGCAAACATTATAATACTTTCTTGTTTGCCGTCAGCATTTGTATCATTTAAACCAATCTTTGAATGTCTAATAAACATCTAATTTCAAAAACCTTGCAAACTTAGTCGGATCCAGTTGTGAGATCTTGTGAAGTGTGCATTTGTATCCTGCATGATTCACTGGAGGTTGCGCGATCGACAAACTTTAAACTCGTGATTTCAAATTATGCTGCGCTTTATGCATTTGCCCACTGCCATATTCATGTCATTTTAACTGTGTGCTGTATGTAAAATGAGTGTTACCTTGGCTTCATTTGAAAAAATATGATTAATGCACACAAACTTCCCAGAATACTGAGTGCTCTGTTGGTTACAGTGTTTACTTCCTTTTTAATTATATTTTTATTAAATATTTATTTATTTGTGAAAAATACTTTGTCATCTAAAGTATAGGTATGTTTATTTAACACATTTATTTTTTATTATTTTTTAATCAATTTTCAAATGATTTCAAATTTCTTAAATATTAATTAAAATAAATAAAATTATATTGGCTTTATATCGGCCACCCTGCTTTCCAAGATATCGGCATCGGCTGTCAAAAAAACAATATCGGTCGACCACTAGTTAGTTCACCCAAAAATAAAAAAATGTGCTGTTAGTTTACTCACCCTCAGGCCATCCAAGATGTAGTTGACTTTTTTTCTTTAGTAGAACAGTAAAGAAGATTTTTAGCTGAATCCGTGGTTCTTGGTGATTCAGTGGCTGCCATCACTTTAAAAAAAACAAACAAGGAACACAAAATTAATACTCATGGCTCCTGACGATATATATTAAGGTCTTATGAAGTGAAACGATCAGTCTGTGCAAGAAACTGAACATTATTTACAGCACTATTACCTGTGAGCCTCAAGCAAACGAATCAGATTGTGAATGAATCATTCTTTTGAACCGATTCTTTTTAGTGAACTAGTTGAACCGTCTGAAACAGTTCATGCCTCGAGCAGCACAGATCTACAAGTCATCATCATCATCATCATTGGGTGCTTTAATAATATAATTGTTTATACGTTACGTCATTGCATGATCACGGAAACGAACTGGTGAATCAGTTATTTGAACCAGTTCATTGAAACGAACTGTCCGAAAGAATCAGTTCACAGAAAAGAATCAGATTTCCCCGTTAGCCTGAGGCTCTGGATTACAGGTAATAATGTTGTAAATAATATTCAGCTGCGATCGTTTCGCTTCATAAGACCTCAGTATATCATCAGAAGCCGTGGATATTAATTTTGTGTTGCCTGTATATGCTTTTTTGACTCTTAAAGTGACGGTAGCCATCGACTTTTATGAATCACCAAGGCGCACGGTTTCAGCTAAAAATCTTCTTTACTGTTCTGCCGAACAAACAAACACATTTACATCTTGGATGGCCTGAGCGTGAGCAAATTAACAGCAAATTTTCATTTTTGGGTGAACTATTCCTTTAAAGAGCGTCAGGTTGGTTTATAATGCGGATGACGTTTTCTCCAATGCCTCACAGCAGCCAAACCAGAGATTCTTGCTATCAACAATTTCCCAAACAGCCGCAATATGATTCAAGTGTCATGTGATGAATCACATATATTGAACTTTTCTGAAATACTTACTGTAACTGACCTTAAATCTGGGACATTTTCACTTCAACTTCCTGTTTTGATTCCGTTGTCACCCCAGCCCTTTCTGAAAGGGAATATTTAGTGGATTTTTAGTCAAATCAATAATCATCTGGATTTTTCTTCTGAATTTGTATTGCTTTTTGTAGTTGTATGTTTTGTATGTTATATGACCATAATCTTATTTCACGGGTTAAGAAATTTTATTTTGTGGTAATGATCTGTATATAGTTATTTTTGTTTATTTTTATTAGGAACTAATTCACTAATTGAAAAAATGGCATTGCATTAACAGTGCTTGCATTGCATTATAAATATAGTTATTTTTGTTGTTTTATTATAATTTTTCTTTTAAATATGAACTAATTCACTAATTGAAAAAAAAATGCATTGCATTAACATTGTTTGCATTGCATTGTAAATAATATAGTTATTTTTGTTGTTTTATTATTATTAAATTTTTTTTTTTTATATGAACTAATTCACTAATTGAAAAAATGCATTGCATTAACATTGCTTGTATTTTAATGCATTGTATTTTCAGGGCTTGCATTTTTGGGAGCTGAACCTCAGTTGGAACCATTTCACACTCAGTTTCATTGTTAAAAATTCCATTATTTATATTTACCTTCCAGAGTTCATTTCCAAAATATTCAGTCAAAAATGAAAAAAAAAAAGAATAATAATATATAAATACATTTTAATGCTTGATTTGTAACATAAGACAAAACGAGAGTATCATTGCGAATGTAATGCATCAAAGTAATCACGATTATTTTCGTGGAACCATTGGAAGCCGAAACCATAACTGAAAATTAAATTTGGTTAATAAATTAATATATTTATTGTATGTAATCTTTGTATTTTGACTCACAGTAGAGTTTTGGATGAATAAACCTCACTTATCTTCTGCATAAAACACAGTTAATTCAGAGCAGGATGGTTCTGTTCTGATCCAATAATCATTTATCCTGCGTTTCATTACTTAATGCAATCACTCCTATTAATCAAACGTGTTCCACTGAATGCAGGCGTGTCTGTTTTTGCTGAGTCGAGACTCATCTTTAACTCTTGCACTCGGTTTTGGCTGGCCTCTGTAAAGTCTTAATGGCCGTAAGTGAATTGGCTGTCATGGTCGTGATGCCAGAAGTTTCTCCGCATTGATTTTCCAGCGGGACAGACTGAAGAATTATAACTGCTCTTGCGGCGCATTAAAACGAGTCTGACTGTTGTGTCGCTCATCTCATCCTCCGCCTCCTCTCTGGCGCACTGATACTGATTTCTGCAGTATGCCGAAGGGCTGGTATTGTGAAGACGTCACGATTCAAGACGCCGCAGAGCATCATAATATCATAATTAGATCACGATTGAAGCTGCGCCAGATGAGCGGTTCACTTCACTTTTGTTAATGTCTGTTTAGACAGCCTGTGTATATGGTGTAGCGATTGATTTGCTTTGAAATATTTATTGCATACTATTTTTGAGAGTATGCAGCAGGGTCAGAAATTAGCTTTTCCATTACGGAGCAATATTTGCATTTTTTTTTACTTGTGCTGTGCAGCAATTTTTTTTAAATAATTACCTTATTAAATTAATCTGTGTTGTCTTTAATGTAAAATTCCTAGGCCTCTTAAGCAATCCAAGATTAGGATGAGGTTGTTTCTTCATCAGATTTGGAGAAATGTAGCATTGCATCAGTGTCTCAGCAATGGATGCTCTGCAGTGAATGGGTGCCGTCAGAATGAGAGTCCAAACAGCTGATAAAAACATCACAATAATCCACAAGTAATCCACACCGCTCCAGTCCATCAGTTAACATCTGGAGAAGACAAAAGCTGAAACAAATCCATCATGAAGTCGTTTTTAACTAAAACACGAGTCCGTAATAACGCTTCCTCCAGTGAAAAAGTGTTCTGGTCTGAATCAGGAGAGAAATCTGCACAGATCAAGCACCGTTTAAACGGCTCTAAACAAATATGTGGGTGGATTTTGATGTGAG
>NW_015548223.1:268155-271785 GCF_001515605.1 Sinocyclocheilus anshuiensis | reverse complement strand
TTTATTTGTGTTTGTAGAGTACTATCCCAACTGTGAGGTGATGTTTATGGGCATGGCCAATATCCACTCCATCAGAAACAGCTTTCAGTCACTCAGAGCCGTTTGCAGTCAGATCCCGGATCCTGGCAAGTAAGTCAGTCTCCATGCGTTTGACAATATATATATATATGCGTGCTGTCAAACGATTAATCGCATTCAAAATAAAAGTTTTTCTTTACATAATATATGCGTGTATACTATGTATATTAATTATGTATGTATAAATATATACACATGCATGTATGTATTTAAGAAAAATGTTATGTTTATATATTAAATATATTTATAATATAAAATATAAGAACATAAATATATATAAATGTATATATATGTAAATATGATCAAAATACCTACATGCATGTGTTTGTATTTATATATACATAATAAATATACACAGTACACATACATAGAATTATATCTATATATTTAAATATTTTATATGTTTTAAATCATTGTTATCGTTTATTGCTCTTGATATTGTGATATTGATATTGGTATTTTGCCACCATAAAAATAAAATAAATATTATCGCAATATTATTCATATTAAAAATAAAATAATATTGCTTTTAATATTATTATTATTAATTATAAATCAGTATCAATCTCCAGGTAAATCAACTTCAAAGTTTTGTGAATGAGACTAAATGAGATATTATTTCCAGTGGATTCTGGTTTGATTTGGATTCAATTTTGCTGCTTTATCTGAAGCATGACTAGCAGTTGTTGTTTTTTTTTGCACAATTAATCTCATATTAATATCAGCTGAAAAAAGCCTCTAAATGAAGATCATTTAAAAACATTGCAATATAGTGGCTGATCAGTGAAGCATTGAATAGACATTACATTAATTACAAAAAGCGTATTTGTATATTATATGGATATTTATATGTATTTATGTATACATAGGTATTGATTTGTTGTATATGCATTTTGCATTTAAACATAAGCTGATCACAGTACACAGAACTTTTCACAGAAAGTAACTCTTTACTTGATGCCTTTATGCATAATGCATTATTTTCTTAAAAAATTGTAACCAAAGTGAAAATGCATTATAATTGCAAATTCCTTGTTACCTCTAAAATCGGTTGTTTGTCACGTGTTTTAATGCATTTCTAAAGGTGTAACAATGAGCACGTTTACATGCAGACCAGTAAGCTGATAACTCACAAATATCAGCTTATTAAAATCTACTGCACGAGATGAGAACACATTTTTATCATTTTCTGAGTCATGAAAAAGCTTTTGTGATATATTTCCTTCTTTCTTTACTGCAAGACGTTTGCTCTGTCTAGATGCGGTTATGCTTTCCAGTCACGTAACACACATACGCACTCCAATAAGATAAAAGAAAACGGGTTACCGCGTTTATATGACCAAGTGCGTTTTTCAGCTTATTAAGCATAATCGGTTTAAGAACGTACATGTAAATGCGCTCAATGAAAAGATATGTATTATAACTGTGGTTACTAGTGCTGGGCGGTATACCGGTTCATACCGAATACCGGTGTTTATTTTTGTTACGATATGAATTTTTGAAATACCGTCATACAGCAGCGAGTATGTTGCTTAAACAACGTTCGGAACGCGACACTGTTTGAAAGGGGTCTATACTGCAGTATTTCCTCTCTCAATCAGTAGAAAATATGGTTAACACCCGGTCATGCATGAAAAAAAATACCGTCATGTACCGTGAAACCGGTATAATTTTGAAAAATACCGTGATATAAATTTTTGGTCATACCGCCCAACACTAGTGGTTACCATTATTAATGAGATCATGCAATGCATTACAAGGTGCATAGCTATTGCATTAAAATTATTTTAGAATGCATTATATATATATAAAGGCTCAAGGTAAAGCGTGTTCCTGATTTTCCAGGAAACACACACTTGTGTTCTGCTTGGTGATCCAGATCAAACATCTGAAGTTATTTGAGCTCTTCCTCCTCATGCAGTGTGTGTCTGTCGTGTTGCGTTCAGA
Organism: Sinocyclocheilus anshuiensis; assembly: GCF_001515605.1. Classification (NCBI taxonomy): domain Eukaryota; kingdom Metazoa; phylum Chordata; class Actinopteri; order Cypriniformes; family Cyprinidae; genus Sinocyclocheilus; species Sinocyclocheilus anshuiensis. Next base: position 269,760 of record NW_015548223.1, on the reverse strand, counting down.
CGTTTGTAACCCGACTGGTGCGTCTGCTCTCTCCAGCTGGCTCTCGGCTCTGGAAAGCACCCGTTGGCTGCAGCATCTGTCTGTCATGCTGAAGGCCGCGTCTCTGGTGTGCTCTGCGGTGGAGCGGGAGGGAAGGCCGGTGCTGGTGCACTGCTCAGATGGCTGGGACCGGACGCCGCAGATCGTGGCCCTTGCAAAGATCCTTCTGGATCCCTTCTACAGGACCATAGAGGTAAACGTGAAGAAGAACCACCACCTTGTGAATTAGTTTTCTCATGGGTTTGATTCGCAGGGAATGCATGAAATTAATTGTGCAACTTCAATGCAAAGATAAAAGCATCTGCCAACTGTAAAATGTTGGCTTTCCAACAAAGAGATTAATATTAAATGCATGTTTAATTTCAAGTAAGTCAAGTCACATTCGTTTATATTGCACTTCACACAATACAGATTGATTCAAAGCAGCTTTGCAAAATTCATAATTATGAAATTGATAAATATATCGATTCAGCTTAATGTTGATTCAGTGCATCACAGTGTTGATGTTGCAAAGTTCATCATTTGTGAATAAATTCAAATTCAATTCAACCATGAAGCAGCTGTATGGAAGACAATAGTGCTATTATTCAGATCGATTTAGTTCAATGCTGATTCAATGCAGTTCAGTTATAGTCTGTAAAGCGAGTTCAATGTTCATTCAATTCAGTTAGTTCAAACATTAAAGTGTCTTTACACATTTGAGTTAAAGCTGCTTTGTACCTGCTTAAAATTCAATGTGAAGATGTAATGCTGCATAAAAGCCAGACTAAATAATGCCTGCTCTTACCCACCTCAGCCCCTAGTCAGGGTTATTGTTAACTAAAATTAAAACCATAAAAACACACTTGAAATAAAATAAATGTTAACTGAAATAAAATATTTGTATCTTTATATATTATATAATGTTGATTCAGTGCATCACAGTGTTGATGTTGCAAAGTTCATCATTTGTGAATAAATTCAAATTCAATTCAACCATGAAGCAGCTGTATGGAAGACAATAGTGCTATTATTCAGATCGATTTAGTTCAATGCTGATTCAATGCAGTTCAGTTATAGTCTGTAAAGCGAGTTCAATGTTCATTCAATTCAGTTAGTTCAAACATTAAAGTGTCTTTACACATTTGAGTTAAAGCTGCTTTGTACCTGCTTAAAATTCAATGTGAAGATGTAATGCTGCATAAAAGCCAGACTAAATAATGCCTGCTCTTACCCACCTCAGCCCCTAGTCAGGGTTATTGTTAACTAAAATTAAAACCATAAAAACACACTTGAAATAAAATAAACGTTAACTGAAATAAAATATTTGTATCTTTATATATTATATATTATATTGTTTCAATTTTGTATTTATTTATTAATTAAATATTTATATATTACAAATATCTATATTATCTATAAAATATGAAATATCTAGTTGCCAGGGCAACATTTCTCATTTTCATTTAGTTTTAGTTTAAATACTAAACAACAAACTAAATAAACTAAAACTTCTAAAAAAAAAAAATTAACAAATACTATACAGACATTTAAAAATAAAACACACACACATAATAAAAAAAAAAA
>NW_015548223.1:263667-268133 GCF_001515605.1 Sinocyclocheilus anshuiensis | reverse complement strand
TATATATAATTTATTAATATTTAATACTTATTTCATCTAGTTGGCAGGGCAACTCATAAAAGTACTGAAATAGTAAACTAAATGAATACTATAATTAATAAATAAAAATGAATAAATACTAAAAAATGACAAAAACACAACAAAATTGCTAAAACTTTAACTAACATTTAAGTGAAAGCAGAAAATATAAACAATCTAATTCAAGATATTAACAAAAACCATAATAGTACGTAAATTATACTAAAATAACACTCTTCCTAGAATCAAAGGCGGTTTATTTATGCAGTGTAAATGCATTCATGCCACCTCTGAGCCGCATTAAACAGTGTGTAAATTAATCTAAAAGCCACTTCAGATGCAGCTTCTCAGCCTCCTTTGCATTTGCCTGTCAGGCTCATGTCTGATTGTGTCTGCAGGGTTTTCAGGTGCTGGTGGAGACGGAGTGGCTGGATTACGGTCATAAGTTTGCGGACCGCTGCGGTCATCAGGAGAGCGGTGAGGATGTGAGTGAACAGTGTCCCGTGTTCCTGCAGTGGCTGGACTGTGTTCATCAGCTCCTCAAGCAGTTCCCCTGCCTCTTCGAGTTCAACGAGGCCTTTCTGGTGCGGAGCCTTTGCTTTCATTTATGTGTGTCGATATAACGTGTACGATTTAGTAAAAAGGAAATATCTTGTGTATTATGACTGATTTTTGAATGCATATTCTGTGTTTTTTTTTTTATTAATGTTGGAGAAAAAAGTCATATTTTAAATCCTCTTTTTGTGTTGAATAGTGAAACTACTGTTTCTTTTTTAAAATGAATTTCAGTGTTTTAGTGATTGAAAAAAACTGACATTATTGGATAATGTTTTTTTTGACCTCATATATTTCTTTTCCATTTGGATGATGGCCAAAACTTTAGTTTAATAAACAGATAGGCCTAAGAATATACTATATATATATATGTATAATAGTTTATTAAACAAAAACAGTGTTTTTCAATGTTTTTTTTTTTTTTTATAATGTATCGTTTGCTTTACTTGCCCTGCAAGTAAAATATTTAGCAAAATATTTATATTTCTAGAATAGATTTCATCAGTATTTTTATTAAACAAAAAGCAAAATCTTTTTTTTATAAAGCATTAAATAATTTGTAATAAAATATTAAAGAATGCTTTTTTTAGCTAAATATTTTGCTAACACATTTTCATTACTTGAAATAAAATAGATGTTAACTAAAATAAAATATTGATATCTTTATATATTGTATATATATTATACTATATTGTTTAAATTGTATATATTTTATTTATGTATTTATTAAATATTTAAATAAAAATATCTATATTATCTATAAAATATGAAATCTAGTTGCCAGGGCAACATTTCTCGTTTTCATTTAGTTTTAGTTGAAATACTAAAAAACGAGGCATCAGTATTTTTATTAAACAAAAAGCAAAGTTTTATTTATAAAGATTAAAAAACAATTTTTTATAAAATATTAAATAATGCTCTTTTTTTTTAGGAAAAAAACCTTATTTTTATAAAGCATTCAATGTTTTTATTAAACATTAAGTTTGCTTTACTTGAATAATGTAACTACTTTCTTTTTTTTTTAAATGTATTTCAGTGTTTTCAAAAACTGATATTTTGTTTCAGCTGCTGATCTTATGAATGTCTAAGGCTAACAAATTTGAGTTATACTTCCTTTCTTGATATATAATGTTTCCATAACTTGCGCCTCGACATTTAAATGTCCCTGTATATATTTTTTAACAATTTTACACATAAATCTGAGATAAATGGAGTAATTCTATGCAACAGTATATGTGACCCTGCACCACAAAACCAGTCTTAAGTGTCAATTTTTCAAAATTGAGATTTATACCTCATCTGAAAGCTGAATAAATACGCTTTCCATTAATGTATGGTTTATTAGGAGAATATTTGGCTGAGATACGACTATTTGAAAATCTGGAATCTGAGGGTGCAAAAAAATCTAAATATTGAGAAAATCATCTTTAAAGTTGTCCAAATTAAGTTCTTAGCAATGCATATTACTAATCAAAAATTTAGTTGTAATATATTTACAGTAGGAAATTTACAAAATATCTGGAACATGATCTTTACTTAATATCCTAATGATTTTTGGCATAAATGAAAAATCAATCATTTTGACCCATACAGTGTATTGTTGGCTATTGCTACAAATATACCCCAGCGACTTAAGACTGCTTTTGTGCTGCAGGGTCACATATAATCTGTAGGTCTCATCCAGATGTTGATGCAGATGAACTCAGTATTTGTTCTGTTGTTCATGCAGGTGAAGCTGGTTCAGCACACTTACTCCTGTCTGTATGGCACCTTCCTGTGCAATAACGCGAAAGAGCGCGAGGCCCGTAACGTGTATAAATGCACCTGCTCCGTCTGGTCGCTCCTCCGAAACGCCAACAAGAACTTCCAGAACTTCCTCTACATCCCCTGCCATGATACGGTCAGCACACGTACAGTTACTACAAAACCAGGGCTCACACGCCTTTTGATTGTTTCAGAGAGGATTCATGCTTTATTTTAAGGTCCAGTTCTCGCCATTAACTATGACTTTTGCCTTAATAAACTCCTAATTTGCTGCTTATTAATAGTTAGTAAGGTAGTTGTTAAGGTTAGGGTATTGGCGAGGATTAGGGATGTAGAATATGGTCATGCACAATATGTGCTTTATAAGCACTGATAAACAGCCAGTATGTTAATAATAGACATGCTAATAAGTAACTAGTTAATAGTGAGACCCTTGGACCCTATACTGAAGTGTTACCAAAAACAGTTTTAGCCAATTAGGTGTTTTAGAGCTGAACAAAAACGGTTTATATTTACTATAGAAATTTCCATAACTTTTTATGATTTAGTTAATGTCTCTGTCTTTTCCAGATTGGAAATTTCTATTTTAAAAATCACAGATGTTTAAATGTTTTCTGTGACTGTGAGAATCCTGTTTAAAAGACACATTAAACTTGTTCTCAATTGTTGTGCTTTATGTAATGCCCAGTAAATACAGTGTTATTTATAGATACTATTATAGTTTCTATTAATATTTTTAATTAGATTTTCTTTTTTTTCCATTTTAATTTAAGCAATTTTACTTCTAATTGTATTAGGGTTTTTTTTATGCCTATACAGTTTTTATTAATTTTTATTTCAGTTATTTATTTATTTTGCCTTGGCAACTAGCTGAAATAAAATAAAATTTTATATTTTTATGTCAAGTAATGGAAATGTTCTTTAATGGTTTTAGTATTAGTTAACTATAATAAATGATAGATGTGCTATAGTTATTCTAACAGTGTCCTAGCTACACACGACTAATGTCTAATCACAGTTACTTTCAACAAGATTCATGCACATTTTGATTAATAATAAGCTTTCAACTATAGACTCTAAAAAAGCAATTTTAGCCAATTAACAAAAACAATTTGTGTACCAGAGAAATTTCCATAACTTTTGAAGGTTTTGTTTATTTCTGTGCGTCTTCCAGACTGGAATTCTCTATTATAAATTCACAGATATGTTAAGGTTTTCTGTGACTGTGAGAACCCTGTTTAAAAGAAATCCACACGGTTTGTTCCTCATCTATTGTGATTAGTTTCTGTATTGATTCTCTGGTTTAATGCAGATGTTGGGTTGTTGTTGTGGTGATGTTGGCAGGTTTTGCAGCCGGTCTGTCACACGCGAGCGCTGCAGTTGTGGACGGCTGTGTATCTGCCGTCGTCCTCGCCGTGCACTGCGGCTGAAGATGCCATGGAGATCTACCTGAGCCCTTCGGCCGGAGGAGAGGAGTTCAGCTCGCGCTCCCTCGACAGGTGACTGCTCACATACACTTCATTACAGTGCTAAAAATGCCGCACAGTTGCAAATGTGACCCTGGACCACAAAACCAGTCATAAGGGTCAATTTTTTGAAATTGAGATTTATACATCATCTCAAAGCTGAATAAATAAGCCTTCAATTGATGTATGGTTTGTTACAATTTTTGGTCGAGATACAACTATTTGAAAATCTGGAATCTGAGGGTGCAAAAAAATCTAAATATTGAGAAAATCATCTTTAAAGTTGTCCAAATGAAGTTCTTAGCAATGCATATTACTAATCAAAAATGTAGTTTTGATATATTTACAGTAGGAAATTTACAAAATATCTTCATGGAACATGATCTTTACTTGATATCCTAATGATTTTTGGCATAAAAGAAAAATCAATAATTTTGACCCATACAATGTATTGTTGGCTGCTGCTACAAATATACCCCAGTGACTTGAGATTGGTTTTGTGCTCCAGGGTCACATTTGGTCGCATGTTGCTTCACTAAATCTTTATTTGGCCATATTCCAAACAACTTTCCCGAAAGGTATATTGTGATGTATTTCCTTCTCTAGTCAGATTCCAGCACACTTGCTGCCAGTAAATTTCAGATTGCAGGACTTTTTTCCTGC
>NW_015548223.1:261218-263494 GCF_001515605.1 Sinocyclocheilus anshuiensis | reverse complement strand
CTGCTGATTTTACTTGCCCTCAATATGTTTTTTTTTTTTTTTTTTGCTAAATATTAGGTGTCAATATTTTTATTAAACAAAAATCAAAGGATTGTTGTAATGCATTAAATATTTTTTTTATAAAACATTAAATAATGCTTTTTATTTTTAATTCAATAAAACATTAAGTTTGCTTTACTTGCCCAGGCAACATTTTCATTTTTTTAAGCCAAATATTTCTTAACTGTCAGAATTTTTATTAAACAAAAATAAAGTATTTTTATAAAGCATTAAATAATTTTTTTATAAAACAGTAAATAATATTTAATTTTTATAAAACATTAAGTTTGCTTTACTTGCTCTGGTGACATTTAAAAATTGTTCTTTAGAAAAATATTTTTGTGTCAGTATTTTAGAAAAACAAAGTATTTAATAAAGCATTTAAATATTTTTTTTTATAAAACATTAGGTTTGCCTTACTTGCCTGGTGATATTTTCAGTGATTTTCCTTAGCACAATATTTTTTAAAAGCAACACATTTTTATAAAGCATTTGCTTTACTTGCTTTGGTGACATTTTTGACATTTAAAAAAAAAAATCACAAAATATTTTTAAGTGTCAATATTTTTATGCAAAAAGTATTATTATAAAGAATTCATTAATTTAAAAAAAAACATTGCATTTGCTTTACTTGCCCTTTTTTGTAAAATATGTTTAACTGTCAGTATGTTTATTAAACAAAAAGCAAAGTATTTTTATAAAACATTAAGTATGCTTTACAAGACAGAAAAGTAAAACGTATTGATATTAAATTTAAACCTCATTTATAAAAATGTTATTTTTTTATAAACCCACATACTACTGAGATGTTTTGTGTGTTCAGATTCTGCCCTCTTGTGGTGAACCGGAGCACATTGTAAACACTGGCGTGAAAGCTTGTGTTTTATTTCACTCAGGCTCCCCAAAACACGGTCGATGGACAACTTGGTGTCTGCTTGTGAGAACGGCGTGACGCTCACCCGCACCTCGAGTGACCCCAACCTGAACAAGCACTGCCAGGAGGGACGTCCGGCGCTGGAGTCCAACCAACCCGCGGCCATCCAGAGCCACAGTTCTTCCGAGGACCCACCAATCGCCGGATCGGTCGGCGCTGAGCCGACGTGTGAGGAAACTCATGAGGACGATTTGAGGGCGGAGCCTTGTTTGACAACCCAGCCTCTGCCGTATTTGCCCCACCCCTTAGCGTTAGATCAAGCCCCGCCCCTTCCGGTTATAAACCAAGCTCTGCCTCAAATTCCAAATTGTTTAGTCAGGACTGCAGAAAACACAAATCCGCCTCCTCTTTGTAACGGCTTTGCACACGTAGAAAACGCTAGCGGATCTGTGAACTCTGAAGCGATTGCGCCATTGGAGGCGTCAGTGGAGACGCTAACAGAGCAAAGCGAGATCCCTCCTTCTGGGAAAGCCACCGCAGTCGAATCGCACCTTCCTTTCGAAGCGCCGCTACGAAACGGCGAACTGGTTCCCACGAGAGAACGGCCACCACCCGCCGATTACGCCAAAGCAGCGCGCCGTTTGATTTCCCAAAGCCAGCTGACGGAGCTATCGCTACTAGGTTCCCAATGGGACAGCGTCCAAGGCCTGGTCCAGTCGGCCTGCGGCGGCGCCATCCAACATGGCAGCTATCACGGCCGCCGACTGGCGAACAAGCTCCTCCGCGGCCGAGGCGGAAGCGCTAACGGCGGGCCGTGTTGTCGTCGAGACCCTCTGCGTGCTCCTGGAAGTCCCATCCAATCGGGTTGGTTCTCTGCGGTGAAGAACTCAAGCTACGCCGCGCTTTGTTCCTCGGCGGCGTCTTCGCTAGCAATGGGACCGTCCTTCCGGCAGCTGCTCCCGTCGCATTCCTCGGCCTCCTGCAGCGGCTCTCCGGCTCCGGCGCACCTGGACGACGACGGCCTGCCGGTGGCGGTGGACGCGGTGCAGCAGCGGCTGCGGCAGATCGAGGCCAGTTACAAGCAGGAGGTGGAGGTGTTGAGGCGGCAGGTTCGACAGCTTCAGCTCAAACTGGAGAGTAAACAGTTCTGCACGCCGCCCTCCGAACCTGACGTCGACTACGAGGACGATATCGTGAGTTTGTTCCTTTGCTTGAACATGCAGTACATTTATCGTGGTCACTGTGGGTCCTTAAAGAATCCTACATTCAGTTTAATCAAATTTAAGGACTTAAAGCCTTTAATATCTTAAATGGTGTAACAGAACCATGATATGGCCTACTGTGATTATTAAACTTCAGAAGG
>NW_015548223.1:259539-260981 GCF_001515605.1 Sinocyclocheilus anshuiensis | reverse complement strand
TACAGTAAAAACGTCCATATTGTGAAATATTATTATAATTTATTTCTATTTAAATATATTTTAAAATGTAATTAATAGCTTTGCTATAACAGGAATAAATTACATTATTCAAATAGAAAGAAGTTCTTTTAAATTGCAATAATATTTAATAATATTACTGTTTTTACAGTAAAGCATAAGAGACTTCTTTTAAAAATATTTAAAAAATCATTACTCCAAACTTTTTAATTAAAACTTAGTTTATTTAATTGAGATGATATTGTGCATTTTATTTGCGCAAGTCATAAAGGTCTTAATTTCGCTCATTTACTTGTGCATTTAAAATCAGTCTCCTGTGACGCTTGTGATTTGATTCATCGCAGGTGGAGTCTGTGCTTTCATGACTAGATAAATCATTTACTCTGTGAACTGCAGCACAGTGATGTTTTGGGCAGAATGTGCGTTAGTTTGTTTCCACTATAAATGATATGTGACTAGTATCTCGTGTCTGACGTCCTCTCTCGTCCCTCCAGACGTGTCTGCGTGAGTCGGACGGCAGTGACGAGGAAGACTCTCTGTCCAATCACAGCGAGGATGGCTTCAGCGTGGGCAGCTGGGACCGTGTGGAGAGGAAGGACACAGAGGTCAGTCATCCTCACTCTCTCTGCTGATGCTGCATCGTTAGAGAGTTTAACCAGCTTGTTTCTGGACGCACAGGTCACCAGATGGGTGCCGGATCACATGGCTTCTCACTGCTTCAACTGCGACTGCGAGTTCTGGATTGCCAAGCGACGGCATCACTGCAGGTGCGGCCCGTTTACTGATTCCTGTCAGCAGTGTAGAAATAGCAGAGCAGTTCAATATCACTTTATTTTTATTTTTTTTCAGGGATTCCCAAGACTTTTTCCCTCTGAGATTTTAAATAATATTAAAAATTAGGGCTGGGTAAAAAATATCGATATCTCGATATTAATCGAATCTCATTTTTATGGAGCGATATCGATTCTTAAATCCCAAGAATCGATTAGTCTAGCCTGTGTTCAGTTAATGGACCGAACGTTGAAGGGCACCTCCGATCCAATATATCGCAATAAGCATTAACCCTGGACCACAAAACCAGTCATAAGGTTCAGTTTTTTTTAATTGAGATTTATACATACTTATACAGTATAAGATTATACAGTATATAAATAATCTTTCCATTGATGTATGGTTTGTTAGGATCGGACAATATTTGGCCGAGATACAACTGTTTGAAAATCTGGAATCTGAGGGTGCAAAAAAATCTAAATATTGAGAAAATCATCTTTAAAGTTGTTCAAATGAAGTTCTTAGCAATGCATATTACTAATCAAAAATTAAGTTTTAATAGATTTACGGTAGGAAATTTACAAAATATCTTCATGGAACATGATCTTTACTTAATATCCTAATGATTTTTTGCACAAAAGATAAATCGATAA
>NW_015548223.1:253834-257514 GCF_001515605.1 Sinocyclocheilus anshuiensis | reverse complement strand
TTTTTGGCTATTGCTACAAATATACCCCAGCGACTTAACACTGCTTTTGTGCTCCAGGGTCACATATGTGATTGATTCTCATATCTCATATTTCTCGTAGGAACTGTGGGAACGTGTTTTGTAAGGACTGCTGCCACCTGAAGCTGCCCATCCCAGACCAGCAGCTGTACGACCCGGTTCTGGTGTGCAACACCTGCTTCGACCTGCTGCTGGAGTCCCGCACGCGAGAGCTGCGCTCGCAACAGCTGAAGAAAGCCATCGCCACCGCCTCCAGCTGAGACGGCCAATCACAGCGCGCCACACATGCCGGCGTCCAATCAGACGCTCTCTGCCTCCTTCCCCCCCGGCAACCGCGAGACCAGGGCGATTTAGAGTCCAGCTCTGAGACTGATCCACACGCGGAACGAGATGGAGGAAATCCAACAAACGAGCGCGGTTTGCGATGGAGGGCCGTTTTTATCTCTGCAAGTGAACTCCAAGCTTCTCTGGTTGAGGCCAGAACTGAACCCAAAGGGTCCTTGGGTTCAAAAAAACCCCCAAAGAGAGGTGTTTCTTCATCTCAAATGCACCACACACAGCGGACAATTGCCTCCTTCCCTCAAACCCAGCGTCTATCGAGAGGCTCACTATTTAAAACCAACCAAGCTGCTACAGTATTTAAAAACTTCTCTATCCTTATTATTTTGTGCACTACGGAGGGGGTTCGAGACCAAAACGGAGAGATCTGCAGCTGTTTTCTCGCTGTGAAGCTTGAATGTACAATTGTTTGGGTTATTCTAATTTTTGGGGAACTGGAGGGATTTGCGGGGGCAGTTACGGAATGAAAGCTGCCGGTTTGCATTGATTTGATCGCAGTTTTGTGCACAGAGCACGACCTATTTCGTCTTTCAGCCGCTCCCGTCAAAACCGAGCTTTAGCTGAACTGTGAAATGGTTTCACTCTCGTTTGATGTGAAATACACGACTTTAAATGCCAAAATCAACCTCGAATTCCAACATGTCAATAATATATAAACAAAATCACTGCTCAGTTCATGTTTAATCTGGCTGGTTGTGTGTTTGTTGCAGGAAACGCAAGAAAAAAAACAGCAAGCTGAACATTTCTGCTGTATGTTGTGTACGTTATGGTAAAACTAGCTGCTCCGTCTATGTTAGCGTGTTTCTATCACTTCATCTGAACAAACCAGTGATGATAATTAATATTTGAATCATACAAACGGAAACCGGTGAATCACTTGAAAGGACTTTTGTATTGGAGGGCTCATGATCTCAACAGCATTACATGTGCTAGGATTTCTTTTTCATGTCGTCTGCGTCTTCGGCTCTACATTGATTGTGTTTTGTTAACGGTGAACCTCTCAACAGTGCCACGTGTTTGATTTTCTTATGGATTCACTGATTTGTAAGTTTAACATGTTCAATGGTACAATAGCTAGAGGCTTAACAACGAGAAGATGATTTGTTGAGAATCGATGAGGTTAAAAACACTGAGAACCCGTTTGATTTTTCTTCCCCGTGGTGCTGATGAAGGACACTTTTTTTTTAGTTAAATGCATTAAAAAAGGAACCCAGAAATGTGATGTATAGTTATTTGGTCTGTAATAGTGGCTACAATTTGTCACTTAGTGAATAATTGTTGTAAAGAAATGCACTGTACAAGTTCAATCCCATGGGTTAAATAAAAAGATACGTCTTTATCAGCCATCTGTGTTGAGATTATTCTTTTTACATTATTTGTTCAAAATCATACCATGCATGGAGCTTGAATGCTCAACATCAGCATTTTTGTTTTGCTGCTATTTTTTATCTGTATTATATTTAAAATAATTAAAATGAATGTTTATATACATCCTGTAATTAAAAAAAATATATATATATATATATATATATATATATATATTTCAGCTAGTTGCCAAGGAAACTATTCTCATTTTTATTTAGCTTAACTTGATGCACTAAAACTAAAACCATATAACCATAAAAAGAAAAAATAAGTCAAATTAAAACTAAAATGTAAAAGTAAAAACTAATTCAAAATTTAAAAAAAAAAACATTTTAAAATTGATGTACTAAAATAACTACAACTGAAATAAAAATTAGACTTAAAAAAAAATTAAAATAAAACAGTGAAAGGCAAAATTTAAAAAAACTCATTCAAAATATTAATAAAAAACTTTGTTTAACTTGATGTACTAAAATAACTAAAACTAAAATTGATATAAAACCTAACAGACATTTATAAAAAATTAAAACAACTAAAGTTAAAGTGAAAAAGCACAATTTAAAAATAAAAACGAATTCAAAATACTGTTTGTTAACGATGTACTAAAATAATTACAACTAAAACTGAAATAAAAAATCAAAATCTATATACTATATATAAAACATTTTAAAAACTACAATTAAAAATCACTAATAATAACTAAAATTCAGTTAACTAATTCAGAATATTACTGCTTTTATTTTTTACGTATGGAAAGTGGCATGATGGGCAACATACAATAGTACTGATTGCATGAAGCAAATTTCACTATACGTTCATCCAACTAGACCTGCACTTCAGACAAGCATGCAGAAATACAGAATCAACAAAAAATACATATTTACAAAAAAATAAAAAGTCTTAACATGTGATCTGTAGACAAACATGCTGTGACTATAGTGTTGAAGTGACCCAGGACAATATGTGAACATCGACTAAAGCCAGAATTCAAAACAAGCTCTTCTGATTAATTATGTGCTAACCCGTTATAGCACCTTTCAGTAAAAACATTGTATTAATGCATAAAAGATAAAAGTGTCAAGAGATTCTGAAATATTTTTCATATTCATATTCAATCTGATCTGTTAAGCATCAAGCCCTTAGTGTTACGTTGTAATTTAGTCTAAATGAAAGCTTTTTTTTAATTATTATTACATTTAAGAGATATAATACTGCAGTTATATAATAAAATCATCCTACAGAAGCTGGTTTTGAAAACATAAACATCAGGCTGATCTTTAAGCAGTAGTTTTATGTATGACTATTAATTACCACTGAATGTTTAAATATTTCTCCATCTATAAAAACAAAGGAACAGTGGCTGGCCTGCAAAAAAAAAAAAAACTATTCACAACACGTCAACATTACAAATATGAACATAACACCAGTGAGACTCACACTTACCAACCCTGGTGTGTAAAGTTCATTTAAAGTTTGGTTTAAACACAAGGTTCATATTTCTGCTTTGAATCCCTCTGTATGATTGCTTCATGAGAAGCGCTAAAGAAACCGTTGTTTCACAGATGATGAAGAGCAGATATGTGATGTACACTGTCCATACAGACTGTACAGGTCCTGCGTTTGCAGTTAAAAATGAAAAAAGGGAAGAAAGCCAACAGCCAATACCAGTAATAGTAAAAAATTAAATAACCAATACCGCATCCTGTAGTAACAATAATCACTTTTGGGTTTCAAAAGTAAAAAATAAAAACTTCAGAAAAAGTCATATGCACAGACAAAACACAATGTTAAGAATGAGCTGTTATCATCATATGCTGAACTCATACGTCATCCACCCGGAACTGCTTCTGTGTACAACAGTGAGCGCAAGCTACATTAAAGTGATTATTACGTTTTGAATATGGATATTTTTCTTACAAAAACGCATCGATTCGCTACAGAAGGCCTTTGTTCACCCC